>NC_086208.1:17221964-17527857 GCF_035770615.1 Melospiza melodia melodia | reverse complement strand
ACTAATAGTAACTAATAATGCATTCAGTGGGGCTTCAGTTCCCAGGATGTCCTCTCAGGATAACACCTGGGGTGGGGATAGAGCTCATGTGAGCCCTGAGAGCCTGGCTCAGCACAAGCAGCTCACAGTGCTGTAGGAACAGGGGGGATTCTCCAGCCTGACCCAAGTTCTGTGATCCCATGGATGTCCATTACTACTGGGGCTATTTAAAATTACCTTGATTATGCCTTTTGCATTAGGTGTTTTTCACCAGCAGGTCCTTGCATTTGTCCTGCTGGAATAAGCTCTGGAGTATTTCCACTTTCTGCCAGAGGTCCAGCCATGGCACAAGTGCAGTAGGTGACCTGCTAGAATATGGGCCCAGTGGGCAGGACTGTGTCACCTCACAGCTCTGCTTGAGCCTGTGCTTCAAATCCAGTTTGAAACCTTGTGAGAAGTAAATTCTGTCTGATTGGAATATTGGATTAAATGGCATTTTCTCATCAGCACCCACCTGGGCTCCACTGCACAAGTACTTTAGGGGCACTGTCACTACCCAGAATATTCATGTGTTCAGCCTTTAATCTCTGAACTCTCTGTACACAATGGAGCTTTTCAGAATAGCAAAGCCAAGCTTAATTATGCAGTGAGACATGCTGGATGTGCTGGTCAGGTCTTGTTCCTTGGGGTCGTGCAGTTTGAAAGTACAGCTGTAGGCAGTTTGCAAAAATTGCTTCTCTTTTCCTGCTAAGATACTGTCACATCAGCCACGAGCATTTGCTGCCATAATTTATTGTTTCTTCCCATACTGAGTCAGAAGGGTATGCATTTTTTTCTTCTTGGCTAAATTAAACAAATCAGTCATTTCACAAAAGTTTCCAAATGAAAGATTGTTGTAAGCAAGACCAGATATGTTCTTTTACAGATCTGGGGTTCAAACAGAAGAAAAAAAAAAAAAGAAAGAAAAGAACAAGGAAGCTTGAAAAACAGCTTACAGTTTGCTTTGGGCTAATTAGATCTTATCAGTGAAAAGACAGATATTTCTTTCTTTAGCATGATGCCATGGTGAAAGTTGACCTGGTGTTTATGAAAGCATATTGCATGCTGCTTTTCAGCTAGAGCTGTGGGGTTTAAAGGAGTGATCCTCATAAAAAGCCTGATGTGAAGGTGTGTGGAGCACTGGCTCTCAGAGCACACATGTGTGTGCTATTAAGGTCCCGGGAAGGGAGCAATTACAGGACCTTTGTCATTCATCTCAGATGCTATGTTAGAATGTTTTTAATAGGAACTTCTCTTGCTTTCTTTCTGACTTTCATAGAGGCAAGGAATAAGACCCCCGAGGGGAAAAACACTCTACCCTAACGCCTTGAATGCTTGAACTCTGAAGTCAGTAAAGCATGACTCTATCTCTCAATATTGGAGCTTTAGCCATGGTGTTATCCTTGGCTCCAGCAACTTCCAGCAAACTGGGGGCAAACCAGTATCTTTAAACATCAGATGCCTGCAGACTGATGAATAAAGAGAACACCCCATCTTGCCTGCAGCTGACTTGTGACAGTCATCTAGAACTGGATCTCCTTCTGACAGATCAGCCCTCTCTGTGCTGCAGTGTGCTCAGGATTGGCTGGAGGGATGCTGTGACCTCCTGCTTCTGCTGGGAAAAGTTTCTTACAAAAAATATTTTTACGTCTATCCCTTGGAGGTTAGAAAAGTGACATTTCTGAAGGTGTGCTGGTCTGAAATGTATCCCAGCATCCCAGGAGCCCTCAGCAATAATCCATTATCCCATTCAGTCCTGAACCTGTGTCTGTGCTGGTAAATCTGTACCTTTTGTGTCCCCATTAAGCCTCAACAAAGGGATTCTTTGGACTGTCTGTTGTGCTGCCCCACAGCAGCCCTGCCCTGGCTTAAGTCATTCTCATTCCTCTCTCTTTCTCTGCCATCTTTTGTAGACCAGACGTTGATGAAGGCCCTGACAGATCTCAGCACTTTCTGTAAATTCATTCTATTTTAATACCTAATATTCTCCTGAGGCATTTGCTTTCAAAGCAATTAGACATCTGTCAGCACCTTTGCTAGATTTCAAGCTTTCATATCAGTATCCTAAGGTGGAAATAGCATTCCAGTTGAAAAATCATAGCTTGCTCCTAAGGTTAGAGTTTTTCAGTGAGTAAATCTTCTTTAAGCTGTTGAATGCAGCTGCTGCCTTGACAATTTGTGAGTTTATTTCCTTCTGGATATCCCCACTGGCTTGCATGTTACTGCCAAGGAATGTGAATGCAGGCATTTTTGTCTTGCTTTGCCTTCCTAAGCAGTGTTTGAACTGGGAGTTACAGGGGCTCTCATTAGCTTCACTTTTTGTAGCTGTTCATTAACCACTTCAATTTTACAGTGCTGAGCAACCCTTTGATCTTTGCATGGGGTGAATTTCCAGTTTACTGTGCTTGTGTTGTCAGTTTAGGGCAGTATGGTTAAATTCTGTGCATTTTGCACGTGCGTTTTGGTGATGGTGGCACCACTGGCAGGGCCTGGTGGAAGGGAAAATCCACTTCTTCCTTTGGCACCAGCATCTCTGCTCAACCCCTTGTCCCAGCCCCAGCTTCCCAGAGGAGGGACATTGCTGGGGGTCTTCTCTGCTGGATCCAGCCCTGAAAATTGTTCTGTGGATTTGGTTCCTTGCTCCACAAACATTTGGGAATAGAGAGTCCATAGCAGTGCATTTAGCTGTCCAGAGAAGGAAAGAAGGTATTTATGAGAATTTGCTGTGCAGTTGGAGTTTGATTTTTATGCCTCTTTTAATGATGTCCTCTTCCAATAGTGCAGCATGAGTAACAATTCCCCCTTTGTATGTATTTTGTTTCTATTCCTATTTCCTATTGAAATTCCTAGGAAAGAAACTATCCAAGTACCGAGCTGAAAATTTCGTCTTAAAATAAGCCAGATGTCCAACCTTCCTTTAGCTGCCAAGCCCTAAAGAGTTCAAGAAAGATGTTAAAATCTGTCTTCCTGGCTGTGAAAAACTAATTGCATAGCATAGGTGATGATCCCAGTCTCCCAGGAGAAGGAATAAAACTGCTTCAGGCAAAAGCTCTGCTGTTATTTGTCTGAGGATTGGAGCTGGCAGTGTCTGTGGAAAAAAGTTTCACTGCTTGCCCTCCTTGCTGCTTAACAAATGCAGAGACAGGAACACAGATAAAGGTGGGTGAGTGTTTGTGTGTTGGTATCTGAAAAGCTCATTCACCTTATAAAAAAATGCTGGTTTTGTCCTCTTTTCCCTTCTTTCTCCCTGTGTCCCCCCTGTTAAGAGCACAGGGAGTGCTTAAAAGCCAGAGAGGTTTCAGGCTCACTGTTGCAATCATGTGAAGGAAGCCCATGGCCTGAGTTATTTAATGCCTGTGTGATAACAGCAATTCTGTTTGCAAAATGGATGTACAATTCCCCTCCCAAAGCAAGGAGTTTGGGGAGGATTAAGATTAGTAAACCACTGTGAAGACTAAAAGTGCCACTGAATCCTGAGGATTAAAGGTTCCATTTGACTGCTGAAGTGGAAGGGCCTAATAGTTGCATTTATCAGGATGAAAATAGTTCACTTTAAATCCAGCCTGACTGGCTTCCAGGCTGGTGGAAGTCACTGAGGGCACTCAGTGCTGGGAAAGAGCTGAGGGACACACAAAACTAATGTAATGTCCAGACCTCACTGCATAAATTCAGATTGTGAAGGGGATTTACATCAGAGATTTTAATTCCTGATTTTTGGAATAGCTCACTGTAGGGCAGGAGAAGGGTTCATTCAGCATAATCCTAAATGCTATAACCATTGCTGAGGTAGTATTTTATAGTGGTCATTTTTTTATGCAAATTCAACACCTGAAAAATCTAAGTGTAAAAATATCTGTCATAAAACGGTGTGCTGAACCTAAATTGAAATAAGAACATTGTAAAGGAGAAAACCCAAACAGCAAGGGTTTCTTGTGGTACTTCCAGACCAAAATGACCACAGCTTTGCTGTACTCACCCCCCTTGGATGTGGAGGTGGAGCCCTGTGTGCATCCACACGTTCTGCCCTTGGTCTCACAAGCATCCACACTGCACACACAGGATTTGTGCCTGAACTTCAGTCCAACCTCAGTGATGCCCAACTCCTGAACCTCTCCAGTGTTTGGCATCTCTCTTTTGAGAATTGCCTCTCTGAGGTGATGGTGGTTTTCAGGGAGAAAGCTCCAATGCCCTGACTTTGGTGAGGAACAGCAGAGGACAGAAAACATGACCTTTTTTAACATCATTCTGTGATACCTCCTGGGCTTTCCCTCACC
This sequence comes from Melospiza melodia melodia, assembly GCF_035770615.1. Lineage (NCBI taxonomy): Eukaryota > Metazoa > Chordata > Aves > Passeriformes > Passerellidae > Melospiza > Melospiza melodia. Next base: position 17,523,565 of record NC_086208.1, on the reverse strand, counting down.
TCCTCCTCTCCCCCATCGTTTGCTTGTGTGTGGCTTTAGCAGAAACAGGAATCTTACCCAAGTCTTGCAAGCCATTGTTTCTTTATGTTAAATACAAGGTTCTTTTATTGACTCCAGCTGCTGCACCTCCCTGTGCTCACTGTGTTTGCTTTATTAAAATTGAACAGCGTGCAAGTAGGACATTGTAAATCACAAGTGACTGGGCCAGAGGAAGAGGGAGGGAGAGGGAGGGACTCTGACTGTATGACAACAAAGAGAGCACATGAACAGGCTGGGCCTCCTGGCTAATAGCAGCCAAAACTCATGAGTACAATTTGCAATTGCTCCCAGGAGGACAGGCAAGGGCCAGACAGTTAGCAGGGATAGATGGGAGTGAAACTGGAATACCTGATGTGTTGTCTCCAGAACAGAGCTTCTCAGGGCTCTGGGCACACAGGAGCTGCCAGCCTCTGCTGGAGTCCTGGGGTTTATCTGATGTCAGTGCCTGCCTGTGGAGGAAGCCTTGTTAGACCATCCAAGTCCTGGAGAAGGCTTTTAAACCAAAAACCACCGGGTCCCTCACAGAGAGGGAGGTGGAAGCTGCTGGTCCATAATTCAGCATTACACATTTTTCAGCTTTGCCTCTTCATGACTGGTGGGAGGAATTGCATTTTTGTCTGCTTGAGCCCCATGGGCATCCACAGAGAACAGTCAGAATAGGTAGAAAGACAACAGGTTCCTTCCCGGTGCCAGGAGAGCTCCTCTGCTCACAGAAGGTGCAGAACCATCACAGACAGCGCGGCAGCCACACAGAGTGTCCCTGGCTGCCACGGTGCCCCAGCTGTGAGCCCTCAGCAGCACAGGAGCAGTGACTCTGCTGTGCTGTGCTGTGCCGTGTGAGCTCAGCGTGCTCTCTCCTGCAGTGCTCCTCCACGTGCGGCAAGGGGCTGCAGTCGCGGGTGGTGCAGTGCATGCACAAGGTGACCGGGCGCCACGGCAGCGAGTGCCCCGCGCTGGCCAAGCCCGCAGCCTACAGGCAGTGCCACCAGGAGGTCTGCAACGACAGGATCAACGTCAACACCATCACCTCGCCCAGGCTCGGTGAGTCAGGGCCCTGGGGGGAAGGTGCCGGCTGCCCAGGGGCTGCAGTGATGGTTGGGGACAGAAACGGGGAGAGGGTCAGCCAGACTGCAGGTCCTGTCTGAGCCCTGCCTCAGGCTGTGCCTGGATGGAGTGCTTGGCATGGCAGAGAATGAAGCTGAGAGCAGCAGGAGCACGTTTTTGATTGATTGGATTGATTGATTGATTGATTGATTGATTGATCACAGGTGGGGGAGCTGGCAGGTGCATTGCTCTCCATCACAAACCCTTCCACACGCTGCCTGTGCTGCAGTGAGTGTGAAGTAGGATCATTTATTCATGGTGCCCCAAGAAAATACAAAACCCTGATAGGTGGTTTGATGGATTCATTTGCCCAGAGGGGCAAGAGAGCATCCAGCCTCTTCCTGACCCTGTGCTTTTCTGTCACTGTCCTCTTCCTCACCCTCCCTGCATTCCTTGTGTCCCTGGCTGGGATGGAAATTTGGTGATAACCATCTGTCTCTTGAAACGCCTAAGACATGCCACTAATTAAGAATGCCTCTGTTAATACAAATTTGTGGGGATCTCATGATTTTCCACATTGGTTTATAAGGGGACAAAAATATAAATATACTAAATATATATTTTTCTGAACTTCAGCCCTGTGTGTCCCCCTGCAGCTCCATGAACCAAGTTGGTTTCTTTACATTTCACACATCATCACCAGTAAGATGAAGCTAAATTGAGGCATCAGCTACACTGACCCAGCCTCATGGGTGCCTCCTGTCCCCTTTTGGTAGAAGAGTTGTAAACAAGAAGAGGTTACCAGAAAGAGCAGCCTCCTCTCTCACATCTGAGCTGATCTTACAGGCTAAGAAACCTCCAACACACATGAAAACACAGAGCTGCTAAATAAAAAAGAACCATTTTCTAATAATGCTGTCCAGTATTAAATAACACTTTAACTAGGACTGGACTTCAAGCTTCTGAACTGAAATTTGTTCCCCAAAAGTTTAACAGATGTTTTAAGAGAAAATAGGGAGTTTCATTCTTGCAAATGCACTCATGCTGAGGGGTTTCTGTCCTCTCTTGGTATGAGAATACTTCCCAGATATTTTAGCACTAAGAGCATAGTGGAAGGAAAACATTTCATTTGAGAAGTAAGCCCTTGATACACTGATGAGATAAGAATTCCATCCTAATTCACGTTTTAGGACGAAGCAATAAAATGCTCATGTGTTTAGAAGACTGAGCAGGCTCAAGTCCCTGCTGAAAATAATCTGCAAGCAATTTGGGATGCTTTTGTTTCTAAACCAGGCTTGGAATCACCAGAGCCAGAAACAATGATATTTGATATTAGTGGAAAGACATATCATTGAGTGTTTTGCTCTTTTTGCTTATAAACAATTCTAATTGGATTATCTTTAAACAGAATTTTCTCTTTTCTGCAATGGAAGCAAACAAAAAAAAAAGTCAGAAAAAAAATCCCAGTAGTCTACAGACCCCATGCTGCCTTGCCCCTACTTCAGAATGGTTTTTTGTCTTGGATAACATTTCCAAAAATATCTCAGTGTGGAGTTCACTTCACCTGGCTTTTATGTCCGTGTCCACTGTCTCTCATTGAGGACACATTCAGAGGGATTTATCCTGTCACTTCTTTCCTGTCTTCCTTCACAACCTATGAGGGACCTTGGAACCTCTGAAACATTAGTCCTGGCCTTGTTTGTGGCTTAGTTTCTCTTATGTGAACTCTCCCATCTCAGGTTCATAAGCTCTGTCTCAGGTGTTCTTGCCAGGTGTGTGATTTATTCATCTCCATCCCCTTGTGTGGCGTTCACGGCCTTAAATCTGGGCTGCATCTTTGGGTGTTTTGTTCATCCAGGCCTGTTTGCCTCTGAGACAAAACAGGGGCAACAGGAGGAGGTTTTCACTCCCCATTCATGTCCAGGGAAGGAAGGAAGCACTTCCAGAGCCTGAGATTTTGGCAGAGAGAACCTCACCTGCTCTCCAGCGCCGGCAGCGAGCGTGGCCCTCCCTCCCCTCGGCTGCAGGGCTTTGGTCACACCTGCAGTGCTGTTCCCTGGCTAACCTGGCAGTTTCTCCTTTCTTGTCTCCTCCCAAGCTGCCCTCACCTACAAGTGCACGGGGGACCAGTGGACAGTGTACTGCAGGGTGATCCGGGAGAAGAACCTGTGCCAGGACATGCGGTGGTACCAGCGCTGCTGCCAGACCTGCAGAGACTTTTATGCAAACAAGATGCAGCAGAAGAGTTAATGAAGCTGTGCCTCTCCTTAGAGTCTTCCAGCTGTTTGTATGGAAATCACAGACTAGTAGGTCTGAGTACTGGAACTTCATGAGTTGCTACAGCATGGTGGATCCCAAAGCACACCTAATGAGACTTGAAACTAATCCTATAGACTGGATACCAAAGTCATCTGCTCATCCACCTTAAAAAAACACACAGAAAGGGTCATCTCAAGGAGCCAATCATTTCTGAATATTTTGACATCCTCACATTTTTCCTTAATGCTTTTTTAATATATTAAATCACCAGCCACTGGATGGCTTGCTACCATTAAAGAAAAGGACAGGAGTTGCAAAGTGATTACATTGGATAAGGTTATGGGTACCTCCATGGAGGGAGGCCTCTGGCAAAATAATTCAGCAAAGGTAGAGACATTACTTAATCTTTTAATCTTGGCTTTTATCTGTTGTTTTCAATTCCCAGCAGTTATCCCACTGCAGAGTGGGCTTGGAGGACATGCATCAATGAAAGGCTTAGTTTAAAGAGAGGATTTTCTGTAAAAGCTCGTGAAAACTGATAGCAGAGGATGGACATCTCTGAATTTCCTACAGAAAACTCAGTATAATTATATCCAACATTCCAAGTCATATTTTTAGAGCCACTAATAGGGAGTGCTTTTCCTTCTAATTTTAAAAAACAATCCTCTCTGTCTTTTCCCCAGAATAATAGAGTTCCTTTTATGAAACCTAATTTTTCTCAGAGCTTAATGAAATGAAAGCTTATTAACAGCCGTAGATAGTTACTTTTAAACAAGAACCATTTACATGAGATGGGAGAAGCCAGAAATCATTTCATCCAGTAGAGCTCACTGAGGGATTGCTTGGCCTGAGCTCTCTCCAATTTTTAGAAGTCAATCAGATAATGAGACTGTTGGTTCTTATAAGAGGACTGTGAAACTGGATAGGGTTGGAACAGAAACCGAATTTGGAAGTCTTTGTGAAAAGGATGTAGTAGGGAGCAGAACAGGTGTTTTCTATCTCTGGGCTCTTTTACACAGCTGAGGTTATGTAGCTTTTGGAGTAATCAGAAGTAGCCAGGGATGTAAGACATTCAAAGTGTAACCTGGAGCTTGTGGGAGGCCAAGGGCTCAGACTTCCACTGCTGTCTTTGAATGCTCCCTGTGTCACTTGTGTGGTGCTGTCAGGTTTGGTGCTATAGGTTTGGTGCTGTCAGAGCACTTACAGGTGCTGCACACACAATAATCTCTGCCATGTCTCTGCACTTTAAACCAGGCTCCTCTCTGTGATGTGAGACTTGAAACAGGAGCTCTGCCCAGGGCAGGCCTTGTCCCCTCCCTTGTCACACACACCAGTGTCTCCCCATCACATCTTGCTCCAACAAGCATCATTCCCTTGCCAGGGCCCAAGGCCCTGGTGGAGTTTCAGCCCCCTCCTGGTGACAGGAGCAGCCCTTTGGATAATTACAGCTTTGTGAGTACAGAGCTCTGGAACTGCGTGGGACTGTTTGACTCCTGGGAGCTGAGCACAGAGCCAAGCCCAGCTGCTCCCCCAGCCCCTGGGCCAGGCTGCCTGGCAGCTCTCACCTGGCCCCAGGTTGTCTTTGTTGCTGTTGTCTCTTTTTGTCAATGCAAGGAAGGACAAAGACTCTGAGTACCTATCATGTCTTTAAAGCAATTTTTGCTTAGTACCATTCTTTCCATATCCAGGACCTCACTGGAATAACCTATTAGCATTTTATTAAGGGCTAAATTTTTCAAGCACAGGGAGATAATGGTCATCAACAGACTAACCCTGTGTGGGCTTCACATTTACATCTGTGCTTGTGAGTGTGCAGATGAGTGTGTGTGCACCAGGGCTGGCCTGATGCACAAGGACACATTTGCACACCTCTTTTCTTCAAGTGCCTGTCTCAAACAGATCTGCTTTCCAATGCCTCAGATGATTTTCTCTATCAGGGAAATGATTCCAGCTTGGTTTTTGTTATACTGGATTTTTTTTTTTTTTTTTTTTTTTTTGCAATTTATAATCAGGATTAGACCTCCTTTTTCTGTTATTCCCACCCCGTTGCCCAGCCCAGAGATTGTGTAAGCACTTGGCAAATAATCAAGGGAAAATTGCTGGAGGGGGTGACAGGGGGAAGATTTAGACAAAACCAGGTGATACTCAATTAGGCAAATTAACAGGTAGAAGAACTGCTAATGAGAAAGTTCCAAGAGATCAGACAGAGCCCAGAGGACCTGGTTTATGTTCTTAACCCACAGTGGTGTTTCCCCTTTAGCCTGCAGTGACACTGGGACTGTCCTTGCTGCCTCCCTGCCCCACAGCCACCCCTGACACCCCTCACTCCGTTTGGAATTTGCTGTTTTCTTCTCATGGGCAACATTTTCTCTGTTACCTTGGCAGAATTGTGTGAATTATCATTGCTGGGAATCAAAGGTGCTTCTCCACAGCAGGAACATTTTCCTTCTGGTGCTGATCTGTGACCCTCTCTAGGCAAAAGGTAGGACATAGGAGATGAAGGATTTTAGGGTTTGTGTTTTTCAGTAATAATTCACTACAGGCCACTGGCCAGAGCAGGGAGCTAGGCTGGTTAGATCTCTGGCCTGACCCAGAACCATTTGGGTTCTGCACCCAAAGGACACTTGGGTCCAAGTTCGGGGTCCAACCTAAGGAAACAGGAGTTTACAAGGATTTTTTTCAACTGTATGAGCACTGAGAAAAAACCACCTCACTTGCTCTCACAGCTCACAGATTAGCATGCATCAGCCTTTTATTTTTTATATCAACCCCCCAACATTATGAAGAACTGATGGCACAACACAGCTCCATTTTATTCAATTCTCTTACTTCATATGGTGACAACTATCACATCACAGCCAGAAAAACAATAAGAAAAAAAAGTTAATTCTGTTCAATATTCCTGCACTTCTGGTTTTTATCACTGTATAGGAGCTTCACAATGAAGTCACAGCTATGCTCTGCCCTCAGTTCCCACATTCTGGTGAAAAGAAAAGCTGTTTGTTTCACTGTGTCTACAACAATACTTTTCTTAGTTGTTCATAAGAGATTTTTTGATCTTTTGATTACAGTGGTGGTATTTCCATATTGTAAACAATACTCTGTACTGTTACTAAAGTACTGTACATTTCTAGTTGCACAATTGTGTTATTGAGTGTAGATTCTCACTATCTCATGTATGGTGCTATTTTTTGTCGGTGGAAAAGAATCTTAGCAGTTGATTATTGCTTGATATTTTATTATAATACAGGGATATATTCTCCATGGCAATAATATCATTTAAGTTTTCTCATTACAGAGTGAAATGTATATATTTTTCCATTAGCTAATTTGCATATGTACTGTATCCATGGTAATTTTCTTCTTGGTGCTGGTTATAAATAGAAAAAGATAAAAAACAGTCAAACTGAATGGAACCAGTTGTAAATGAAAGCCAAAAAAAAAAAAAAAAAAAAAGAAAAAAGTATCATTCCATTTTGAACAAATTGAATATGTGGAATAATAAATTTATTTTTTCCATAACAACTTTAATAAGGTTTCTGAACTTGAAGCAAAAATACAAAGCAAACCCAAAGCATGGAAATGAAGAGAAAGGAGTGAAGCTGTAAGTGGTACATTATGCATCTGTGTAATACTGAACTGAGACTGGGATTTGGATAAATCCAAGCCAACTGTTTAATTGCTGTGGTCGGTGTAAAAGCTCATTTGGCAGTAAAATTCTGACACCTCAGAGTTCTCAGTGTGCTAAAAACCAAGAAGTGATGGGTCTTGTCCTGGTCAGGTTGCAAAATAAAGCACGGGGATGTTAACACCTGAATGATGCCTTGCCAGGTCTGTGGTCAGTGACACAAGAGTAAGAAAATTCCTGTGTGGGAAGAGCTTGCCAGGCTGTGTTTGGGATATCTGTGTGTGCCTGGGCAGGCTGTGGGGAGGGGGAGCTTCTGCCTGGGGAGAGGGATGTTCTGAGGGTGCTTTTGGGGAAGGTTGTTCTTGCTGTGCCTGAGCTGGGAGGGAGCAGCAGCTCCACAGGCACCCCCTGACAATGAGCAGTGCTGAGCATGTGGAAATTTATACTGGAGCAAAACAATCCCATCCATTGGGAAGGTACTGCATAACCTAGCTGCACTCTCCCCTAGTGTGAAATAAACAGAATTACTTCAGTGCCACGTGTTTTGGATGTCTTTGTTGTAGGCACTGGCCAGAATGTTTGTGCTGTTAGCTGCCCCCAGCAGGGTGAAGGTTGTTTCTGCAGTCAGATACACCTGTAGGATCCTCTCCCAGCCTGCCTTACAGAGATGCCATCATCTGTATCCCACTTCAGCTCAATTCTTGTTAAAAGGGCACTTGGAGGTGGGAGCAGCATCTTTCTAAAGCAGCCTTAAAACCCAGGAACATGGTGGAGTGGTGGACTTGGCACTGCTGGGTTGGACTTGGTGATCTTAAAGGTCTTTTCCCACCCAAAAAATTCTATGATTTTATAACAAACCAAAGCAGAGTTGGTGTGAGAGCCCTCCTCCCACAATGATTTCCAGAAATGGAGTTTATACTTTAATAGCAGAGCTCATTTCCTGATCTCACATGGCATTCATGGCACAGCACTGATGGGCTTCTGAGGCAGCCTTGGGAGATCAGCCCAGTGCCAGCCTGCACAGGACCCTTCACAGCAGCACTGCAGAGCCTCCATCCAAGTGTGCTGTGCATTAACACATCATCCTGTTTGTGCCTTGCCTGCAGTCAACATCTGATTGCAATTGTTGACCTGTTTGAACAATAAAACCTAGCTCTGAGCCTGGGGAAGCCAAAGGGCTTTGCATTAAGCTGGGCTATGGCAGTGGGTGGGAGGGGTGTAAGGAATGCTGTCATACATTTGGCTTGAAATGTTCCTGGTATGTGCCAATACCTCTGCTAGAAATCCAGCAGGATTATATACTTACTTTGCCTATTTTGCATGTAGCCATTTGCTGTTTCTCTCATTCCTAATCCCCATTTCTACCCAAGCCATTGCCCTTCCCTGTGAGCTCAGTTGTGTTTTTTTTTATTTAAGACACCTCAGCCAAGGTCACTAAAGGCAGTGGGGTCAGAGGGCTCTGGTGCTGTGGCACAGAATGATCAGGAGGAAAGCAAAATCCCTTCTCCCCTCCTTGGAGGTCACTTCTGCCTCCAGCAACTCCACCTGCTCCCTTCACTCTCCTGGTGTCCATGGCAGCCTCAGCTGTCTCTTGCAGCAAGCTGGCAGCACCCTGCTTGCTCTGGAAGGAATTTGCCTTCCAAAATGTGGAACACTTTTATCCCCACATCAGCTCACTGAGTACCACTGCTGAGGACTCTGCTCTCTGGCAGAGTGAAAGCCAAATGTTCCTTTGTGCTTTCCCCAACACCACACGGAGCATCTCCATGGGGAAAGGGATGTTTTCTCCTTGCTGGAGAGTGTCAGTGCAAACACCAGTGTGCTGTGCAGCTCCAGGCAGAGAAGATCCGTGCCAGATGTGCTCCCAGTCCATGCACTCACACTTCTGATGGTGTCAGGAAGACTGGGATGGGATGCTGCTCTCCATGTGCCCTGGAAAGGAGGAAATCACCAGGAGAGCACTGGCAGCTCCCCAGTCTGCAGGGCTGGCTCCACCACCCCACAAACCACCTGAAGGATCTCTGACAGCTCTCTGGAAGGTCACTGCACACTACAGCATCACCGGAGCCTTTCTGGAGACAGGGAGTGAAAGTACTTGGACTGCTGAAAGACTGCTGAAAAAGGGGAATCCTCTAACAGAGTCTTCATGTTGCACCAAGATCACTGCAGCCTGTCCAGCAAAACCAGACAAGCCATTCTTGGGTTGGACTTCATTCATTTTCTTACAAAAGACATTACTGGAACGTTTTTCAGCTCCCATTTCTTTCCCCAGCTCTGCACTTTTCCCCTTGATTTTGTCTCTGATGACAAAAGGACCCAACCAGACTGCAGCTTTGTTTGGCACCAAACTTCCCTCCTGAGATGATCACACAAGAAGCCTTTTATCACTCTGGGGGCTCTGAGCCAGAGCTGCTCGTGGTGGAAGTGGCTGGGACTGTAACCCCAGGCTGTGGTGGGACGAGAGTCAAGCTCAGGCTGTCAGCAAGGGGACCTGCAGCAATTCCCTGCCAGGACACATCTGAACTCCTGAGCCTGCTTCCTCCAGTGCTGCTGTCATTCAGGAGAAGGTATGAAATCCACATCTAGACTGAATTTAAAGAATAAAATAGAAATCCTGTCCAGAATCATGGTCTCACTCCTCAGAAAATCACTACAAATTGAACCTCCCCTGTTCCCCACTGCTCAATAACAACATTTGGTTTTCTCACAGAGCTGGTGCCTCCTGTGCTGTGCTGTGCTGGCTTCAGCACTGCCAGCTCTGTTCCCTGCCCAGGTTTGTGTTGAGGAAGAAGGGCCCTGCTGGAATTCTGGAATTCTGCTCTCCTCAGGCATCACCACCCTGGAGCTGCTCTCACTCGAGGCTTCTTCCCCCCATCACATCACTGGCCAGCAATGCCTTGGGGAGGGGACAGCGACACTGAGCCCAAGAAATGCTGTCAGCCACATTTCCCAGAGGGTAAGGAAGATTCCATCTCTTTCTTTTTTGTTTTATTAATTTTTTTCCTAACCATGTTTTGCTAAAGGAACAATTTTAAAGGGGAAAAAGGAAAACTTACATTATTGTGTAAGCAAGATGGAAAAGAGCTTTCTGTGGGTATTCATGTGCCATTCTCCCTGCAACAACAACTCTGCCTGTGCTGTGGCTGCCTGAGTGTTCAGCAGGGGTGGTTTTGCAGCAGCTGTGTGCACAGTACCTTCCATCACAAGCCCTGTTCCCTGGCTGTCCCCACGGCTCAGTTTATTTGTGTGCAAGGCAGCTGAGAGGTTATCGAGCTTCCCATCAGCTGTACAAACTCACAGCAGCCCCAGCTCTGTGGGTGTCCCTTTCTGAGAGCTGCACTTGGGGGTAATCAGCTCTGGGGCAGCTCCTAGCAAAGATCTGCTCCTTCTGCAGGGGAGTTGCTGCCTGTGCTTGTGCCACAAGCTATGGGGGATCTGTAGCCATATGTGTAAGAAAGAAAAAGCTTATTTGTTTGTTTTCAGCCTCCCTATAGGATGGTTCTAAAAGCAGAATTATCCTTCACTATGGGGAAAAAAAGATAAAATTGACAAAAACACCCTCATATTTGTCAAAATTTTTGTAGATGTTTTTCAGGGTATCACTAAATCCTGCCAGGCACCTCCCTTTCCTCCCCTGCCTTCCCCAAATGCTTCCATTTTTGGCTAAAAAATCCCAAGTTTGGGATTTTTGGACCAACAATGTCAGCCAAAACCCAGGCTCTCTTCTCTAATTTTTCCACTTAATTTTTCAACTATCTTCTGGCAAAGCAGAAGCACTGTTTTGATGGAAAGTTTTTCAACCAGCTCTGCTCATTAATTTCTGCCAGCAGTCACAGAACAGTGCATCTTGCAGGAGAGAGTGTCTGAAGGGCCCAGTGTGAGGCAGGAATGAGTAACACTCCTCTCCCAGCTCTGTGCCCCAGCCAGCTCCCTGCTCCTAATGAGAGACATCTTTCTAGAGAGGCTTCCAGCCTAAATCTCTCTTGGCAAGTCAGCTCAGCAACTCAGGTACTTTGCCAGGTTAGAGGAAGATGTGGGTGGGCATAGAGGGATCTCCTCTGAGCAAAGGAGCCTGGGACTCTGAGGAGCCACATTGTCCATCTCTTATCTGCTTGGACTCATTTTGGACTCCTGCAGGCAAGCAGCAGTTGGCAGGGAAGGCTGGGGAGGTGGGGCTGGTCCAGCTCCCTTTCAAGGCTGGTTTCAGTGTGCTGCAATGGTGATGTTCAATAACCAGCAGCTGAGCCAGGCACAGCCATGAGCTGTGTCCATGGAACCCTGAGATCTGCAGGGACAAGATCCTGAAGTGGCTGCAATGACACCAGCACATCCCTGCTGTGTCTGTTACCCATCTGTCCATGAGGAAGGGATTTTTTACACTGAGCTCAAGGGAAGCCCAGCTCCTCTCACTTTTGGGTTCCTGTGATGACAGGAGCCTGGGAGGCAAAGAAGGAAGATGTTCTTAGAGAGTAGCCAAATTTTTCAGTGTTTGGCCTCAGCAGCCAAAGGAGCATCTGCCCATTGGCTGCATGGACAATCTCCTCAGGGAAAAGCCATCCATCCACAGTCCCTGACATTTGCAAAGTGCTCTGAGATCTTTCAGTGAAAGATCTTTTAGATGTGCAAAACTTTATAGCCTTTCTCTGACCATGACTGATTTTAGGGGGTTAACTTAGGAACAGGAAATACAGTGACTAAAGGAAAGCCATTAATATTAAATTCTACCCTTTGCCAGATTGTCTTGTGTTATCTTTGCTCTTTCATGAAATATTTTCCAGTTTTCCTCGCAGGGCATTCCTTACAGGGGCAGCAGCTAAGGAGCTGTAACTTGGCACATCTCCACCTGCTTTTCTGTAGCAGTGCACATTTGTGCTCTGGGATTTGAAGAATTTCCTTAGCCTCTAGAATTGATATGCAAACAGTCAGCTGTACAGACATCAATCTGTCCAGTAGACATGCCTTGTGACCTAAGGAATAATACAGGTGGTCAGCACCATGCTGGTGACTCCTGAATTTCTGGAGCAAGCAGAATCGTTTTCCTACGTCAAGAAGACGGGAGGTCCTGTGTACACCCTCGAGTCATCTGCTGTGCTTGACTGATCACAAAACACCCACCAAGATTTCCCTAACAAAGTCCTTCATTTCTGCCAAGGAAAGCAAAGATTTTCAGGAAATGAGAGATGTGACCTTGCCACCTCCCAAACAGCTCGGGGGTCTCAAGATGCTCATCTCAGCAGAGGGATGCTCGTGCCAGAGCAAACGTGGAGCCCTGTGTGGTCAGTGCTCTCCCAGCATCCCTCCCTCCATCAGCTCTGTTGTGGTAAAAACAGAAGTGGCCAAACTTGGTCCTCCCCTGCCTGTTTGCTGTGAGGCTGTAAGTCCCACTGTGTCCAGGTGCTGCTGTGTGAGCAGGTGTGGAATGAGGGATGTTAAGACTGGGGGAGATGAGTGTTGATAGTTGCATAACCCAGCTCAAACCACTTCCCACACTTGTGATTTCAGCACAGCCAAAAGCTGTGCTTGAGCTGCTGGGCACCCTGTGGGCACCTAAAGCCTAAGGGGAAATTTTAAGAGAGAAAGAAATGGCTCCAGAGAGCCCTATAACTCTAAGCAAGTTGTTCACTAGGACAGTCACCATTTCTGTTAAAAATAAGTCTTTCATTTCCCATTGATACTTCTCAGGCTGCAAGGAGAGCCATTCTCCTGCTGCTGGAGGCTGTAGCTGCAGACACAGCCTTGGAAGGGAAGCTGCTCTCATGGCTACAGCAGAGGAATGGGAAGCACGAGATCTGGCATGAAGTGCTGCTCCCATTGAAGCCAGTGGGATGTTTGCCATTGGCTTCAGGGGAAGCCAAGATTTCAGTCTGCAGCCAGATTTGCTGGTGTGCTGTTCTATCCTGAGAGCAGGAGCAGAGAGGGTTCTTGGTTTCCTGATAAAGCCCTTGCTGCTTCAGCTCCCCTGCTGCCTTCTCACCTCACACTGGCCCCTCCCTGCTTTCAAACCTTAGGCCTCTTTCAAAGCCTTGATGGAGAGAATTGTGCATGTTTTGTGCCTGTGGTTTGTCCCATGGTTGGAGCTCTTGGACATCCTCTCCACTGGGAATTGTGGACAGTGCTGGAGAGGGGCATAAGGCAATTAAAACAACAGGACAGGATGGGATAAGAGACTTAGATGAAGGAACACAGATGGGATTTGCTGCAGGTAAATAACTGTGTCTTCTTCTCCAGGCAGCAGCTTGGATGAGCTCTAGAATTAACTCTGAGTGGTTCAAGAGAGCCTGGAGACATTGTAGAGGTGGTCCAAGGTGGGCTTCCCTGCTTTACACCTTCACACCAACATGTTAGGAACCTTGATAATTTAATCAGCATTTTTCCTCATCTCCCTCTTTCAGGGTTAGGTGGGAGCCAAAATGTGTGAGTGATGAGCTGTGGTGCAGGTACTCATGAGCCTGTTAGTGAACCTTTCCCAAATTACACTGATCCCCCTGCCAGCCCAAAGGCTGCTGTGCTGCTCTAGTGGCTTAGGTGTTAATCAGTGCATTATCCAGAGCTCCACAATGTTTGCACACCCAGCACCCATGGGTTGGTGCCTTCCTCTCAAAAGCAGCTGAAGGAAGTGATTACAGAGTCAATCAAGATTCTACCAAGCAGCCCCAGTTTGGCCTGTAGAGGTCCAAGCTGTTTTTATTTGAGTGGACACATGGTGGAGCCTCTGCATGCCAAGGAAAAGAAACATTGCAAATAATTCTTGCTCTTCATTTTTATTTCTCCCCGTTTAGGACGGCTCTCTCTGTTCTTTGTGTGGGATTGGTCTCTGCTGCCCCTTTCAGGGAACATCTGTAAGCACATCACATCTGTAAAAAAAAGGCAGGAAGGTTGATCTGCTGGACCAAGAAGTTGTCCTGAATTTCCTCACATCTCCAGATGCCTGATGTTTGCCAGCTTCTGCTCCTGGCCAGCCACCGTTTGTGTTCTCTGGCCACCTGGGACCTGATCTCCTTCCTCTGACACTTCCACAGAGCAGCCCCTGGGAGAGACTTTCTGGTGAGTTGAAACCATGGTGATGTATTTTATCTCCACAAACAAGTTGTTGCAAATGTAGGTGTTTAAAGCTGAGATAATGATCATATAGAGATCCATAGCTAAGAGTTTTACTGTGATTTTCTCCAGAAAGTTAAATCAAAGCTACCCAGAAGTTGAGCTCTGGTGCAGGAGCGCACCCCAGTGTTACCTCTTTAGGCACAAAGATTTTTACAGGCAAAAATACTCTTTGTTTTGATAATAAATGGAGAAGAACTGGGAGGAAAGCAAAGAAAAACCCAAACAATGCCATATTCTCTGCTGACTGCTGGACTTAGCTCTGCAGCACAATTTCCCATCTCTTCCACATCATTCTGAGATCCTCCCCAAAAGGGTCTTATCAGTAGATAAGTGGTTGCCTCTGAGCCAGCTCTTTTCTTCTGGTTCAGTGGCTGGCACGATGTTTGCATGAACTCTAAACCATCAACTTGTTGCTCTCTGATTTTCTTTGCTGATATGATCCCCACCAGCTCTCACATTTCCTAGGGCAAGCACAATCAAGCACAATCACACAAAACAAATCAGAATAAACAGAATTAGTGCTCATTCTTTCTTAACAACATGCCTGTAGGGGGTTTTTGTCTCCCTTAGCAAATTCAATCCAGCTCCTTTCTCTCAAGTTAATTCACTGTAGCTGCTTCCACAGGCTCTGGGCTACAGGTAACAATGAGAGGAGAGGATTGTGCTTTGCTTTGAGCAAGAGCTCAGCATTTGTGTGTTTTGCATTTTAAGGAATGGGGTGAGGTGGGGGTTGCTTGATCCACTTCCCACTGATTCTCTGTCGTATTCCCTCTGCTGCTGGTGATGTCCAACCTGGGAACACAAAAGATGGCACTTTGCACCTTTCATCTACTCATGTGTCCCTTTAATTCTTCTAATGGTTCCTCTTCTTTTTTTTTTGTCTCAAATACAGGCTCTGATTTTAGCACTCCAAGCACAGGGCCTGGGATGGCTTTCCCAGGATCCTGGCAGATTTAAAGGCCAATATTGCTCCCATGGACCCACATCCCACACTGAGGGTGTCCTTGTGAGTGTGACCCTGGAGCCAGGTTCTCATGCAGGACACCACGGTGAAACTCCCTTCTGGCACCCAGGCCTTGGACCTACAAAGTCTGTGTGGTTGGTGTCTTTGAACATTCCCTGGGACTGTTTCCTGAAGAGAGAGCAGCATTTGGCCCTTGGCTTTTAGGAGAGTTTCCCAACACCAACCTCAAATCAAATGGAAACACTTTCCTCCCCCTTCAGACCAGGACAAAGACTGAGGGTGGGGTTTTAAGGCTAATGAAGCTTTTGGTGTGGTTTTTTTTCCTCCTGTCAGCTGAGGAGGTTCCTGGCACTATGATAAAAGTCCCCAGTGCCCACTGGGGCTCCTCTCCTTGTGGTGAACATGCTCCTGAGAGACACAAAGGTTTCCCCAGAAGCACATTCCCATTCCATGGCTCCAATTAGAGAAGATTTTCTGTGTTTGTTGCTAACAATGTTCTTCCTTGCCTTTGGCTCAGCAGGAACCTGATTAGTGACTTCCCAGGGTCCTGGAAACCCGAGGGAATTAATTTGCCTTTAATTTTGTCCAAGCTGATACTTAGGGGAGCAGCTGGGAACATTGTAAAGCAGCTCCTGGCAGTGAAGAGTCCCAGCAAAGCATTTCCCAGAGCCTGGTAGTGATGCTCAGGCTGCCCACCTGAAGCCAGCCCATGCAGGGAGCTGCAGCATTAACCAGGGAAAGACATGGCCCTGCTCCTCTTCCTTTTCCTTACAACAGCTGGGTTTGGCCAGCTGGGCTTTGGTGGTGCCTGGTGACCACACTGTGTTTGTGATACTTTGCTGCTGTTCACAGCTTTTTCCAGTGTTTATTGACAGCCAGACACATCCTTCATTCTCTTGGTGGGTGCTCATCCCAGCTTCCCAGGATCTGGGCTGTCCTGACATGCCAGCATGTTGTGCAGGATTGGGTGAAGCAGTGCCTTGCCCTGTAACTCAGGGACCCCTGTGCCATAGGAACCACACTAGCACTGCTTGCCTGGGGACTTCTAAAGCACTTTGAGCTCCTTGGAAGGGCCAGGGTAGGTGCAAACCTGTTCTGTTACTCTGGGGTTAAAGGATGTCTGAGATGATGGTTTGAAGTGAAAGCCAGCAGAGCAGCTCACACATCCCTAGAGATGGTCACTTCATAGTTTGGGGCATTTTTGGGGGTACTTCACTTCCCAGGTACTGGAAAGGCTGAGCTAGCTTGGGGCTGGGACCCCTCTACAGGGATTCCATCAGGGCCATGCTCAGCCTTAGCTTTTGCTGTAACAATTACAAGAGATAAAATATCAGTTTTCTCCATTTGCCTCCCCACAAGTTGGTTTAAAGGGAATGAAGGCAGATCCTGCTATAGCTTAGTGCATTACAAGCCAACTCAAATGACTCCCCACTGTCTTTTCATCTCCATGAGACTTTTAATGCCCCAAGTCTTTGCATGTCCTGGCACACAGCCCAATTGAAGCATGAGCTCCAACAGAAGTTTTACATTTAAAGCTGTTCTTTTGGCTTCAGAAATTTGCAGATTGAGGCTGAGAGAAGCAATTCAGCTGTTTACTTGCAGATCTCCACCAGCCCTGCTGTGCTCCTGCCCTCGCCTCGGTCAGAGTTGTGTTAACAGCATTTTCCAATTAAAGTAGCAGCCTCAGTTACAGAAAATGCTTTTCCTATCTGGGAATGTGTCTGATTTTACTCTTTTTAAATTACTCATGGAGCACAGGGGTGTTTTGTTTCCCACCCCTTATTATAATTAATCCATCATCATTTCTGGTGACAAGGTTGGCTTTTGTTGGAATTTTTATTTCTTGCCATTTCCATCAGCTTGTGCCAATACCACTCAGACTCCACATTACTGATGATGGGGAGACTGATGTGAGCAGTCAGGAAAATATAGAGTGGACGAGCAATTCCTGAATTTCTGCTCACCCAGAGCAGGAAAAATGACACCTATCTGGAGATAGCCCTGCCAGAAAATCTTGGAGCCATATTGTGTAAATTGTAGCCACTTCCCTGTCTGAAATAGTCCTGCTCTGAAAACTTGGCTTTCAAGACCTCTACAGCCAATATCAAGGCTTCTTCCTGTTACCTGAAAATTCCAAATCTCCAAGAGAATAAATGGGAGCAGCTGAAACCTTGATCTTTCTTCACAGGGATGAAGTAAGAGCTTCTTTTTTTCACTTCACCTCACTGAAAAGGATGTGCTGGGCCCCACCCTGGCTGTGTGCAACAAGCTCAGCAGGGCTTGTCCTGTGGGATGCAGTGGGATCTGACTCTGGGATTTTCACTCCAGCCAGTTTTCCATAGTGGACAACCTTGTGTCTGTCTTCTGGCTGAACATGAGCATGTCATCTTTGAGCATGAGCATGGCAGTGCTTGGGCTGGGCCTGCAGGACTAGATGCAGTGGCAAAATCTCAGGATTCAGTGCTGACATCCTGTCCCAGGAGGCCACAAAGCCCCTCTGTCCAACAACATCCTTGTCCCAGAGTCTGAGCAGCTGCAGCTCGTGCCCACCACAGTGACCCTCAAACCTGGGAGCACCTGGGTTCTTCAGGACCCTTGCAAGGATGCTCCAACCTTCCCAGACAAGGAAACAAAGCCTTCTGCTGCCCCCACGTGTTGCTTGCTCATTATTGTTGCCACACGCCAGTAAAGACCTGGGAACACTATTGGGAAGCATGAAGAGGAGCCAGCACAGCCACACAGCTCTGGAGGTCAAGGATCTTGCTTTGGAAGAATCTTCTGTTCCTTCTGTTCCTCCCTGAAGCTCAGGGTGTTCTTATACTCAAAAACCTTCAAAATCAGATTGGGCCTGTTTGGAAGTGAGATGATCTGGAGGCAGCAAAGCTCAGAGGTGTCCTGGCCCCAGGCAGGATGTGTGTGAGCCCTGGGAGCCTCCCAGCGATGCCGAGCGATATCGGATACGACACAGAGCATCCAGGAGCCCTGGCTCAGGCCACGAGGGCACACAGGGACAGACAGCTCTAGGCAGGCTCAGCTCACATGAGAAGGTCATTGGAAAGACAAGTGATGCTTTTATCAACCTGCCTCTCCCCAGAATCAGCACCAAGAGCTCCCTCTGTGCTCCTGTAATATCCTGTGCTCCGTGTACTGCCAAGGACAAAAGCTTCCTCACAAATACATTGAAGCTGCTTTTCCCAACCAGCATCCCAGCCCCCAATTCCCATCCCTCCTGGCCCTGTCAGGTTCAAGGTTTGAACAGCACCCCTTGGAAAGATAATTTTCTCTCTGGATCAGTGGCACCTCTCAAGCTGAAGGGAGAGCAGGCTGGAGTTGCTGGCTCTCTGCTGCTTCCCAGCAGTTACAATTTGGGATCTTGTGGTTTTGTCCTTTGTTGGGGTAGCACATGCTGACTATTCTGGAGAGCATCAATCCCAAAAGCTGCCTGAAGCCTGGGCTGACAGGTTGGTAGTAGCAGCCAAGCTCTCTCATGGAACCAGTTTGTGGCTGGGGGAGGTCTCAGTGTTCCTGACCATCCCCAGCACAGCTCCTTGCACTGGTAGGGCTGGCCCTTTGCCATCCTTTCACCAAGAACATTTTGGCATGGCACCATGAACAGATGGGCCATGGAGCAATTCCTCAGCTCAGATTGTCCACAGGCTGCCCTGGACACTGCCTGGAGCTCTCTGAGAACATCTGAAGGGAACAGCACTTGCTGGCAGGGCTTACGTGCTCCAGCAATTGGGGATTGCAAACACATGCTTCAGCTATGCAAGAAATCTTTGACTTGTTCTGATTGCAATTCTGCCTGGGTTTCTTCCCAGGAACATTCCTGTTCTTCACAATTTACCAGTTGCAGGAAGGGAAAAGGGGGAGGGGGGATTTTAGGAGTAAGAGAGAGGAAAGGGAACAAATCTCACGGTGCTTTCCCTCGCCAAATTTCTCCAGAAGGACAGGGTGTGGAGCATGGACTCCAGAGTCTGGGACAATCCCAAGGAAATATGAATTACAAAATTAAACCCACTTTTAATTAGTAATTTGTTTTTATAGAAAGAAAAAGTCTGTTTTTCTGAAGTAATTCGGTGCCTGCTATCACACACACCAGGCAGCCCCTGCCAAACGGAGCTGTGTGATAGAAGGCAAGCCCAGAACGAGGGCTCTGAGCAGAGACACCTTATCTCCTCCAGGAGACAGCAGTGCCATTCAGATCTGCATTCTGCTTCCCCAGATAAAAGTCCCACTTCTGAGTCACTGCATAGGTGAGAGAGTTGCAAATGTAGTCCCCTAGGTGGGAGTAATTTGATGTCTGAGATGAATGATGAAGCTGGGCCTTTATTGTCACACCTGCTCTGTTCCAGACAGGAGAGGAAGCCTGAGAGGGTGGAGGCAGGAGCTGCTTCTGCCCTGGGAGAAGCCAGAGGTGCAGGTACCCAGCTCCTCACAGCCTGGCTCAGGTGGCACAGCCCTCTGCTCATGGAGGGACACAGTGGCTGTCACCTGCTGGGTACCCAGCTCCTCACAGCCTGGCTCAGGTGGCACAGCCCTCTGCTCATGGAGGGACACAGTGGCTGTCACCTGCTGGGTACCCAGCTCCTCACAGCCTGGCTCAGGTGGCACAGCCCTCTGCTCATGGAGGGACACCGTGAGTGGCTGTCACCTGCCCCAGGGGCAGGGCTCACACTGCGGAGGCTGGGGCAGGGCTGTACCCGGGCTGGCCCTGAGCAGGGATGTCCCTGCAGGGAAGGGGCTCTGTGCTCCTTTCCTGATGTCACCACCTGAGCCATCAGCTCCTTCCTGCAGCCCCAGACCCTCCCAGGGCAGACAATTACAGGGCTTGTGCTCCATGGCAGAGTCTGGCACCTGCTGAGCTGCACAAGCTCCAAGGGCCTTGAAAGAGACAAGGTGTAACCTGATGCTACCAAACATGCACTCTGAGTAACCTCCACAGCTCAATTAACTCTATTAAGTATTTACCTGTAATTAATTTAATTTGGCTGAGGTTTTCCCCCTTGTGTTGGGTGCTTACTATATGAACCTCTTAAAATTATGGCTGTGTGTATAATTCAATCAAATGTACATGCAGTACCCACAGAAGCTGAGTCACTCCAGGTACCAGGGGAGAGGTTTATTTTGTTGTATTTGGCTTGTGCTTCTGACTTAAAACAGGGGTAGCTCCACTAAAATTGGTTGTGCTGCATTAGTCCAAAGCCAGAGCAGAGCCCAGCTCTTATTCATTATTTGCAGGAGAGACATCATAATTTCTATAATGCCATGTCCAGAGTATGGGTGGGGTTTGCTCCAGCTGCTTTCTCAGTCTCCCACTACGGAACAATGAAATGAAGGTAAAAAGGAATATTAATCTTTTCTCTTTTTGTGTGTATAATTCAGAAATACCAGCAGATTCCTGCTTCCTCACAGTGCTATGTAGGAGCCTTTCCCAGATATCTGCTAAACTAAGCAGGAGTGATTGGTTGATACTAAAGAGATGCTCAATAAGTTTTTTCTGAAGTTACTCTTTACTCAAGGGTGGAGAGCAGCCTGTCACTGAGTGAGAGGTTTCATTGCCCAGCTTAGAATGCAGCTGAAAGAGAAGCACAGAACAACACAGGGAATGTGTGTCTGACACTTCTCACACTTCTGAAATGAGCCTGAAGAAAGAGGGACAAATCCCAAGTGATGAGGAAAACTGCAGTTCTGGGTCTGAGCAAGAGCTCCCAGGAATCACAGGGACACAGGAGAGGAGCCCTGTTCTAGATTATTTGGAGAGCCAAGACCTTCATGAAGGTTTTGATTCTTTATCACAGGGATTAACTCTGGGCAGCAGCTGGCATGGATGTGAATTCCAGCTGGTGCCCAGCACCATGGACACACTGCTCTTTGCCTTGAGTGCAAATGAGCAGAGAGCTCTGTCACCCTGTGCACTGATCTCAGTCAGGGCAGGAGGATTCTTCCTGAAGTTCAGGGCACCTTCAGAATGACCCTTGTGCTGGCTGAGTGCAGATAATGACTGAACCATTGAGCTCTCAGACAGACTCTGCTTGTTTGGGGCTGTGCAGCTCTCACAATCTGTCTGCTAACGACAAAAATATTCCAATTATTTGCAATGATGACATCACTCATGCAATTGACCCAGATCCAATATCAGCACTCCCACAAAACAGTTATTTCCTGTTAGACACTATCAAGGACAGTAATCCAGCCCCGACTGAACCCTGTCAGCAAAGCCTGGTTGATTCCCCCACATTTCCAGCATTTCCTCAGCAGTTGATTTTCCAGGTTTGACAGGTTACCCTGAGTAACCTGGATCTGTTTGACAAAATGTGATTATTGCTTGTAACTTTTGAACCTCAGTAGTCACAGAGAGGCTCCAAGCGGCTCAGGGAAGGCATTTTGGCACCTTTCATCTACTCCCTGTGCTTGTAAAGCCCTCACCAGCACACTAAATCCACCATCTGTTGGGCCAGCAAGCTGCCTGAGCCCAAAGTCATCTGCTCCTGGGATGATCAGGCCCAGGGATGGAGGGAAGGAGATCCTGCTGGGAGATGGGGAGCTGGCTCAGCCAGTCCTGCCTGGCCACTGTGCCAGCACCCTTCCATCCCTGCCAAAACCCCTCAGCCCCACCAAGGTGTGTGGGCAAGTAAGAGCTGAGAAGAACAGCTGCTGCTTAAAGAGATTCTTGATGCTTGAGGAGCCTTCTTTCCCCTCAGTGTGTCACATTTATCAACTGATATTGCATCTAATGCAGGGGTAGCCAGAGCTGGACAGGGAATGCCCTCCCCTCCTGCCTGCAGCACTGGGGCTGCACAGGGGAAGGCAAAGGGATGGCAACAACTGCACTCAGCTTTCATTTCATTTAAAGGCCGGTTTAATTATTTAATTTCACTTAAAGGCAGGTTTGTCCATCACCTGTAGGGCACAGAGCAGCCAGACCCCAGGCTGTCCCTGCAGGAGATCTTCACCCCGTGGGCACCTGCTTAATTCTGACAGCTGGCAAGGAGAGCATCATTCCTGCTGTCCCTGCACCCAGAAAAGCTTCCAATGTGGGACTTGCCAGCAGCGTGTCCTGAGCTTGTTTTTTAAACATCAGCCATGAGTCAGGATGGGACAAGGCAAGCACAGCTGGTCAGCTCTGCAAGCACCCACAGGGCAGAAATAGGGACACATTGTAAATTTGACATATTGTAATATTGGCAAATTGTAATATGGACACATTGTAATATGGACACACTGTAATCTGTTATTACACATTAATAATGCAGTAACTGAGATGTTACTGTAGCACAGGGCTCTGCAGGGTGTGACATGACCCCTTGTACCCGTGTGTGATGTGTCCTGGGGCAGAGGCTCCTCACCCATGGCTGTACAGGTGTGTGACATCACCCATCATTCAGGTGTGTGGCCTGACCCATTGTACCGGTGTGTGACGTGTCCTGGGGCAGTGGCATCTCACCCGGGGCTATGCAGGTGTGTGATATATCCCTCTGTTCAGGTGTCCCTCTGTTCGGGTGTGTGTCCCGGTCCCCCCGAGCGCTCCGGACTCCGGCACGGCCCGGCCGGAACGGGGTCGCGGGCCCTTTAAGCGAGGCTCCGCCCCCTGCCCGTCCTGGCTCCGCCCGCTCATCTCCTCCCTCCTCACCGCCCCTGCCGAGCTCCCATTGGCCGAGCGGCGCTGGGGTCCCGCCTCCCGGCCCCGCCAGCCAATGGGAGGAGCGCTGGGCGAGACCGTGGCCAGGTTGGTGCGGGGCCGATGGCGGCGGGTCCGTGAGGGGAGCGCTGGTTGGGGGGGTGGGAACGGGGAGGTCCTGAGGAGAACGGGGGTGCTGGGGGCAGCGGGACGTCCTGAGGGCCCCGCTCCCCGCAGGGGCCCCATGAAGCGCTGAGGAGAGCGGGGCCCCGCGGGGGACCGGGACACTCTGAGGGGATCCGGACCCTCCTCAGGTGCTGAGGGCGTTGGGGTCACCTGAGGCGCTGAGGGCAGCGAGACCCTGTGAGGGGAGCGGGGACCCCTGGGGGACCGGGACCCCCTTGAGCGCTGAGGGCAGCGGGAGCTGAGGGGACCGGGACCCCCGAGGTGCCGAGGGCAGCGGGAGCTGAGGGGCGAAGGACTCCCGAAATGCTGAGGGGACCGGGCTCCCTTGAGGGCAGGGGGTCCCCGGAGGAGCCTGGGGAGAGTTCGGCAGCCCCTGAGGAGGGAGCTGTGCCGGGGAGGCCGGGGGGTCCCACAGCAGCCGGGTCCTGCGGGTTGAGCTCCCTCGGCACAGCCGAGCCCAGCCCGCAGCTGTGCCCGGGGCCAAGGAAATGCCATTAAATCGTAGTGGTTTCACCTGAGGAGTCTCTTAGGGGTAGATGGAGAACGTTAAGGTCAAGGATCCATAACAATGTGGGGTTTTCTTACCTATACCTCATCCTAACAACAAATTGTGGAGTTGAGGATTGAAGAAAAAAAAACAAAAAACAAAACGAACCCGAATTCGCAGCTGTAGGCTGAGCAATAATTAAAGTGCTCAGGCGGCTTCATGCAGCAAAATGAAGACTTGTTATTCGGGTTGAAGTTAAGTATAGCATGAGCTGTCCTTACTTTAAAAAAAAAAAAAAAAAAAGTGCTTTTCCAAGAGCTTAAAATGGGGATTGCTAAAGTGTAGAGAGCTAAGGACTTATGAAAAGGATAACTTTGCTCAGTTTTTAATGTCTGTTTGTAGACCTGATGTATGTTTTGACTGTAATTAAAGACCGTTTGCTCAAGGGACTGTGTTGCTTTTTAAATAAAATTATAGAATGTAGCATTTAAAATGTTGAGCAACATAGTTATAAGGTGCTTCTAAAATAGAATTATAGAATGTAGCTTTTTAAATAAAATTATAGGATGTAACGTTTAAAATGTTGAGCAACATAGTTATAAGGTGGTTTGTTCACGGGCAGACCAAAAAAAAACAAATTGGAAAAAATTACTGATTGCAGAGCTAAACGCTGGTCTTGAGGAAACTGAAAGTGTCTGGGGTTTGTTGCAGGTGCTGCCGGTGTGAAAGATGAGGCTGCACGAGAGCCGGACGAGACGCTTCCAGGCCCCTGCCACTGTGCACACCTTCCCGGGCCGGCAGCTCTTCGTGTTCCCCAGTGGCCGCTCCGACTCGGAGGAGTCCTCGGAGGAGGAGCTGAACGTGATGGAGTTGCGGCCCCGGGGCAAGGAGCAGCAGCGGGGCAGCGCCGCCCGGGGCCGGCCGGGGGACGTGGTGCTCCTGGAGAGGGAGCTGACCGAGGAGGACAGCCTCAACAAGCTGGCCCTGCAGTACGGCTGTAAGGTGAGCCTCAACCCCCCCGGGCCTTCACCTGTGTCTGGCAGCTCTGACTCCGGCAGGTGCTGGCCCTGAGCATTGTATGAATGGTCATTGTCTGTAAAACTGGAGAAGGGCAAAAATAACCCCAGACAAACACAAAAAATGGTTGTTCAGCCAAAAGCCTGGGAAGATGTTGTCAGCCTCACACCCTGCCTGACCTGCTTTCCTGTTTAATTTCAGTGACTAAGTGCAGGTTGTACCAAGTTATTTCAGTGAGGGCAAACATTGGGGAGCTGAGCATAGAAATGAGGGCTCTGCTCTCAAGGAACAGTGGAGTTTTTGAAGCAAATTGAGCAGCACAAAGAAACACCGCAGTGATGGGTGGGGTTTTTTGTTTATTTTTTGAAAGGTATCAGCTTACATTTTGCAAGGAAGGCCTGAGTCTAACAGGGGAGGACGTGGAGAGGCACCAGAGTTCAGTCCCAAAGTCCAGGTGCTGTCTGTGTTTGGGTTTTGGTTGTTTGCCGTCATCCCAAGCGTGCACAGTTCAGGTGCCTTGGGCAGGAGGGAGGGCGTGTGCACAGGGAGATTTCTCAGTTGGAACAACCACACAGCACATTTTCTTTGTTCCAAAAAAGAGCAAAACTGCTGGAAAGTTGAATTACCTGCTCTGAACATTAGAAGCCCCCCGTTGTTCAGCAGTAGGAGCTGTATTTTTAGAGCCCCCTTTATCTGCAAGCTGGACTGTGATTTCAGAGTTCCATGATGAAACAATTGGCCTGTAACCACAGAGGGGATAATGACACAGCTCTGGCTCCAGTGCTGCCCTGCCGGTGCAGTCTGTCTTGCTTAACCACACAGCAGCTGGATGGTGCAGCTGAGGCAAGAGGCCTTAGAGGGATTGCAGCAATTCCTCCCCTCCCGTGTCCTTAGAAACAAAAGCAAAACAAAAAAGGCACCCTTGTAGGTTGTGCTGACGAGCCCATTGCGTGTGGAGAAGCGAGTCTGGTAGGGCTTGAACAGGCCTTGATTGGCCCCAGGAGAGCCTGAGAAGGCAGAGCTGAGCTGTGGTTGGGTGTGGAGCTGTGTGCTGCTCTCAGCAGCACCTGGGCAGACACAGCAGTTGGGTGAACTCAGAGGAGGGGGATTCTGAGCAGTTCTTTGGTTTATGAAGAGTCTCGCTGTGCCTCTGCACTGTCACCCAGTTCTGTCCCTGCTGTGGCTCAGTTGTGTCCTCTGCTGCTCCATTCCTGGAGTCTTTCAGCCCCTCTGGAGGCTGCTGGGCCTGCCCAGGGGAAAAGCAAGCTGATGAGCACCACATAGTCAGTGTTCTCCTCCCACAGGACAAAAACTGTCCTGCTGCCTCCCTCCTTCCAGAAAGGGCACTTCTGACTTGTTCCAGTTAAACTGAACAGATACAGAAGTCCTTATGGCAGGAGATTTGTCTACTGGTATCTTTAAAGACTGGCATGACAGTTTTCATGTGTTTTATTTTATTTGCACAATTAAACAGCTCCTGAAAGGTCACCAGGACAGCAGTGAGAACTGTAACCACATCTATATAGGCAAATGTGTGTAAAAATCCAGGAGGAACTTCTCCTTGAAATCAATGAGAACTTGACATTGGTTTCAGAATCTGCTTGGGGAGGGGATAGTAAGACAGTGCAACAAATAGCTGTGTGTGTATGCCACAGATAACTTGGCAGAGATGCAAAACACTTCAAAATTCTCATTTTTACTCTTGACCATTTATAGTCCTGGCTTGCTTTTGGCATTGTTCTTAGGCTGGGACAAGAGGAGCTCACTGCAGCCAAAAAATGAGTACAGAAAATAAGCCCAAATGCTTGTGCAGCCCAAGCTCTCTCTTGCTTCCCATCAACATTGTTTGTTGTTTCTGTGTGAGTGCTGCTCCACTTTCTGTTTCTAGAGTCTTAGCACCACACTGCAGTATTTGATTGCAGACACCACGGGGGATATTTACTGTCCCAGTAATTTGTTTTCATTGGAACAAATCCAGAAATTGAAGCAGCACCTCAGTTAGGAGGCTCTGGGTGAGATTGTTATTTCATAACTCAGAAATTTTGCAGGGTTTAAGTCCAGAGCTGACACTGGGGCTGGCTGTGAGGAGCCCAAAGCAGTGACTGAGGATTTTGCTTCAGGGTCCCCAGATCAGGTCCTGGATTAAATGTGCTGTTTTCAGAGTTCTCAAGCTTTGTAGAGTAAACATGTGATTCAGTCCTCCATCTCCTCTCCTCTCTACCTCTGAGCAGAGTGCTTAGGAAGCAAAGTGGTTTTTTTTGTTTTAGCTCCCCAGTTTCCTTGGCAGCCTCAAGCGTGTGTGCAGTGAATGCAGGTCACGCTGTGATTTCTGAAGAGCAAAGCACAGTCCCTGTGCTGTGTCTCTGCTATGATGATGAGAGGTGCTTTACCTGTTTGTGTTGCCTTTCTCTTTGCCTTGGCTCTTGCTGGTTTATGTGCCCTCCAGCCTTGTCCTCAAGGTTCTTTCCCATCTCCTTGGCTGCAGTGGAGAGCTCCTGGCACATGCTGACATCCTGTTCCTTTCCTTTGCCAGAGGCTTTAGTGGCACTGAGCAGTTGCTGTGCTTGCTGGGTGCCTGTGAGTGGCCACTGCATTAAGCATCTTCTCTTGGTTAATGTTAGCTGAGGATTGCTGCTGTGCCTTTGTCCTTGCATTGGCACTGCCTGTGCCTGTGCCTGATGCTGCACATGTGGCTGCTGGATGGGGACACAGCTCACAGACAGGAACCACCAGAGGTGGTGACAGGAGCACAGAGGTGATTGTCCTTCAGCAGGACACGCTCAGGAGAAACAGGCTGGATGAGCTCTGTCCTGCAGCAGAGAGGTGTTCCTTGAGCAGAGGGTGCTTGTGCCTGCGTGGGAGATCCTCACCTGCTCTCCAGGCTGTGCCCTTGCTTTCACAACTGGTGTGCTCCCAAAATGGAGCTCTGATCACTCTGAAATAATTTCCTGAGCAGGGGATGCTCACACTGGTGTTGTGCTCTCACCTTAAGCACTCATGTAAGGTATGAAAATAGTTTTTAAAAGGATCTATTAGTTAAAAAGATTCTTCTTGCCTTAACTGAAAGAAGGGCAAAGAAAGCAAGGAGAAGGAAGAGCAGTATGGAGCAGAATACAGCAGGTACAAGAGACGGAGGTTGTAGACTGGTTTCACAGGGGACTGACTCTACCCTGCAGGGCCTGGAGCCCCCCTGGAATTGCTGGAGAATCTCTCAGAACATCAAACCACCTGCATCCAGGGCCTGCTTTTATTCCCTGACAGCTCCTTGCACACTGGTTTTGTAGCTGCTTCCTGCCTCACTCCTGGGCCGTCCTGCCCTCACTGTTTGTGTCCTTTCTGGATTCCTTAGGTTGCAGATATCAAACGCGTCAACAACTTCATCCGGGAGCAGGACCTGTACGCGCTGAAGTCCATCAAGATCCCGGTGCGGCCGCACGGGCTGCTCACGGAGGGCGCGGGGGCCCTGCGGCCGCCCCCGGCAGAGCCCGCCCAGCCCGGCCTGGCGCGCGCGGAGCCGCCGGAGCCCGAGCCCGGGGCGGGCAGCGCTGCTGGCGGCCAGCGAGTCAGTGACTACTTCAGGGGCATCGACCAGAGCATCCAGGACGCCGTGCAGGTGGAGGTGCAGCTCAACGCCGAGTACGGCGGGGAGGGGCTGGAGAGGCCCCTGCCCGAGGCGGGGAAGCGGGACAAAGCCGGGAACGGCGCGGACTGCGGAATCCAGTGGTGGAACGCCGTGTTCATTATGCTCCTGATAGGAATCGTCCTGCCAGTGTTTTATATCATCTATTTTAAAACACAAGGCCTGGTGGCCCACAACTCTAACATGACAAACTCAAATGTTTCGTCGGCTGGATAGGAAGGGAAATTACCACAAGACTCAGTTGTAGGAAAAAAAATCCTAAGGTGAAAGGGCAGCCCACTTCAGCCTCTCCAGCAGTGATGCCCGTATGCTCGTGACCGACTCAAGTGCACCCGAGGGGATACAACAATACAGATTATTTTTATTTTTATAAGTAGCTGATGATGTAATCCTGAATTTGACTGAAAATGAGGTGATGTGATTTTGATAGAAAAACAAGGATGCTTTGTTGCTTAAAGAGATCATCACCCAGGTGGCTTCAGAGTTGGGAACTCTGTTGAGGGAAAGTATTTTGTAGCAATTTATTCATTATAGTTGCTTCAGGTATTTCTTAATGATGTGTCTAGAAGCAAATTCTTTGCTGCTGAGCTAGAGAGTGCAGTATTAATGTGGTTGGAAAGTTGGGGGTTGTTTGCATTTTAAGGAAACACTTTTTGCTGGAATAGAAGCGGGGGACACTTTTTCTCAGAAGTGTCATTTTTGTCTCTTGCAGACCATGGTGGTTTTGGCCTGCTTGACCCTAATGATGCCTTCTGGAGCTCTGAGCTGGGTGTGCCAGGGCACAATGATGCTGCCAGCACCCCACCTTGTCACCCCCTGAGCAAATCTTTATGCTGTGTTCAATTGAGATGCATCAGGCCCAACCCTGGCAAGGGTGAGCCCAGACCTCTTCCCCTCAGTGAAATTCCTCAGAGATCTCAGTGCAGGATCTGTGCTGTCCCAGGGTGCTGCTCAGCCCTGCAGGGGCTGTTGGATGAGGACAGGAGAGCATGAGAGAGGAGTCACAGGCACTTCTCAAGGGCTCATTTGCTGGCAGGAGCTCTAGTCAGTATTATTTGCTAAAAAAACTAATAACAGTCTGCAGTGGTGCTTCTCAGAGACCCAGGCTCAGGCATGGAATTACTTGCTCGTGTGCAGTCTGAGTGGGAGTGAAGTGGGAGCTGGGTGCAGGTTGCAAGGCCCAGGACAGAAGCCCAAGAAGAAAGAAGGGTGAAGCCTTTCTGGAGAGGACTGTGACACTGCTGCTTGTGGCAGTTTCTGTGAACTGAGCACGTGCACTGAAAAGCTTCACAGGGCAGTGGAGGTGTTGGTCAGCCCAGGGCTGTGCCCTTCCGGGCCACTCAGCAAACACTACTAGCAAGGGAGCAGCAAGGGAGGCCTTGGGAGCTTTGCTAAACAGAAGAACTTGCCTCAGAAATTGGATTCAGCAAATTCTGGGCCTGTGGGCAGAAGTAAAGGCTTTCCTGGAACCAACCACTACATGTGTGGGCAGGTGCTGTTGGTGCTGAGGGTGAGGGCAGCGCTGCTGTGGCCCAGCCCCATTTGCAGCTGCCCAGCCCAGCTTCCCCTGGCAGCCTGAGGCCGGCTGGGGCAGAGCAGGGGCTGGAGAGGGGCTGTGCTAGGAGCACCTGCTGTGCAGGTGTGGCCTCAGCCTGGCCTGAAGGACACACACTGCCCCTGTGCCTCTGCCTGGCACTGTCTGCCTCGACAGGGAGGATCGAAGGGTCTCCAGCAAGGTGAGGACCCCACACCACACAGGCACAACCTTGTGCTGCTACAATGAGAACCTGTGTTCCCTGCAGCTCTCAAAAGTGGGAACCTAATTTTATAAATGAACACTCCAAAGCATCTTATACTGAACAAAATCTTGTATTTTTCTTCTGTGAAGAGGTGTATCTTTTTGTTCTGGGGATGGGTGGGACCAGGTTCTTATATTTTTAAATAAAGCCACATGAAATAAAAGCACAAGAGGCACAGCCTGTGCTTTATTTGCTACCACACAGCTGAGCAGCTGCCTTAGAACGAGGGGCCCCTGCAGCCCCACCTCAGGCTGTGCAGTGAGCAGGACTGGGAGCAGCAGGAGGAACCGAGGCAGGACTGCCCTTGGGCTCTGCACTCCCAATGGACCCTGGTTCATCTGCCAGCTTCTCCACATTGTATAGAAAGGTTCTTAGCAGGCATCAGTCCTTGAGTGCAGTAACAAGCTGTGTATCCCTGCTGATGAGCACCCTCATGGCTGCAGTTCAGAAGCAGCACCTGGCACCTGCACTGACAGCTGGAGGGGACAGGGACGCGCCGGACGGACGGGACCAGTGCTCTGCAAACACGAGAGAGGCCGGAGTACACAGTAAAAGCCAGTATCTTTACTTTAGTGAATGCAGGATACAAATATTTTACAACAACCTCTAGCATTTTCTTAACCATTTGATAAAAAGTTCACTAGAATATTTATTGTATATTGAAGAAAAAACAACACATTCAGGGAAAAAAATTGAGATTAACTTATTTTTTTTCTTAAAAGATTCGTCTCAAGGATGGCAACAAAGTCCAGCTTGTGCCGCCAAACGGCTTATCAGCATTAAACCGTGAACAGCTTCTTGTGAACTGTTGACTACAAACATTTACCAAATACATAAATCTCTTTTAAAAAAGCCATTTTAAATATAGCAAAGCAGTGTTCTCTTGCACAGCAAAGTGAAGAAAGGTTCTACTAAGATTTAAATGTTTACATTGGTTAAGTCTTTCTTTCACATTCGGATTTAACTTCTGCCCAGGATCAATTGTTAGGAGTTGTTTTGTTCCTTATTTACTATGTATTTCTTGTGCGCACAGTAACTCGCAAGTTTCTGATGCATTAGTGTCCTTGGAGGGAAGGCAAGGCTAAAGCAGTTCTCTCTGACGAGTCCCTGACAACGTGGCGTTCTCAAAACTATCGTGAGAGCTCGAGGATGGAGGTGATTTGTCACAACAGAGATAAAAATCTTAAATCATTCAGACCTGACTGGGTTCAGCCCAGGATTGGATCCACTTGCACTTCAGTCAGCAGAGATAATTTTAAAAAGTTTTTTTTTTTAACTTGTTGAAATATCTGTGCTATGTCATCTCTTTTTTTATATAAAACATTTTTACAATTTCTAAAAAAGTATGTTTCAAAGTGAGTTACTCGTTATTAAAAACCAGGATTCCCATGTCCTCGGTGGCAGGAGGTGCTCCCCGAGACCGGAGGGCTGTGGAAGGAGGTTTCTGCCGGGGCTGGGGCAGCACAGGCCACTCCCTTGCCCAGCTCTTTAGAACTGATTCTTTTTATTATTTTTTTTAATTCATTGGTGCAATTTCAATACAAACTCTAACCCTTGTGTAGCTTTGTCTTTAAGAAAACAGTAGTTAAGTACTGTTTAAAAACCTGCATAGAAATAAAGACTATTGAGATACAGTCAGCAAAGCCATCTGATAAGGCACACAAGAAAATAGACAGTAAATGTGAATGCAGAACTCCCACTCGGATGTACAGCAAAGTTCATACAGGTGCATAAATCATGGAACTCACATCACTGGTCAGAGCAGCAAAAGGTTCCAGGGAGCAGCAAGTGGATTGGGTCACTGGGGACAGCGGCCGTGGGAGCCTGTCCCTCCTGCCAGCCAGGATGAGCCCAGGGAAGGGGCAGCAGCTCCAGGGGAAGGGCCCGAGGGCACTGCAGCCCCTGCGGCTTCTGACGGTGCCAGGACAGCGAGACAGGGCTGGAGGCCACAGGGACCACAGGGACACCCCCTTCTCACCCCTCCCTTACAGCAGCAAGGGATTTTTCCTAACTGGAAAAAAAAAAAAAAAGCCCAAGCAGAAACTGTAATAAATATCAGGGCTAACTCTGAAGAGTTTGGGCAATCCCAGGGCTCTGCAGCTTCCACCAGAACCAGCACTGCCAGCCTGGAGGTGACCGGGAGCACCGGTGGCATCACGGCCCTGCATCCAATACCAAACCTGCTCCCAGCCCAGTCTCGTGGCACAAGGGGGCTCTGCATTCCTCCCTCTCTTGGAAGCAGCAAATTTTTCCCAAACCACTTGCCAACTCACAAAACCTTTTGTGCTCCTCTGATATGTGTCATTTCCCTATCATGAGAAATTAGGTCAAGTTTTTCCACTGGTTTTTTTTCCTCCTCAGAAGAGGCAGCTTTAAAATGATGCCTTAAAATGTGTTGTAACAGATTTTTTATATTTATGCAGGATGAACTTAACACCGGATTTTTTTTTTGCCACTTTGCTATTTATATACATATATATAAAATGTATAATGAAGCTTAACCATACAGCACAGAGATTACAATTGAACGGCACACATTCACCACCAGTGAGGGGGCCAACCCCTTTATACACCCTCTGAAAAATCTGGATAATAATATTAATAATAATTAAAATCCAAAGAAAGTACAGTATATTTAACAAAATAGTAAATATTAAACAGTGAATACTCTACTTAATAAGGACCTCGCCTTGTTTCAAGTTGGCGTCAATCCACAAAAATATACTTTTTAATCTGGTGACCGTACAATACATAGGTACTTACACCAAAGGTGATAATATATTTAGGATGCTATATACACAAAGAGTTTGGCTCAAATTTAAATTTACATATAAGTGTTCATGGCTTATTTTTCCCCCAAGGTTCCGCCTGCAAGTTTTTCCTTTTCATCTTTGAAAGCAAAAACTAGAAAGTCAAAATAAGATAAAACTATACTCTACAAAAAAGCTACAACATACAGCTTTGGCTTATATAAATAATTCATAGCAGAATGTGTTCAAAAGTACTGTATATAACTTTATATATAGTCTTCAATTCATTAGGGTATTGTTTTCTTTAATATAAAATATACATGAGCTAAAATCCGTTTCTATATTTTTCAAAGGTATGAACGTAAAAACAAATTTGTCAAACATATTCCAATTATAACTTAATATATTAATTTTATTTTGTTAATGTTCTATTTTCTAGGCTAATATTTTCTGAATATTTCATGCGAGTTCTCTATGCTCTCTTTCACTCATTAAAAAAATCACTTCTTTGACCCAATACACTTTTTTTTTTTTTTTTGCACGTGCAAAACAGGGTTTTTGTTTTTTTTATTTTTATTTCTTATAGCATCAGCCCTTCTCCATGCACCCTCTGCAATAGAGACCCATGCCAGGTTGGGTAATAGAAAGGTCAGTTTATGTACAGTATTGCTTTCTTCTTCCTGCTTTTCTACTGCTCTGCTGCTACAAAGCAATTATTTCTTAACTACGAGTAACCATAGAGCTGACTACACACAGGGACGGTACTACAGGCGAGCCCTCGCTCGGGTGGGTGTGGAGGAGGAGGAGACACTGCGGGGACGCCGCCGTGCGCGGGCCGGGCTGGGGTCACACACGAGTCCAGGTAAGTGCCAGACTAGAGCTCAAACCTACGGGATTGTTCTGTTACTTTTACCAAGGGACATCTGCAGCTATACAAGAGTTTGTCGTAAGTGCCTGATGATTGGTGTATGCTACACACACTAGCACATATATATGCATGTGAAGATATATATATGCACGTATGTATATACATATAAATATACTTATTCACGTCCTTATTTATAAATTTAGATATGTCAGGACAGTTCATGTTGAGAACACAAAGCTGCGAGGCGGCACGGCGGGTTTATGTCACCCACGTGTCCATCCTCATGCGTTTTACCGAGGGGCTCTCGCGATCCTCGGCGTTGGGCGGCCGCCCCAGCACCACGGGCGAGTGGAAGTCGCTGCGCGGGTCCTCGCGGTCGCTGCCGTCGTAGGAGCTGCTGGAGCTGCTCAGGCTGTCGACCGGCGAGCGCCCCAGCTCCTGGCGCGACGGCGGCGGCGGCGGCTGCGGCTGCTGCGGCTGCTGCGGCGGGAACCCCGAGGGGGTGACGCGGTCCCGGGGAGGGGAGATCGGTTCCGACTTGATGTTGATGTTTTGGTTGGTGTTAATGGAGAGGTTTGAACCCTGAGATAGCTGGCTGCCGGTGCTGGGGAAGGAAAACCGAAAGGTGCAAATCAGAAAACGCAGAAAGTGAAAACCAAGTGACGATTCACGTGTCTGTGATGGTGAGGGCTTGGGGCTCGGCACAGAAACAAATGCAGTTTACTGGGAAGAGCAAAGGTGAAAAAATCATTAAGTAAAGGTCTGAGCTGCGTTTACAAAAGTTCAGAACAAATATTTTCTATTGCCAAACAGTTCAGTCACCACACAGGTCCCCCTTGGTGAGAAGCTGAGCCTGCAGGGACACAGCTCATTAGCTGGAAGCTGGAAGTGACTGAAGGGACAAACACCCTGACACACCAATGTTTTCCAGCACACACAAGAGGTGAAAATGTGCTGAATATTCCCCTGGTGCAGCTGCTGCAGCCCCCCCAGTGCTGCCCTGGGTACTTACACAAGAGAGCTGAGGGCCGCGGGACGGAGGTGGTGCTGCTGCCAGGCAGACACCTGCCCCAGGGACAGCATTCCTGGGGAGTTAAACCCCTGCAGGGCAGACAGGTCTGCACTAGTCAAGGAGTAATCTGAGAGGGAGAAACAAATAAACAACAAAATAATATATAGGAGGGTTTATATATATAACACATACACATAAACACAAATACAAAGGCTTCCTGCCCAGAACAAGTAAAGGCAGCTGATCCAAAGGAATCCAAACATGAAAACTCTGAAGTCTGAGAGCAATCCTGCCAAGCTCATGGGGAGCTTAACAGTACAGAGGCTCCAAATGAAAAATGTTTGCATTCTGCTTTCAGGTTCTCCATGTTGCTGTCTGGGAGCTTGTTCCAAACCCACAGGTACAACACATTAATGCAGTGTACATAGAGAGGTGTGCACCTTACAGTAAGACTTGGCCCTGTGCTGCCAGAGACCCACACACATCCCTGCAAGACTCTTCCTGAAGGCCTCAGGAGTCCCAGCTGCTCCAGCAGGTGAAGTTTCTTGGGCTGCCTTTTTCTTTTTGCTTCGTTTCTTCTCAGTTGTCACTTCTACTAAAACTCTGAAAACCCTCACACGTATTTCTGCATAGCTTCAGAAAGGTTTGTCCTAAGATGATTGACCCAAAAAGCCCCTTCTGCAAGACTAAAATTGAATTTAAAAATAAAGAAAAACTAACAACTGTGCAGCCCCTGCAGTGACCCAGACATGCACTGAGCCTGCAGAGCAGCCAAGCCTCCAACACCTGCCCAGTGCAGCCCAGGCACGCCCTGGAGATGGATGTGCTGGGCTGATGGGATTTGTCAGAGCAGACCTGAAGGAAACACTGATAGGAATTCAGCTCCCATGTCATTATTTCCACTGCAATTACAGCTTTTATGACCATGGACAATTAACTTCTGACACTTCAGACAGAATGTGTCTGGTGCCAGGGCTTTGAGGAGGTGATTTTCCAAAGAGCACACAAGTCACTACACAATTAGCTGCATTATTAATTCCCTAAATAATCCCACATCTGCTGGCAGTGACAGGAGGACAGCCCTGCTGCAGGAGTGACCTGATGTGAGGTGCACACACCAGAGCACCTCGTGCACCACAGAAACCATCACTGCTGTGCCCCCACAAGCAGCACTGCAAGTCTGTACCTCTGCAAAACAACTCACCTGCAGCCAGGAATTTATGGCTTGGTGTGCTCTGCCCAGGTGTCAATTATTAATTAACTGATTGCAAGGGGTTTAATATTTTTTTAAATACCTGGATTGTTTTAATAATTCAGTTAGTTCGGGCCCTTCCTCCAACAATCTACAGAATACCAAAACAGATTATATAAAATAGGGTGATTGTGGAAAACTGATATCTAACATTTTAATTAAGGATGCAAGAGCTGAAGCTATCCCTTCCAGTCCTGAAAAAAACCAACCTTATCAATCCAGAAAAACAATTAAGGTATTTAAATTTTATCTTAGTCCTTGAATTGCAAAACTGAAATTGTGCTGTAAGTGGAGACTACCCTGAGAATCCCCAGGCAACAATTTGGTTTCAACATCAAATTTCTTCCTGCAAATCCCCTGAAAGGTTCAATCTAATAGAAATGATTCTGAAGTGTGTGAAAACCACTAAAGGCTGAAAGCTTTGCACAAATGATTTGCACTCTCAAAGGAAATGGGCTGGAGTTTAAAATCACAGCCCAGCACTCGTCCATTATACAGGACATCAGTTCCCAGTGCCTTTGCTGCTTCCTGAGATTCCAGCCCCCCTCAGCTTTTGGTGTTGCAGCAGCAGCTCCCAGGTTATTCTGAGTGAGGGATGCACCCAGTCCTGGACAGAAGGGCTGTGTCAGGTGAAACTCCCTGAGGCTCCTCTGAGCAGGGAGCACAAGGGTTTGCTCTGAACAGCCACTGAACACCAGAGCTACCCAACCTAAACCTCCCCTCGTGCAACCTGAGGCTGCCATCGCCTCATGTTCCATCACTTAGTACTTGACTTTCATGAACTACTTTCCCAACCAGCAAACCACTCATCACTTTTACATTACCAAATGCCTTACATCACACCCAGCCTGGATAAAAAGTAGTTTTAAGGTCCTGCAGACAATAAAAGTATCTGAAGAAGAGAAGTACTGAAGGATCAGCTATTGCCCAAACGTGAGGCACTCCAGTTCCCAGCGGGATTGCTACAGGCTCAGTTTTGATGAGTAAGAGCCTTCATTTGAACTGAAGAGGAAAACAAAGTCAGGTGTCACAGGAATGTGAATTTCCTGGGCTTCTGACTCCTGTGTGCAGTCCCAGCCCTGACCCCAGCTGTGGAGGCCAGTGGGCCAAGAGGGAAAAGAATCCACAACGCTCCCCTCAACCCCTCAGGTGACAGCCTCCACTCTTAGGGTGACAAAAAAGCTTCTCCCAGCACGCCCTGCTGTTGCATGTAGATGAGATGTATCCTACTGGTCCCTCCTCTCTGTTCCACCCCTGTGCCCTCATCCCATTTGGGTGCTCTGTCCCACCCCTCAAGCTCCCCACATAAACCCCCTGCTTTCCCTGCCTCAGGGGCCTTCACCCCTGCACCTTCTGAGGAAGGAGCTCAACAAAGGCTCTCCCTGGAGCCCCACACAGACCCCGTCCCTCCCTGTGCGTGGCCCGGACCCCAGGAGAGCTGAAATCACCCGGTGTGGGCACAGGTGTGAGGTGTGAGCAGTGAGCACAGGTGTGAGATGTGGGCACAGGTGTGGGCACAGGTGTGAGGTGTGGGCACAGGTGTGGGCACAGGTGTGGGCACAGGTGTGGGCACAGGTGTGAGGTGTGGGCACAGGTGTGGGCACAGGTGCGGGCACAGGTGTGAGGTGTGGGCACAGGTGCGGGCACAGGTGCGGGCACAGGTGTGGGCACAGGTGTGAGGTGCGGGCACAGGTGCGGGCACAGGTGTGAGGTGTGGGCACAGGTGTGGGCACAGCCGTGCCCGTGCCCCAGGGCTCTCTCCAGGCAGGCCAGCAGCACTTACCGGTGCTGGGGGTGCTGTCCCAGGTGGCCGTGTACACCAGGCCCTGCGGGGGCAGGCTCGGGGTCGTCACCGACAGCACGGGGGTGGCCAGGGGCTGCGTGGACTGAGAACTGCTTATCCTTTGGGTGTTCTGCAGGGATGGAAACAACAAACCCTGTGAGCCCAGGAGAACAACGGGAAACGCGGTGCCAGTGTAACAGAGCATTGCATCCCAGCCCGCTGCTCTGCTGTGTCTGAGTTAGGAACGCATCCTTTTTGTCAGGATTGGTTTTCTAAAAAAGCTAAAATATTTCAAGACAACCAAAACGATCTTGCCAAACTGAAATGAAAAATTAATTGAAGGCTCACTGGGCCACTTCCCAAGCATGCAGATTTCAACAGTGTTAGCGTTGTAGGACACACAAAAATTAATGCAATTTCTTAGGGATACACACAACAATTCTCAGAAGTTCTTAAGTGATTTAAGAGTTTTGAGTCTTATTTTTAAAGAGGTTTTAGTGCAGATGGTGAGGTGCAGTTCCACCAGAAGAGATTCTCCCACTTCACAGTTGTTTATCCAATTTTCCAAATTTCAGCTGCCAGTTTTGACACTGTGCTGACTACACCTGTCCTGAAAGGAACACAGAGATCTTGTAAATTTGTGTTGATAAGACTTCAGTGATAAAATAATCTTGCTGTTCCCATGGTTCCTGAGAAACTGAGAGAGCACTTGTTATAATGCAGATATGTTTCCAAGCAAATGACACTGGAGTTCACAAAGAGCAACGGTGCTTTTCTGACTGGGAAAATAGCTAAACTAGATTGTCTCAGATAATTCAACTGTGGGCACAATTTGGCTTTTTAATAATAGTCCTTCCTATATACTGGAATGAACATCTGCAGCAAACATATCACTTGAAATAAGCTCTAACCAAATTTGCTGGTTAGAAAATTAATTAAACACTGTGGTGAACAGCACCAGACAGCAAAGCTGCTGCCACAGAATGTTCTGCTCTCCACAGTGATAACTGCAAATCTTCCTGAAAAATATGAGGTTCAACACCATTTGGCCATGACAAATACTGTCAAGAACAAAATGCTAGGGTTTTATTTTTCAAGAACAGATATTTGCTTTCATCTGCAGAATTCTTAGAAAGAGCAATAGTTTCTACACCCTGTATTTCTACAAGGAGTTGGGGTTCAATCTGCTGGAAATACGTTTTCTTAAAGCAAACTTCTATCTCTGAAAAAATATTTGCTACAAAAGGAGCAGTTTCTCATCTCTTTGGTAGGGATCCATTTCATAACTTTACAAGACTGAAGTTACTACTCCTTTCCTTTATTTCAGACACAGGTATTTCAGGATCTGCAGCACTTAAATTTTTTCTCCACTCTAATCTTGAGAGAACGAGCAGCATTAAAAATTCATCATTCCCTTAAAAATATCAGAATGAGCAGGTACAGAAATGGGACTGTGTTCAATTTAAGCTTAAATTTATGAAGATGAATTGAGGGTTATCAATCTTGTATCTTTCCCATTTAAAGAAAGAAATATATATCACAGCTCCCATATTAAAATTAGCCACAGCTGTCACTGGCTGCCAGCTTCTGATCCCTCTTGTGTCTGGCTGCTCTTGAATTCCCATCTTTGAGCCTCCTGAGGATTTGGGGGCTCTCTGGCATTTGTTGCCAAACACACACAGTGGCAGATGTACCCACTCTGCTTCAGAGCTCCCAGGTTTCAAAGCTCCCAGAGAAAGTCCCTCTGATTTTCTGTAATTGATCCCTTTAAATCACTTACGTACTTCTGAAAATCTCCCCTAGACCAAGTTTATCTGGCATAAAGAGATGTTATTAGAGCAGATTTTTGTGTCTGTCAGGAATTGACCTTTCTCCAAAGCTTTCTTGGATGGCTGCCTATAAAGTTGGGATTACTGCATAATGGAAAAGTAAAGAGGAATATACTGGGAAACAATCCAGACCAAAGGATTTCCTTATGGGATTTTTTTTTTGAGTGGCTAATAAAGGTGGTTTTCTGAGGTAAATTCTTTCTGAATATAATTCTTGGAACACGCAGCCACACAAAGACACTAAGCAATACTAATACTTAGATGAGCCCAATATTTGTTGTCCTTGCATGACAAATTTCAGGATTTTTTAAAAAATCTTTTTAACTGGTGCAAATGCAGCAGGAAGAATTCAGTATCTTTATTTCATGCTCTGCTACCGTTGGCCGCTGCTTTTCACATTCAGCGCTCAGCTCCGAGCACAGAGCGAGTGCTCACAGCTGGGATTTGGAGCTGCTTCCCAGCACGGGGATCAGCACCAGACTGAAGCCCGCAGGTGTGGCTGTGCTTGTTTGCCACGTCTGAGGCAGACCCTGCACCTTCCCCTTGTGCTGCTCCCGGCAGAGCTGCTCCCACTTCCATCACTAGATGGCCCACGCCGCCCGCGGCAGCCGCGCTCGCTGCACCGGGCAGGGCCAAGGGCTCGCATCCCAATCCCAATTCAATTCAATCCCAATTCAATTCAATCCCAATCACAATCCTAATTCCAATTCCAATGATATCTGACCAATTGTTTTTACACTGAGATTTCCTTCTTGCACTGAAAACCAGGCACTCCTCTCTGAAGACAAGAGGAAAGTGGGAGAGCTCTTTCACTGCTCAATTAGCAAGACATCCCAATAATGCTTAAAAACTTCAATTTGTATTTCAAAAACCGTTTTCCCTTACTTTTAAAATCTATTTCTCGTGTTTAAGGTAAAAATCAACCAGCAGCATGCATTCATCAAGAAATTTATCTAAATCACTAATTTTTCCATGCTTTCATGCAATTAGAGCCTCATATGAGCAACAGGTCCATGTTCAACAAGAAGTCAAGGTCTGCAATAGGTCCATTTATTTCTCTGTGATTCTGACACAGCATCTTGTGCCTGGTTTGTGCCACAGCAGCCAAACAATTTGAAATTTGCTCTAAAAATAAGTTACGAATTATTTTAGCCTTAGGTTGATTTTCCAGACAGAATGCCAAATGTTAAAACCTTTAGGGAAAAAAAAATAGAAAACACTCAAATCCCAAGAGTTTCCTTTTAAAAGCAGAATGTCTTTCCACTGGAAAAAAGGTAGAATTATTCATTTGCAATTCTCTGTCCCTTTTGGTAAACAGGGAACACCCCTGTGGTTTGATAATCTCACGCAGGATGAAATAATTCTAACCTCCAAAAAGGTGACCTCACCAGCAGTGATGTCATCTCCTGGAAAGGAAGAGAAGTAACACAGGGCTGGTGTTACAATCTGAACTTCACAAGTGAAGCCACTTCCTAAAAATATTCCAATAATTGAGGGGATAGGAAGTGATTATTTGTATTTCATACAGAAGGCAGTACACATCCTATACACATGGACAGTTACTTTGTAAGGCTCTTTTCCAATGTTCCCTCCAAGAAAAACAGAAACATTTTCAGGAAAAAAAATTGGAAGTTTACAAATGGCAAGCACTGACTTTGAACGTGTTTTCAACTTGAATTGGTCGGGTTTTTAGTTTGATAAAACAAATATATTTTTGTCTGCTACCAAGGGAACACTGGAATTATTTAAAATATGTAATGAAACTACAGTTAAAAAGCTGTAGTGAAAGACATTTCCAGCATCTTGCTGTCTCTCAGCAAACAGCAGCCCAAACTCACCAACTCCAATTCATCCTCCTCCGACTGTACTCAGCAAACAAGAGGGATAACACAGTTACTAAAAATAGCATTGCTTTCAAATGAAAGAAAAAGTCATGTTTGTGCTTCAGGATTTTGATTCATTTTAATTAATAATGTGGATTTGCTAGCTGATTCTGTAGATAATACTGCTAGAAATGTAATAGTTGATGAAATTGGTGTCACATAGACCCTGCTGTACTGAGAACAATGGCTTTGGGGAAATTGGTGCAGCAAGAGCCTGGTGACCCCAAGGACACGGGGATGTGCAGCACAGCAGCCTCTGCCTGCACTGATCCAATAAACCAGCTCAGCAACAAAATACTTTCCACATACAACCATCATTCCATGCCAGCATCTACTCTGACATCTCCTAATTCCCCCAAAAACACAGACAAACCCAAAGCTGAATATGATGTTGTTCTTCACAACACAACATTAAACAGGTGCTGTGCACCACTAACACCAGAACTGCATTAATGCTTCTATTTCTAATTAAAAGTGTAATTGTCACTGTAATGATCAGCCAGTGTACTTCCTATCTCTCCTACATTTCAGTATTCCTAGAAAAACCTTTTTTTTCTCAAGAATCATTACTCTGAGGCTAATTATAGCTTTTGTTACTTGGATTAATTTGGCATTATTCATCATGAGTACGAGTAACAAATGTAAGCACTTGTAGCTTAAAGACAAATAGGAATTATACAGAGAGTACTTGTGTTGTTTATATCCTGCTCCTCCTGGTTATGGCCCATTCTTCCATATACAGAAAACATCCACAGAGACACTGAAAATTTCTACATGGCAGCAAAAAACTAGGACCAAAGGATTTGGCCAAGTAAATTAAAGGAAAAACAGAGCAACACTTCCTGCAAGACCTGTTCTGGGCTGGAGGCCGTGGCTGCCTCATGGCTGACACAGCCCTG
This sequence comes from Melospiza melodia melodia, assembly GCF_035770615.1. Taxonomy (NCBI): domain Eukaryota; kingdom Metazoa; phylum Chordata; class Aves; order Passeriformes; family Passerellidae; genus Melospiza; species Melospiza melodia. The sequence goes on along the minus strand of NC_086208.1, from coordinate 17,481,504 downwards.
TGTGCTGTTCCCAGCCTGGCTGGACAAACAGTGGTGCCAGGGAGCAGAGCAGCCCTGCAGAGCACTCGGGGCCCTTTGATGGCCCTGCTGGGGACACGAGAGCCCCGAGGACAGGCAAGGGCACGTTCCACGGTGCCACATCACAGCACTGCTGCTCTCAGCCCTTCCTCACCACAGGAGCTGCACTTCACATCCCACAGCCATTACGACCCAGGAAAAACAGGTACAAAATGTGCTTTAGGGCACATTAATAGAGCTCACATCACCAATAAGATCAGCCATTCCTCCACAGAATAATGGATAACCCTTTTTAAAACCCACATCCTCCAAACCACCGGAGTTCTCAGTACCCAGTCAGAGGGATGTCAGATCAAAACACCCCAGCCCTGTCTCTATGATTGTGCTCTTACCACATTCAGGTCAGACTGCTGTTTTACAGCTGTAAAAATTCCTTACACACTGAACTTCTCCCCACATCACAATCTGTACTTCTGACTTTCATCAGTGGCATTTCAGAATACAAACACCCCTCTATTCCTGTGCCCTATGGTAAGCAGGTGAGCCAGTTTCTCCCTGTACATGTGGGCAGAACAGCCCATTTCCACAAAGCCAGACCCAGAACTGTAAATGTTTGAACTCACCAGTGGTGGCATCATGCCCTTGCTGGAGGGTGGGATGACGACACGGAGGTCGGGTTTGCGGTTGTTCATGCCAAGGTTTCCTCCTCCTGGTGGAGGTGGGGACTTTGTAGGCATGACTTTGCCTAGGCCATTCCCACCACCACTGGTACCAAGTAGACTTGGTGAAGCTCGGGAATTCACAAACCCATTTCCTGAAAGAGGAAAAACAAATGGACTGTAAGACTGAGGAGAAGGACAATACAAAATTTTGGTGCTCACGTAGCAGTTATGAAATATTTATTTCGTAAAACTTCCGATAATAAACTTCCCACAAGGGGCTGAGTATTGAACAATTGAACAAACACAAACCACTCTGGCCAGAGGATCAATATGGAAAAGGAATATCACTTCAAGGGCACGCTGTGGCAGCTTAAACGCTGAGAAGAGCAAATTGCCAAAGAACTATTTCTAATAACATCCGTTGTGTTTAGTTTGCCCTTTGAAGCTCCTCCAGGCTGAGCCTGCAGAAAAGTGAGCGTTTTGCACAACCCCTCTTGGTCCCCACCCCCACAGAGAGAGCATGGACCACACTGAATTGCTGCTGTGAGAACAAAAGATCAGCTCGCAAAGTCCCTAAAATTTATTCTTTATATACCTCCAAGACATGCAGGACTAATTTCAGTATCAATACTTACTGTCTGATGATTATATTTAGCAACAATGAGGGGAAAAAATCCTTTCCCTTCAAATTCTTTCCAGATACACACATCATTTATGCCCATAGGTTTCTTAAACAAAGTCTTTGCCTCATTTTAAGAGAAACTGACAAGCCAAAGCCTACAGGTTCAGAATTCAGCACTGAAATCTCCAAGAGTTGAATACGCTCAAGGTAGAGGCCTCAGCTCACACTCAGAACTGACCAGAAAACAGCACCAAGGCAGTAAATCAGTCAAGTGCCCAGTATTCTATTTTCCCATCCTGACAGAAGCACCAATCATGTTAACCAAAATATAGTTCTCAGAAAAAACTTTAAAGCCACATTCCAATCACAGAAACATATTTATAGCAACAATTCCCAAAATACACAAACCTTATTCAGCTGCAAACAGAAAAAAAGTTGTTAAGGAGAATTTTGCAACAGGGAACCCCATAGTTCACCCTACAGAACCTGTGTGTGTGTGTATAAATAAACACAATTCATAGTAAGATTCTGTTTGCACTAACACTGCAGGTCTGAAAGCAGCTTTTATAGGCACAATCAGGGAAAAGTCTGTGAGACAAAGTTCACTGTGTGGGAAATTCTCTCTTAATCGCCCATAGCGCCACGCTGGCATGAATTTTGCATTATTATTCTAATTTGAATAGGCCCCTATGCCCAATCCAATTTTATTGCATTAAATACATATTAATCTAAAAGCAATTAAAATAAGAAAGTTGTCAGTGTCACATTCTACCTTCTTTAGCAACATTTTTAATGCCTTTAAAAGCACAGCAAGAAGGAAGAACAGCAACATGTCTCAGCAAGGGCAAAAAACTTCATGGAGGTGCCTGGTACCACCAAGATACTCAGTCAGGGCACACTGAGAACCTCAATGGGAATTCACCAGGATGCTGTGAGGAGGCCTCCTCTGGATTTACTCACTATGTGCATTTCCCACTGTGCCAAAAGCCTGACCATACATGGATGATGTGATTTGTCCCCTGAGTTTTCCAAGGTTAACAGAGCAAGGAGGAGTCATTCTAATTTAGTACTTTCCTGAAGCATTTGCATAGGAGGTATGGGAATATGACTTTTAACTCCAAACTTATGGGGGAAAGAAGGAACACAGCAGAAAGTCAAGTTTTTTTATGTCAGCATTCTTCCTTCTGTATTAAAACCCACAGCAGAAACTGATTTTGTGATTAAAGGATCTACATTCCTCAGCAGAAAACAGCAGAATTTATTCAGATGCTTCTAGGTTAGTGATAAAATTTAGGTGGAGTGGTTGAAAAGCTGGGTTGGAGCTGAGAATACACACTAGAGCTAAATATATTCTTGACTGGTAGGAGAAAACTCTCCACAGCTGGGTCACATGGAAAAACCAACAAGCCAAAAGGAGAAATTTAGTTCTGTGGTACCCTTAAGGTTCCTGAAACAGAGATGGTTTTCGTAGAATCTTGATTTTGTTAACACAGTTATGCATCAATTCCTATCCATTATAAATGAGAGCAGCATGAGCTACAGCCAGCCTGCAGAGACTGAGAGACATCCTCCACAACGGACAGAGTAAAAATTAAATGGATTTGCAAACACTCTAGGGAGGAAAAATGTCAGAAAATGGCATAATTTTCACCAAATTATAGCTGAAACTTTGTTATGGCACCTCCCATTTTCAGCAAAAATGCCAGAGCATTTAAAGAACTTACTGTTACAACAGAAGTAAAGTCTAGGCTTTAATGCAACAATAAATAGCATTTTATTACTCACTGGGGCTGTCAGTGTCACCTTTCCAAGGCAGGGCTGTGAGCAGTTTAAGCTGCCCAACAATCCCACTCTGTACAAACAGTGGGGTTCTGTACACTTTGGGCCATCCTATGATACCATTTCCTGTCCTGGTTCAAGTATTTCGGTAGCCCGTGTGTTAAATCTGGACAGTGTCTCTCTTCCACACCCAATCCAGTCATTTCCTGAGCCCTTATTCCAGGGCTCTGCCAATCCTTCAGAAACATTTCATGCTTTTAGTGCTGCTGTCAAAATCAACAAACTCTGCCACTGCCTGCTCTGCGCAGTATCAGGCGGCAGCAGGGCAGTCAAAACATTGCTTCTGACAAAAGGCTGAGCACTTCTCAAAAGGAGTGTTCAGAATAAATTAAAATGAGAGAAACAGGAATAAAAAATCTCCTAAGTGTGCAATACCATGGGTATGAATCCAATAGCAGCCCTTTGTGATAAAGAGCTGGCACTGAACACTGAGCAAACACTGGAGTGTCTGTATTGATCACCTGAAGGATCATATGCTGGAGCTGCAATAAGAGTGCAGAATATTCCTTTTTAGTATGAAACTTCAAGCCTTTTTCCTTTTAATAATCTAATAAGAAAATCAAATTACCAGTTAAGAGTGAAAGGATAACTAAATGTGTGGTATTTCTTAGAGCAAGGTCAGGAGCCAGAAAAAGATAATGAGTACAGGATGATGCAACTACACAGCCCTTTGCCAAACCAAGGCCTTAATAACCCCATAAATTCTACTTACTATTTCATATAATACAGAAATTGTTTCTACCTGACCTGCTATAGATCTTCCCCAAAGACAATACTTTATGTTTTAAAATGTTTTCAAACTGGAAATCGAAACAGAATATAAAATCCCACATATGTGTAAAAATACAACTGTTTTTAATTCCAAAGGAAGAGTTTTATTTAACTCTAATTCCTTAAAACAGACGTGAAAGCATGTTCAAAACAGTCCTTTGGAAAACAGACACCAATGCAAATATAAGCTCTCAATTATATGAATCATAATTTAATTAGATTTGATGATAACAAAACCTGCCAAAGTACATTAGCTTACTTCTTGTTTAGTCAGAAAATGTTTACTTTTGAAGCAACTTCTTTTCTGAAGTGAAATGTTACAACCCACCCATGATACCAACTGGATATTCTGCCTTCAGAGACATAATACAGCTTAATCTCATTTACTGTCCTGCAGCCCAAGACACAGCATTCAATTACATGAGCCAGACTCATATTTCACTGTATAAATCACATCAGCTGAAACAATGAACACACGTGGCTGGAAAGTACTCCATGTACTTATTACTACTCAAGGAATAAATTACAGGCATTGATGCCATTAATCTTTCTTTTTTGGTGGTTTTATTTGGTTGTTTTTGGGGTGTCTTTTTGGTTGTGGTTTTTTTTTTTAGGGTTTTTGGGTTCTGTTTGGTTTTGTGTGGTTTTTTTTTGTTTCTTTTTGTTGGTTTTTTTTGTTTGTTTTTTTGGTTTTTTTGCTGTTGTTCATTTTGGAGAAAGACTGAACACAGTTATACACAGTTTTGGACTAATTGTGGACAAGCAGCTAAGCCATGTAAGATTAAACAAAAGTAAGGATTGTAGTAAATAAATATTTATGCCTCCAGTGACATCATAAAAGCCAACAGACGTCACACAATTAGAAGCAAACTGAAAATTGTGTTTGCAACAAGCCATTGATTCACAAGGCATCAGGAGGCCAGATAAGATCTGCTGGAGGAAAACATTGACATGAAGAACCTTGGGCAGGGAACATATTGCAAGTAAAACCAACAACAGCATTTCTGTGTGCATTAGTTGCTCAATTTGTTTACTTTGGGGTTAGTTTGACAGATTCAAGTGCAAATTAAAAACAGCATATGCCATTCCTACCATTTTCAGCTCTGTACAACACTCACTGCTGATTCTACCATTGTTTCAAAAAGCTCCAGTTCTATATTAGCTTTGGAAAGAATTTAATTCTCAAGGAATCTGAAATAAATGTATTCCTACTGATCTTTACAAATCAATACCTTTGATAGTAATATAAGGTCTTGAAATAAGTCTAACATGTAAGATTTATGTTTCTAAGGCTGTACTTTAGATATTAGAAGGCAGCAAAAAAGAAATACACATGACTAAATGTCAAGGGAATGCTTAGTCATGTTACAGAACTTTAAAAAGAGCTCATTTCCCAGGTTGTTGGAAATTTTCTTTTGCCTACAGCTACATAAAAGGAGAAAGAATTTTCAAGGATATTTAGAATTTAAAGGGGTGGTTATTGTTCAGAATGCCATAGCAAACCTAAATAAAGGCATATTGCTCTTGTAGCTGAGTGAAACATCACCAACAGCAACTGGATGTCCTTTAGGTCTTCTGTCAATTAGACAGATTACAGTTAATTACATCAGTTTACTTCCTAAACTTGCTGATTTCTGTGTGTCTATACAAAGCCAATGTAAAGAGTGGCAAAGCAAGGAGGAGAGGAATGACATGTTTACAACAACCTGGGATGTGACTGTATCCTGAGCAAGGGGACATTATGTAAATGTTGAGACTTACTTTAACCGAGCTGGGAGATTAATAATTTGTTCTCTGTATAGCAAATTCTAACCAGAATTGTCACGTACCTCTCAGTAAATCAGAAATTTTGGTAACATAACAAATACATACAGCAAGATATGAAATTTCAACTGAAACCAAGGGTAGTTCAGGGGCTGAACTGACCTCATGTCATGCAGATGGGTGGTTTCCAAGGAGAAAGAGCTACAGTAAAAAAAATATCAAATTCTTTCTTTCTTCTTGCCAGCACATTTTTAATGCTGATTTCAGCCACTCATTTCTTGTGAGCTGATTTAATCAGAGAGAGATGGATGGATGAGCCTTTGTTAGCAAAGAAAAAGGTTCAGTTCACACCCTGTGGAACAGCTGCTCTGCAGCCCACTCCCCACAAGTCCCTTTCCTCCAGGAGAGCCTGGCAGCTGCAGCAGTCCCCAGGCTGGATGCTCCTCAGGGATGCCTGAGCCCCCTCCCTGCTGCACTGACCTGTCCTGCCAGACAGAGCAAGGCAAAGCCACCATGGCTGACAGGGCTGAGAGCAGGAACCTCTGTGTGCTGCATCTGGCAGCAGCTGAACCAACACTCTCAAGTCAGATCCCTTCCACACAGCTGGGAAGTGAGGAGCTCTCACCAGGGAAACACTGCCTGGGACTGCTCCTACCTGCCACACTGAAGAGGAAGCCCAGAGCTGAAACAGCACAGGAAGCACAGCCTGAAGCAGGAACAGGCTCTCAGGGTTTATTTGCAGCTGCTTTCCTCTGTGGTGCTGTCCCACAGGGCCAAGGCCTGGAGCTGATGCAGGGTAACAGGCTGGCAAAGGGACATTGTGGAAATGTCAGAGTGGGGCAGAGGCAGAAAAAAGCTGCTTTCTTAAGGAAGATGCTGACAGCATCAGTGCAGAATATTTGCCTGGAACTGCACAAGGTGTTTCTCAGGAGCCAGTTGGACACTCCTGCTGGGGTGTCTCTCATTCCACAAACCAAACTGGACTAGAAAGGTGTGCACAGAGAGCCTTTCTGTTACTGAAGCCTCTGTGCACTCCAGATTGCTGCAGATTCAGACTTGTGCAAAACCAAGCTCAGAGATTCTTTTATCCTCCCCCATCAGCCAAGCCCTCAAGACAAAGGGAACCATTTAGAGGTGTGGCTATTCCCAGTTCTGTCTTGATCCCTTTCTGGCAACTCCAAGCAGTTTACAGGTGTGTGCAAGCTGTCAGTGGCACCTCTGCAAAACCCCTCCTCGGGCCAGGATAAAAGACCACACATGATCTACAATGACTCTTAGTAGAGATCCAACAGCTCACAGCTTTTCCAGCAGATGTACCCTTCAGTTCTGCTCCAAAGAAAATCAGTATTCCTGAGGTTACTTCACATTCTCAGAACATAAAGATTAGTGGGGACATTAGAGAACATATAGCTCTGGAACAAAGAGGAGAAATTCAGTACTCAAGCAGACCAGATCCTTTTATCCATTCTCCTGGTAAAAATGTAAGAGGAAAGAATTTCTTCTTCTTTTTTCTGCTTTTCCAAAAGATTAACTGTGTCCTTAATCTGCATTATTGATCAGAAGGGCTGTTTCACTGACACAGAAATGTACAGACAGAAAATACTGTGCCTTTGTGAACTCATAAACAGCCTCCACTTCCAAAAATTCCTTAAGAATCCCCTGGGACTGGGAAGAACTTAGGTCTCAAGGTTTATGGTTTTCATGCAGCCTTGGCACTGAAAACCAGCTCAGGTCCTTGGCATGGTTCTGGCTCAATAGCACACGTGAAAGGTGTGGAAGAAAAAGCAGAGACTGAGTAACTGTGGTGCTACTTCTGAGCTTTTCTGGTTCTCAGGATGGCACAAGGTCACTGCAAGTGCATTCCACTGGGAACCTGGGGATGCTTCATGGGGTGATACCAATCCAGTGGAACACAGCAAAGCAGCACTCATGGCAAACTGGAATGTCATCCATCCATCCATCCATCCATCCATCCATCCATCCATCCATCCATCCATCCATCCATCCATCCATCCATCCATCCATCCATCCATCCATCCATCCATCCATCCATCCATCCATCCATCCATCCCTAAGCCAAAGAAACTCTCCCTGTATCTGGGCATGTGAGATTCTACTTTGCCTGAAGTGTTCTCCCCATCCTGGTGATCTGAGACTCCTGGAGCACGTTTGATGTCCATTGAACATTGACCAGGAGCAACAAGATCATCAATGATCTAGCTCAGAAACATTTAATCTAACTAACAAAAAAAATAAATTAGCTCTAGAGCAAACTCCATTATAATGCTGGACATTTTTTCCCTCTCAAAACTGGTACATTTGCCAAGTAAAAATTTTCAGCAAATGTTTTTTATGTGGTGGGTAGAATTTTAAAAATATTACAAAATGAAAATGCTTTTTCAGAGTTATGACAGCTGCATGTGAAGTAAGCTCTCAGTATTATAAAGTGATCACAAAATTTTCTGTTCTGGATATAAAAAACCACCTACCAATCTTTGCTACAACATGCAGATATTTTTACTCAAAGTTATTTTCCACAGAAAAACTGTTAAGTTGGCAGATTGACTGCTAAAGCAAATCATTTCCATTCCAATCAAGTTACACAGGACTTGAGAAAAGGACTTGTGTGAACTCAATATGAGCCATTTTATGCAACATCTTTGTTTGAACTGGGTCCCAAATAAGCAAGATAACCTTTACTTGCTTGTTACTAAGAGATAAAGGCATGTAAGTGTCTTTCGAGAAAATGAGAACAAAACCTCAGATTCCCAAGAACTTCATAATATTGAAGAAGATGGAGTTTTCCTTTATTTGTAAGAGAATATATGGGAACATGGATATGCCAGTACTCCATCTTTACCTCTGACATCACTCCTATAAATTGTGAGCTGCGAATTTGGCACGTGACCTTTCACTAAACCCACAGGAGAATTCTCCATTCCTGAGAAGTTAAAAAAAAAACAACCTGGAAGCTAAAAGCAGAAAATACATTTTTTAAAAGTGAATTCTACAATAAATGCAGTCAGAAACTAAAACCATTATTGTCTGCAGACATAATTAACATGAGATACATTTCAGCAGCAGCTGTCAAGCTCAAGTTGACAGCAGATTTAGTCAATCTGGTTACGTATGATTTCTTGATTGTGGCTGTAACTGAGAAGGTTCCTGTGCACCTGTCAATAGTTACAAAGTTTTTATGCCAGAACTTACAGCAAGTGGAGCTCTGACAACTTTGGGTACCCCTCTAATTTAGCATTCTGGTGTTAAGCAGGTATTTGAGTTTCACTAAAGATGCTCCCCTGTTCTTGTACAGTCACAACTCTCACTTGCATGACAAACCTTTCTAGAAGTGAGTGGGTATATGTATAACATCTTGGGTGTGATATTCTGCAATGTAAGAGATAAGTGATGCATTTTGACTTTTTACATAAACTATTAATAAATGCAAGGGGGAAAACATTTTACTGCATTAAATATGTACCCCAAGCTGCTATAACTGGGCATTTCTAGAGTTTGATACCCTATAACCACTGTTTTACTTGCTTATTGAAGGAAGAAGTCTGAAATCTGAAGGTTCTCTTAATAAAGCCTGATTTGGGAAAAGAGGCCTGAAACAGCCTGATAATAAACTTATTTAGCCTGACTTGAAAAATTCTACGGAAATCAACATCTGACTTCTACAGTTTCTAAAAATAGTAATCTTTTTTCAACTGAGGAAGCTTCCTCCATTTAAAATCTTGCTTACCTGATGGAAACCACTCTTTAATATTTCATATCTTTGCTGCACATAGCCAAGGAGTGGATAAAGAGTGGAAAGTCAATCCTGTGCTTTCAGCCTTGGAGAGTTGCAGCATTTTTTATTCATCAATTCAATTGCCTGACTTATGTTCAAAGAACTTTTTCCCAGCTGCCACACTAAGTAGCCAGTGGGCAAACACTGAAAGGTCAACAGTTGCTTCTCTAATTCCATGCTATGAACACTTCCCAAGGGGAGCTGGGCGTGTTTGCAAAACTGACCTTCAGCCAGCACGGCTTCCAGAGGCACAGCAGGAATGTGACCAAAGTGGGTGAGCTGTCATTTATTTTGTCTGTCTGTGGCACGACACATTTCAGTGGCTGCCTGCCCCTCTATCAGAGTGCTAAATTTTGTTTAGGGGAGACAAAATATTATTGAAATGAAAAAGTGCTATCATATATTTTTACTGAAGGCCAAAAAATATTGTGGATTTGATTTTTGGCGAGATCTCTAATTTGTTTTCAAAAGAAATTCTGATCATCATCCAAAACTAAGACAGATCCTAGCTATCAGTTTCCAAGATTTATTGCTTTCTTCGTGTAATTGCTAGAAAATGATTAGCAAGATACACATGGCAATACAAACAACACAGTCTGTATTTGCTTCATTCTGATTGGCACCACAACCAGCATCAAACATCCAGGTCCTGCAAATACTGAAGTTGAGAACTGAGCTGAGCTGCCTTTAGTGCAATAGTTCAGATTTGGCAAACATAAGATGTTTCTAGAATGCTGCAATTACATCTGTAGAGAAACACAAAAGCAGCAGCACACTACTACTGAAAACAACTAAAATAAAAAAGGCAAATATTACTGAAGTGGAAAGGGCACAGCAGTAAAAAGTTAAATGCCTGATAATAATTTATAAAACTTGACAATAACAGTGCAGCTAAAAAAATTACGACCTTTGTTCTCCCACAGCCACTTTTTCCAAAGAGTCAAAAATAAAAAATTGCTTTTGAAAAACTGAGAAACTGAAACCACGAGACTATTTTTTATAACAAAGACACGGTACTGCACTTACCCACTGGACTGGTACCAGCTCCATTTGGCACTGAGAGATCAGTTGTCCCCAGCATTCCACCTAATCAAAATAAGCCAGAGCATTAAACTGACTTGCCCCATTACAGTACTGTGGAATTCTGTACATCAAAACTTGAGCTGTGCAAATGCACTGGCAGCACTGGGAGCCTGTTACTCAGGAGGGCTCCTGGCAGGGATGGGCAGGTGTGGAAGGAGGGGCAGCAGCAGCAGCAGCAGCAGCAGCAGCAGCAGCCTCACCTGCGTTGCCGGCGCTGGGCGGTCTCTGCGGCGCCCCGGGGGACACGTTGCGGTGCAGGGTGCTCTGGGGTGGGGACAGCATGGTGGTGTCCGTCAGAGAGGAGCTGGCAGCCAGGGATGGGGACACCAGGGAGCTCCCGGGGTTGCTGTAGGTTAAAGTGTTGGGATTGGACACCGGAACCGTCACCGACATGGAGAAGTTCTGGGCGGGCAGGCCGGGCTGCGGGAGAGAGGACGAGGAACAAGGAGACAGCGCCGTTAGCATGAACTGTGTTTGCACAAACAGCACATCAGAAAAATTCTGTCATGGCAGTTTGTTGGTTTTTATTAAAGTTAATTCTGTTAGTTTTTAAACTCTATTAAGCGTACAGTTTTAAAACATCCATTTGTTGTAAAGTATGGTGTTAAATTCTTATACATCACATAATTTACAGTGCCAAAGAATTACTCCAACTTCTCAAATATGTAAAGTTCAAACAGAGAAAACTAAAAGTATTCACATGAATTCACAAGCTTATAAATACAATAAATCTAACAGTTAATTTGGATTATTACAAAGCAATGACAAGCTACACATGTCTACAAATCAATGAACTGTTGTACCTTCAAAATGTAAGCATAAACATGCACATTACAAACAATTATCACACAAAAAAGAACAAGTTAGTAATAACATTTTCTAGTAATAACTTTGCCAATATATTGCTACTAATCTCTCACACTTTTTTTTCAACAGATTAAAAAAATAAACAGATCTTTAGAAAATCACAAAGTTCAATAATTTGAATTTAAACATTTCAGGCTCCCCAAACCCCTGCTTTAATAACCATTCCATCTTTTTTGCAAATCTAATTTTTTTAATTCTAGTTTTTACAGCATTATTTAAAAGGCAACTGTTTTTCTGCAGTATATATGTTTGTTATTCAACAGCTATTGAATCAAAAGCTGAGCTGCCTGCCCATCTATGGTACTCATTTGGTCATGACTAACTTCTTTGGCCTTTGTCTCATTCCTATCCTTTGACAGTGATGGGTTTCTGAAACAAAAGGGACTATGTTTTTTTTCACAACTCTCATAATTACTGGAAACAAAACCATGACAGGTATAATTTAAGGACAAAACCCTAGTAGTATTTATTGACAGAATAGAGAGAGGTGATGGCTGTGATTAAGGGGTCAAAGGCAAATGACCAACACACATGACCTAGCAAGTACACTTTAAAAAATGCAATTTCATCATCTGTAGCTTAAAAATCACTTAGATTGATACTTCTGCATGAAAAGTTAGATAATACAAGAAATATAACAATAACTATACTAATTCAGAGAGCAGAATATATTCTCTACAAGAAACAAAACCTCTTACTAGTGAGAGCCAACAACAATGTCCCTACTGAAGCATTCTAAGAATAATCATCAATTTTTGGCACAGATGGAAGGAAAAATTAATGAAGCAGAACAACACAAAGCTAGCAAATCATTCACAGTATCTAACCAATGACAAGCCCTGCTGGTGCTTGTTTTCAGGGGAAAATACTGGAAACTACTCAGTATCTACCAAACCCAGGGTGTTTTTACACAGCACACTGTCAAGCAGCTCAAACTAAACTGGAAATACCTGAAGTATGCTGAACACACTGCTAGGAGGGAACAGCTGGAACATTTTTTCTGTAGGTTTCTCAATACAGAACCAATAAGTGACAGCCTCCCCCCACACCTTACAATGAAGGCTGTCTGCCCATCTATGGTGTTCATTTGGTTACGACCGAATTCTTCACGCTTTGCCTCATTCCTATCCCTTGACAGCAATGAGTGCTCGAGAACAAGAGAAACTGTGTTCTTATACAGCCCCACAAGTACTGGAAACAAACACAAAATTGGTCAGATTTGAGTTACAAATACAGAGCTGTAGAGCTAAAAGATAATGTTGCCCTTTCTATTTACACTGATATTCACACAGACATTTGGGCTTCTCCCCAAAAACCCATTTAGCTGTAACATACTGAGACATGAGGCCCAAAGATGTCTCAACACGGAAATGTCAGATATGAGAATCTTCAAAACAAAGAAAACCCAAAATATATTGGCTTTATATTTATTCATCATGTAACAGAAGTGATGCTGGGTGTCATGACTGTCAGTTTGCTGTTCAGTCCCCAGAGATCTCTTAGGCTCTGAACGATGAAATGATTTCCAATATCAGCAGTCATTTGGAGACACTACTCAAGTGCCCCAGGGTCTGTGCAGATTAACCCACCCAGTTCATCTCCTTTAACTGCTACAAGATTTGCATTCTTAAAATATTCAAAGGCTGTGCCAGAGCCCTGTATTATTTTGCTTAGAAAATACTTAGTAATACTCAACACTAACTGATTTTTGTAGGTGGAAATTAAATGTCACTGTGAACACCTCCACAAAAAACATGCAACATTTCCACTCCTTTTATCCCCAAACTGAAGTTCTGGAGCCAAGTGACTTATGGCTGCACACTGGGTTGGCACTTGGCAGAAAATTTTTAAATATCCTTCAGTGTTCAAGGAAATATCCATTGGAATTTCAGAGGAGCAATCTTTTGAGGCTCTCATTCTGCAGCAGCCTTGATTTTAAATATCTAAATAACTTTCTACATCCAGACTCGAGCAAAATAAATTCTACTAGTTAGATGACAAAATTAAACCAATTCTATGTGCCTGCTTGTCACATACTGTAAAATCTTGATCACCAGACAGATGAAGACCTACAAGATGTAAATAAATGATCCTACACCCCACAACCAAAACCTATCTTGGTAAATATATTTTAGGTAGGATTAGGTAATGCAGTAGGCTCCTGAAATTTTGAAATGTTGTCTTGTGTTCCAAAGGTATGAAAAACTGGGAGTGCAAAATCCAAGCTAGAGATTATTCTTCTTATTCTTTACAATAAAACGCATTTTAACAAGATCGGGTATCACAACCTCATTTTTCCTCAGAAGTCCTTTTCCCTTCTCAAGCCATTAAATCCTCTTGTCTTTGAAGTGGTTTTCAGTGGTAAGCAAACACCATGAAAATTCTCATGCATGTAAGAGAAGCACAAACCATACTTTAGTACTCACTGCGATTTTATGATTCCGCATCATATTATCAAACTCTTCATTAATTTTTTTATATTTTTCTTCTGTATGTGGCGTGAGCACATATGAAGTGTCAGGGTCCGGGCTGTCGCACCCTCTGTGTTCCTTCTTGTTCAGAGCCTAAATAATGAAGTTAATAAAAAGGATCAACAAATAAAAAGTAGAGATAAAATAAAAGTACTTACAGGGCCTCGCTTGAAAATAAAATCACTATCTTCATTTAGTTTGCTGAATCTGTCCTCCGATAGTGGACTGTGCTCAAAGTAATCGTCAGCATCAGGGCTCTCACAACCATTAAGGCCTTTCTTTCTTAAGGTCTGAAATACAATTGGAAAATTCACATACAAATCATACTAACTTGCCAAGAAGTTTTGTACACTACTGAATCATTCAGAGCCCCTGAAACTACATTAAAATTTCACAGACAAAACTCACTGTGCAACAGACAGAATCAGTCTTTCAAGATAGTGGCAAAGTACACAAAAAGAAAAGGTTCACCCAGGTTCCATCTCGCAGGTAACTTCCCCCTACAACCACTTCATCTCCCAGCACTGCAAGCAAAATCATTTTTGGACACTGGCCGATGGAGAGAAGTCGCCTGACAAGGAACATTCATGCTTGTGGCAAAGGAGTTCACATATTCACTGGTAATTAAAAGCCGGTTTACTGGATCTTTAATGAATTGATTTTAGCATCCCACTTTTAATATTCACATTTTAAAGAGCATACAGTTATATTGTGACAAACACAGTGGCTAAAATTCTGATCCAGTTAACTAACTGCAGAACATTAATATCTGTAACATTCGGTCTCGAAACTTGACAAAGACAGGATCTTCCTGTCATCCTGCATGATAACAAGAACCGCAAAAAAGAAATTACATAATGCCTCTCTAAAATGACTTAGTTTGCTAAATATAAGCTTTTTCAGAGTCCTTCAGACTAACTTTATGGAGCTACTTCCTGTTTTCTGATGGAGAACTCACATCAACATCCCCTGGAAAAAAAAAAAAACAAGCTTGTCTACAATCCAGCCATTAAAGAAAGGATGTGAAACTACAGGTCTCGTGACCAAATTACAAGATATATTTGTATTTCTTGTTTTTCTTTTATACCCTATTACACAATCAGAAATTTTTCTCTGCAAGCTCTAATTTGTAACAAAACAGTATTTAAAGCACTACCTGTAAAAAAAAATCTTTAATTTTTTTTTAAGGTTTCAAATGTAAAGCAATAAAAATTTTAAACAGATATATGTTATTCGTACATAAAGCAGCAGTAGGACCGTACAGGGACGAGAGAGTTGCATACTTTCTTTCTGTCGAAATTTTCTATATTCCATGAATTTTACATTAAAACCCCTAAAGATCAGAAATCTGCAAGCTGCCGTTTCCAGTGCCATAAAAAAGCCCCATGTTTTCCTACAGAAGCAATTTCCATTACGCACCGAAATTCTGATTTACAAAACATTTTAGCTCATAGTATTCACCAGCATTTTTTTACTGTCAACTGATTTTTTAGTACAATAAAAAATACATACTACTTCCTCACTATTCATATATATGCAAAATCCTGCTTATTTCTACCGCACTTTGAAAGCAGGAATTGAAAATCCAACTCGCTGCCTGAAATTCTTTAATATCACAGTTCACCATAAGCTGCAATTCCTTCTCAAGTTTCCTGGCTTGCTCCACGTATCCCACACAGTATCTGGAACTCCCACAAAAATGTAATCACTAAATCAGCATATGGGGAAAACAGGTGTAGGCTCCTCCAGCACCTGTCACAGCTCCGATGCCGCTCCTCCAACCAATAGCCGGACACGCAAATGGACTTGGCCATACAAGGGCCGGCTGCTCAGCCTCTCAAGGTCAGAGCCTGTTATCCCTCTCACAGCCCTTCCTAACAAGTCAGCCTGCCAGTCTGCTACACTTTGATATCAGCAGGGAAAATGTTAACGCTGGGTAATCTGGATTACACTTAACCCCTGCAGCCCACAGCGCTCTGCAAATAGAACCCAAATGTCTTTAGGCGCGTTGGGCGTCAGCGCGCGGTGCCCGGCACACGATGACGGAGCTGCACGGAGGCTCTGCAAAGAAAGGGCTGCAAGACATGCACAGAGTGCAGCTCTGTGACAAACACGCTGAGGCAACTGAAGTCTTGCAGCGAGGAGCTTCAGCAGAGCTCCTTTCGATTGTCTAAAGCAATCCAGTGAAAGCTTTTAAATGTAATGCTGCCAGCTCATTCCCCCCCAACGGTAAATTATCCTCCTCCGATTTAAACAAAAAGGAAGAGATTTAAATGTAAAAATGCCTCCTTCCTCTCGGTGACTGTGTGTCATTTTTGCTAACAATGGGGTTAACTCTGCTTTGACTCCTGAGGAAGGAAAATGCCTCAGTATCTCCCGTTTCAGGCTCTGGAAACCGTCACTCCAGATGGGGTTCCTGTCATTGTGGAGGGATTTAAGCCACAGTTCCCTGTCACAGATAATAAGGCTGGGTCCAACAGCCAGAGCTCTGCCTCCTTATCACCAAAACACCAAGTGCCACTTGGAGGACCTGACCATAAAAAGCCTGCGAACTTTTATCAGTGCCCAGTAACACAATAGTAAAACATTCCTGCTCGGTGGCCAGGGCTGCGCACGGAATGCCGCGAGCTGTTGGCACGGGCAGGCGCGGCCGAGGGGAGCCAGCCCCGCCAGAGCCCGGCACGGCCCGGCTGCAGGGAACGGCCCGGCCTCACAGAGCCCGGCACGGCCCGGCTGCAGGGAACGGCACGGCCCCACAGAGCCCGGCACGGCCCGGCTGCAGGGAACGGCCCCACAGAGCCCGGCACGGCCCGGCTGCAGGGAACGGCCCGGCCTCACAGAGCCCGGCACGGCCCGGCTGCAGGGAACGGCACGGCCCCACAGAGCCCGGCACGGCCCGGCTGCAGGGAACGGCCCCACAGAGCCCGGCACGGCCCGGCTGCAGGGAACGGCCCGGCCCCACAGAGCCCGGAACGGCCCGGCCTCACAGAGCCCGGCACAGCCCCGGCACGGCCTCACAGAGCCCGGCACGGCCCGGCTGCAGGGAACGGCACGGCCCCACAGAGCCCGGCACAGCCCCGGCACGGCCTCACAGAGCCCGGCACGGCCCGGCCTCACAGAGCCCGGCACAGCCCCGGCACGGCCTCACAGAGCCCGGCACGGCCCGGCTGCAGGGAACGGCACGGCCCCACAGAGCCCGGCACGGCCCGGCTGCAGGGAACGGTGGGGACCGGCCCCGGGCTCTGGGAACTGCTCCGCAGGGACCCGGCAAAGCCAAATCCACAAACAAGGGCTGACTCCGCCCTCGAGATTCTCCAGGGCTAAAATTTGTTGTTTCTCCAAATAATGTAAATAACTCGGCTCCCTGAGCAATTTCCAAGATGTTAACACAGAGATCAAAATGTTATTAACTTTGAGGCTGTTCAGAGGAAAAATCTGGTGAGACCAAATTGTGTAACATGAAGAGAGTTTTATTTCTCTGCTCTGATACAAAAGCTTGTTTAGAACAAAATCATAGTATTTGCAGTGGAGACTAATAGAAATAAAGCATAATTTTTTCTTACCACAGCAAGAGGGGAAAAGAACATTAAATTTCAGGTTTTGTTATTGGATGCTCACTGCAATTACCTTCTGGTGTGAAGTCTTGTTTTCCAGATCATGTAAGGGAATGTGTAGCCCTTTCAGTAAATCTGTGTTACTTTCCACTTCCTCTAAGACTTAGCCAAAATTACTGGAAATTGTTCCAACGTGTTTGCCAACACACTGCATTGTGCCCCAGTAACTAAGATTGTCCAGCTTTGATCTCAGGCTGCACTAACTGATGAGAGAAAAATATTGGTTTCACTCAGAAAATAATGCTAAGTATTTACAACAAACCAATGCAGGTGTGAAATCTCTTTTTTAAAAGAATGAAGGAAACACAAAAATACATTTTTGCAACACACAAAGTCACTACACAAGTGTTCCAGACAGTTTTGGTCATCTTGATACTGCAGAATGACCCCAGGAGCTGTGAACTGCTTCTAGTCCACTCTTAGTCTAGTACTGATTTATTTTGATTCGAATGGCAGAGCTTAGAAAACATTGTATGAGAATGGCTGGACCAGCTATGATGGGTTTAAATATTGCAGTCAAGCACATGGTGCATGAGCCCCAATATTTTCCTGAACTTCCCCACACATATGCAAAGTAGTTTTTAATTGCACTTTGCAATTAAAATTAGCATTTTGCTAATTTAAGAAAAGAACCATGCCTTGGCAAGAAGCATCTAAGGAACAGAAGAAGGGCTTCTTGCAAAACAACAACAGAAAGGAATAACTGGCTTCTCTCTACGATTCAATATAAATTTTACTGAAACTGATAATACAAATAGCAAAGAGTATAAAAGCACAATAAAGTCATTTACTGTTTGATTCTTGAGGAAGCAGAGCTGATATTCAACCATCTCATCTTCCACAAAATCCAACAGAGACACATGGAAGGCAGGAGCCCGAAGGCTGCTGAGCCCCCAGAGCAGGAGATGAAGGCACCATCTCCTCCAGGCCTGTTCCAGCCCGGCTCCCAGGGGCTCCAGACACTGCTCAGGGGCAGCTCTGGGGAGCAGGAACTCTGAACCCACAAACATGGATGGGTCACTGCTTCCAGAGAGCCAGCCCCAGCTGGCCCCTTCCCATCCAGACCCCGGCTTTCCATCCCACTCCAGAAGGAAACGCTGCTGATGATTAAAGAGCACAATCAGTGGGTTTTGTGCTCCCATCACTGAGTTTGGTTAAAAAGCCAAGACTTCTGATATTGTGATCTGGGCTCCTTACCAGCCCTGGCAGAACTGTAAAGAACTTGATTATGTTCATTGTCACGTCAGGAAATGATATTTTTCTGCCTTAAAGCAAGAATTTAGGATGACCTCATGTGTAAAAAGTGTTATGAAGTGTAAAAAAGTGTCAGGTCATTCAAAACACTCAGTGCTTGGTTTCTTGTAATATTACACAAAAAGGAAATGGTTGCTGCTGTCAAAGCTACCATGTATCATATTAACAGCTCTATTTTTGCACTTACTATTGGAGCTGGCCAGAGAGGATTTTTGTTGGTATTTCATCCCAAATCACTGGGAAAACCATGTCCAAAATTTGACTAAGACTGAAATGAAAAGTGATTTCCCTTGGAAAAGACAAACCCTTTCACTTAAATCCTGTGGCTAGTTCTCCTTCTGCTCTTGCAATCAGAGCATGGAAAAGCTGCACAGCAGCACAAATTTAGAGTAAATACGTTTTAAATATCATAACTTTTTAAAGTGTAAATATTCCTCAGGCCTGAAGTAATGGAAAAGCCCTACCAGTACTGCTAAGTATTAATGCTGCTCTGGTAGGCACCTCCACCACAGATATCAAAAGGACAAATGATTAAAGTTCCCTGATGCTCTGGAGGTGCCATTCAATAGTGGAGAGTATTTCTGTCTCACTAAAATGAAAAAAAAAAATTCTCCTTGTCCATTCTTTATTTAACTTGGTTTTGCTGGTTTATCCTCATCTGCAGCAGGAATAGGTGGGTGGCCAACGTGTGGGCAGAGGAGGCAGAAGGACTGGCCCAGCCCCGCTGGCAGCAGCAAACCTCAGCCACACCACCACTGACAGTCACATCCTACATCAAGAGCCACACCTTTTTTTCTGTGATAGTCACAGAAAGAAGGACAAATAAAGCAGTCACAGCACCAGATTCCCACCCAGTTTTCTTTCTTAATACATGAAAGATCAGTGAGACAAAGCAGGGCATATTCCTTTACTGCAGCTCAGCTCCCTTCCCTCAGCAGGCAAGGACCACTTGTATCACTACAGGCTCTGCATGCACAGAAACATCCTGCTGAAAGCAGGACAATTGTTTTATTATTTGCTTCCTGATATATATTATTGCCAAGAAGTTGAGCCTAAAATCTGGCTGTTTTTCTCTTCTTTTCAAACACAAAATATTCCACTTTCATCAGCCTGAACAATAGAAAGGTGTCTCATCCTTTAGATATCATTATGTCTCCCCTATTATGTATAAAACATATTCAAGTACCCAAGGACTATTCTTAGTCACCAAAAGCTATTTTTAGTTTTTAAACTTCCTGCGGGTCAGTTTGGCTACAGAAGCATCATCATTGCTGTTTCTTTTCTCTAAATTAACAACACAGCTCTGCAGAGTCAGACCTTGACCCTACAGCGCCCTGTACATGAATTTACCACTGTCTAAATTCCAAACAGGAGTGAATCCCCACAAACATCAAATGAGAACAGCCAGAGAAAAACCAAATAATTCAACTCAGTAATGGTGTTTTGTCTATTTAAACTCATCAACATTTTTTCTGTAGGCTGAAACTCTTTTTTTCACAGATAGATGTAGTGTATTGTTTTATGTGATGTTTACAAACTCGATAGATTTTCCTCAGGCTCTATTAATATTCTCAACTTCAACCACTGAAGCATCTGCAAATTTCCTTATGAAGCTGTTTTCCTGTCCTTTGAGTTGGAAGGCTACTTACATTTAGCCCTAATACTGCTCCTTTCAGTATCCCTGACACATTTTCAATTACATTTTGCCACGCTATCAGTTCAAATTTCACATTCTAATTATAGCCACAAACACATCCATCCCAAACCAGCTCAGGGAAGGAGTGGTGCCCAGCTTTCAAAACTTCCCTGAAACGCACAGGAGGCCAAATTAGATTATGACAGACATTTCCATGAGCTAAGCAACTTGGAGAGCTTAACTGCTTAAAGAACAAGACCTTCCCAATCTTTCTGGCAGGCTCCCCAGCCATAATACTGCATGCTAAAGAAAATCTGAACTATTGACTTACTCTCCTTTCAGCTTACTTAAATAATATTTTCCATACTTGTGCTCAATTAGTAGTGATATTTAAAAAGCAAATAATTGACATTATGCAAAAATACACGGACATGAAAAATTCTGAGTGCAGTACTTAAAGTTTGTTACAGCTATTGTATTTCTTGGCCAAATATTATAGCCTGCTATGGAGAAAAAAAAAAGGAGGTTTAGGATTAATTACTTATTCCAGGGTTTTACAAATAAAAAACTTCTAAAGCCTGCCTAGCATTATCCATACAAATACAAAGAAAAAGAAGAGACCTTTTAGCCATGCTCTATGTTCAATTTCAGGCAAAGGTATTCAGCATTTACAAATGAAAAATGTTCATGATTTGAAATTTTATCAGTGTCCCTGCTATAAACCACTCTAAGAAAAGACACTGTCTTGTTTCAAATGTTGGACCACTTCCAGTATCTGGCAAATTTTAACATGTATCCCTGGCTTGCCAAACATGAAAGCTAGCTGTCAAATTCCTCCCAGATATGATAAAGATGGCACTCAGGATTCAAACTCTCATTTATATAAAATAACACATACAAAAGGTTTTTAGACTTGATATGGCATGAAGTTTCAATTCTAGCCTGAAGCATCTTTGCTGTGAAACATTATTTTAAGTAGATAACCACAAGCAATTACTAAAGAATTAGAACGTTCTGGGCTATAAAATCCACTCTTCACCCCCAGAATATTACCCAGCTCTGGACTAGAAGCTATGGGAAAGGCAGCTGCATGCTTGCATTTGTGATTTTAGAGAAACACTATCTGTGAACTGTGGACTTTTTAAAGCAGTTGCTGACCTACAAACAAGCTGGATTGCTTGGTCCTAAATGAACTCCTTGAGACTTAAAATGATTAGTAATCCATTAGCGCTGATAATGCTGTTTCCACAGTGACAGCTTAGTCAAGCTCTCAAAGTCCAATTTTTGATGCATTTGTCTTTGTTTCACTTTCTATCCAACTCAGTAGATCATTAAATTTTATATCACTGAGCAGATTTGCATTTTACCTGTTTTACAGACAGAACCATCAACTAGATTTTTCCATTAAGGAGTACTAAAGTGCCAGTTTAACTCGATCTTTTTCAATCTTTTTATTAAAACAAAAAAGACAAAATAGACTGATATTCATCTTCAAGAAGCAAAAATTACTCCCTTAGCATATAAATTAAATACATTTTATAGTCCTTCCAGGGATTATAAATTTGCCAACAAACAAAACTGATGGTAAAATGGAGCAAAACACAGCTCTATGTTAGAACATTCAAAGAGATATTTCATGATACATAAATGCTTTACTTCAGCCCTCACCCAAATAACAACACATAGAGCTACAAACTCAGCTCCCAAATGCAGATCTTCATGTACTTGCAATGGTTAAATTATAAATCAGCAGCAGCAGTAGCTGACTGAAGGCCTCCTTTCAGTAACAGTGCACTGCAGATAAGCCATATGGAACATGAAAAGTTTCCAAGTGCAGCAATCCATCTGCATAATATCCCTCATAATCTTTTAGAAGTTCTTTAGGAAAAATATTATCTCCTACTCAGAGTTTGCCAAGAAAAAAAATGGCTTAACTCTGATTAGAATTCGTTTAATAAAAAGAATGGGGTTCTTTAGGTCTACCTGCCCATGTAGTATTGCAATTACAAATACCTTTTGTCCTGAATAGTTCTTTACAGCTTTAAAATTGGAAAGGATAACAGAACTGTTTCAGAGTCTTGGTACTCAAGATAATTTAGTGCTATCAAAACAGTAATTACAACACGAATGGCAACCATTCCCAAAGAAAATGTTTCCAAGGATTTATGCCATTGTTAAAACAGTGTTCACATGTAAGATTATGGGCACTGGCTACATCTCCCAGAATAAGCTCTAACACCTTTAATGTTTGTATGGAACAACCACCTTGTTTCACCAAAGAACACCCCAAAAATAATCCAGCTGAATAAGACAACTGAAAGCAGGTATTTGAAAGCACCAGCTGAGATCAGTGTGTACAACAGGAAACAGAGAGTCTCCCCAAAAATAAGGAAATAGGGGACAAGCAATTACATCTCTGGTTTTACTGAACTAAAACAATGAGAATGTGGGACTTCCAGATACAGCTCTAATAATGTCCCAATTCATGTATCAAATGCAGAAGTTCTCAGTTGTGTGTCAACACAATACATTTAACAAGTTTTTTCTGCATAGCCTCCATTTAGTGCAAATTATTCAAAAGCCAGAGCACCACTTTGAAGACTGTCCTGACTTGATGTGAAAAGGGGTGGGAAATCAAAGGTGAGACCT
Source organism: Melospiza melodia melodia (assembly GCF_035770615.1). NCBI lineage: Eukaryota > Metazoa > Chordata > Aves > Passeriformes > Passerellidae > Melospiza > Melospiza melodia. The sequence continues at coordinate 17,458,461 of NC_086208.1, read as the reverse complement.
TAAGAGGTAGAAATAAAAGGCTGTACAGCAATCAGGGATAGAGAAATTTGAGTAAGCTTTATCATGTAATTCATGTCAACATTAGATAAAACTGGCTCTGGAATGCTTGATTTTTTCTTTTTAAAGTCATTGTAATCAGCAAGCATTGAATTTTAATTTATTTGCAGGAAAGAGCAGGGCTTTAAATGGTACCCATTTGTTACAGTTATAGAAGAGTTTACAATGGGACAATGTATAACAGCTTCGATCCAAAAAATCTTCACAACATTCCCAAAATATTTGGTATTTTTTAATAAAAAATGTATTATTCACTTCCTGTTGAAATTACCTAGTATTTCCAGTACAATATAAAATTTAAATTAAAATTCACCCTACTGCAAATTGAACTAACTTGCCTAGCATTGCACAGTCTACATTATGACATACAGGGCTCCCATTTGAAATATCATATCACTGATGTGACATAATAAGATGTACCAAAAAAAAAACTGAGTAAGTCACTAAATGAACTGGATGTGCACTTGCCTGCAAGTATTGCAAAGAAAAGCATGTCACATGTTGTGTGTCACCTGTCATATGTGACAGGCTGTCAGGGTATTTAGAGGTCTGTACCCCAGGAACTGCCACCACCAGTATTTTGTTTCCTCAGGTGCAGCTGGTCCCCAAACCACCCCAGGAGCAATCACAAGGGAAGTGTTTCATCCAGGTGGGTGCTGAGCGGTACAGCCCCCATGGGCCACAGCACCTGCAGTAAAACCCGGGCACGGAACAAGCCCCAGACTCCCTGAGCCTTCTGCTGCACAAGCACCATCAGCTCGTGGCCCACACATTAAAATTATTCAAAAGCAACATATTAGAAACTGCAGACATGGTGAGGGCCAAAAGGCAGGGAGTAGTGGAGCACAGGAGATGACCCTCCCCTCCTTTGGGCAGCTCATGCTCAAACACAGAGGAACAGAGACGATCAAGAGGCTGCAGTGCTGCTGTCCCTCCTGCAGGGTGGATAATCCCTGCCACAAGACACAAATCTTGTAGCAAAGTCAAAAGATGGGATTACATTAAGTGTTCACTGAAATCAAGCCTACCACACAAAGAACAGTCCTTCATCTTGCTGTAGTTGCAGGAGATGCTTTGTTCTGGGTCTATTCTTTCCATGCACAGCTTGTGTAAAGTCACTCTCTCTTGATCAACAGATGCCATGGTCCTCACTTTGAAAGTGCAAAGTAAAAATACACTTTTCTGTCACTACAGAATTTCAAAAGCACCGAATTCTGCAGCAACACAAGGGCTGCAGAATACACGAGACCAGCACAGCTTGAAGAACTTGTTCATGCAATAATTATGTCTTTGTGTGACTGCCTGCATGAACTCCAGCACTAACAAGCAATGAGCTGTTGCGGATTTTCTTGGAGTCAATTTTCAATCCTACTTGACACAATGTCTCCAGAACAGCTAAACCCAGAATCAATCTCTGACAAGCGTTTCCCGAGCAGTGGGTGTGAGAACTGGACCTTGTGTGTCTGCCCTATAAATTTCAAAAATAAAAATATTCTCCTAACACAGAGCAGAAACAGTTGGAAAAACACTGCTTGTGCAGCTGGGAAAAAAAAAAAAAACAATTTTCAGACAGAGGAGAATCCAGTCCCTGCCCATTTCAGGGCTGATTCTGCAGCAATTTTTGGTAGAGCACACAAAAGCTCTGTAGCAGTATTTGACAGGGATTTAGGATCCTGGCCCTCCCAGCAGCACAGCCTCCAGAGGAGCATCCGATCCAATCTGAGATTGTAATGATGCACAGCCAAGTCAGCTGCCACTCATCACTCAGTGATCAGCTTTTTCTGGTAGTTTATTAAAAAATGAGAACATCACAGCGAATTTCAGTTCACAGCTTTAAAGTCATGTCACTGGTGTAACTGTGACAGGGCTGGCGTAGGACAGAGAGCACCCTGAACTGCAGCTACATAAAATCACTGCTGGCAATACAGCAGCCAAGTACAGTCATTATTAGCAAGACTTCAGAAATTTCTATAAAAAGATGCATTCTAGACAAACTTCAAATATCTATATGCTTTAAGTAGTGACTAAATCTGGAATTCATCAAAATTCAGAATACCAGCAGAGCACAGTAAATTTAAAGCACCGGCAGTGTTTTAAAGAGGTAGAAGAAATAATGTATTCTTAACCCTAAAACACTAAATTTATTCACTGCTTTAGATACAAGGGAAGCAGAGTTTTAGATTATTTGCAGGCGAACCAAAGCTGCTTCAAAAACAAAAATCTATCTTACTTCGGAAAATTCTTTATATATCAGCAATGAAGGAATGCAAAACATTAACTCAGAACAACAACTTTTTGCCAGTACTGTCAGCTTGCCTAAAGTCACCAGTAATCTGATATTTTGAAATAAATAAATAAAGAGGTACGTTAAACATGTGTATGTACAAAGCAATTTCAGCACAGCCAAAGAATTAAAATAACATTGTTGAGTAAAACGGTATTACCAAATGCAAGATATGGAAAAATCAATAACAGTAAACAGCTAAAAAAAATACTGTGGGAATTAAGAGTTGAATTTAATCTCCCAAACCAAAAAGAAAGAGGAGGGGAGAGAAATTAGAGACAAAGATATCATCAGGAGGGGCAATTGTTCTGTTCAGCACAAAATGCACAGTTGTCTTCTGTCACAATACTGAAAATAAATATGTGCAATCTTGACCACATTTTAAATTTTTCAAGGTAGTTTTTCCCTAAACCATGAGTGGGAACTAAAATCCCTAGGTAGAACCTGTTTATAAGTCAGGTTTATAGCAAAAAATACTAGAAAAAATTATTTTTTTCTACCAGAAAAAAAATAAGACTCAAACCACTATACACAGACACATAAAAATTTACATATGTGTGTATATATATGTATGTATACATACATATATATAAAAGCTTTTGATGACTCATTCCAGACCACTTCAGCTTTCAAGCACTTTCCCTCTTTTTAAGGTAAGCTAAAAGAAAATTTTAGTCCTTAACCATACATAAATCCTCCTCAACCACCTCCTTAAAATGTCTCAAAGGTATTTGTGTGCCATCTCAAATTATTTGAAATGTTATATGCAGTATAATTACATTTACATAATCATTTAGCAAATCAAGCCCAATAATGCCTACATTTTCTCAGCATCATGGGCAGATTACCAAGTCTTTTCCTTCCTTCACTGAAATAATTTTTAAGCTTCTTCCTTCTTTTAAATGTGCACCACTTATTCCCACAGTGTTTGGAGACCAAATCAAGTGGTTTGAACTACAAAAATACATAATATTACACCAATACATGTTCTTTTATCAGCCCAAAGCTTTTTTCTTTCTTTATTCCCCCAGGTTTTGCTCACTTCTGGCAGTTCTCCATCTATCAAATAGGCAGGAATGCAAAACAATGTTAACACATCTCAGTGCCAGCCTCCCTCCAATCTCCAGTGTGTGTTTAACCATCAGCATTCCTGGTGCCACCTCACAGTTCTGTAAAGCTGTGCTGACATCTCACAGAGATTTGGAGATTTTAGTCACATACATTCAGTATCGGTTTTCATTTTCTTGGTTGCAGGGCACTTTCTTCTTAAAAATAAATTTAAAAACTTATGGTGTAGCTTGTGTTATAAAACATTTCAAAGGAATAATTATTTAAGAATTTGGCCCAGTTTCCACCATCTTACTTTTTAGCTTTGAATAGCAAGATACGGAAGCCCAAATTGCTTTGCAAATCCTTATCTAGATCGGATACACCAGGTATCCACCAAGGAAGGAAACAAGATCAATTAACTGAAGGTCATTCTCATCTAATTTTGTATGTGTGCATCCAAGTATATATTTAGATACAATTCCCAGATCTTCATTTTCACATGAAGTCAACCCAAATTTAAAAAAAAGGAAGCAATGAACCAATTCAAGTGCTACCAAAACAAACTACTACGCACCAACAACAGTTCAAAATACACATTGGTTATTCCCAGCCTGGAAAAGAAGCAATGCTGGGAGGTGGAGAAAGCTGGATGAAAAACAAAACCAGAGAGCTTTTGGTTTATAAACACAGTGTTTCAACACCAACTTTTCTGTTTATGCTCCCCACACTGTTACACTTGTCTCTTGGCATATGCTCCATCTGGCTGGGGAGATGCATCTGCTTCTTCCTGCTGCAGGCTCTCCACGTGCAGCTGAGCTCTCCGTGCTCACTCGGAGCCAGGAGCCAACAATCCCAGCTCTGATCCCTGAGATGCTCCTGACTGCACAACGTGCACTGCTCCTCTAACAGCTCCATTAACATTTGGTGAAAAGGCAGAGATGAAATGGATTTTAATGCAAGAAAACAGCTGATTACAGCAGAAGATTAAACTGGCTTGTTGACCCTGCTGAAAGCAGCAGCAGGGTCATTTACCTGCTTTGGCTGAACTATGACAAATCCACTCTCACACCAAACCATCAAAAATGTTACTGCCCATTATAGCCACCAATTCCCATGGTAAGGTATTTAATAAAAACATCCAAATCATTTGCTGGAATTTACACCAGAGCAGTCCTTCCACAAGAATGAGCATGATTGCAATAATTATGTGCCATAGTTTAAGAGATTTTTTTGTACTTTCTAGTTACAATTTTTATTACAGATCATTACCTATTTCAAGGACAGCTGTCAATATCTGGGGTATAACCTAAGCCTTATTCAGCACATTACTCCACACTGAAAACAGCACTGAGCTACAGAGCACAGGAGAGGCTCATTAACTGACACCCACCCGGAATTCTCCTGGGCACAGATGCCAACTGGGAAAGTAGGTCACATTTTACACAGGCTCCTAAAAATCAAATCACCTCAGTCTGATGAGGTGAGATGAGGAACAAGCAAAACCCACCATGGCCAAGTGTAGGTGAAATAAACCCTTGTTTTCTGTATCAGTCAAGGAAAATTAAAACATGGAAAAAAGATAAAAAGCTGAGCTAAACAGGCAGGAAGAGCCATCTTCAGCCCTTGACTCCCAGAAGTGAAGCTGGGAGAGAGGGAACAACTGTGCAACTGCTGCTTTCTGAGGCCTTACTGAGGGGCAGAAGGACTCAAAATGGAAGTGATATCTTATTGTAAATAGCCTGCAAAAATCTTAACATCCTGCACTAAAGAAAATATACAGTGCCTGTTCATCTCCCTCTTTTCCTTTGGATTTAAAACAATGAATGCTCAAGGTCTCAAATTGTCTTTTATACATGAAAACATTTTGATGACCATATGGATACAGAATCCTGATAAAACCTGAAATTCTTCCCATTTTACTTTGCAGAAATACTTCTTTCTTCAGGAAAAATAATTACTTGTCAAGAATAATCTGTTACAGAAAAAAAGTCCGTGAACATTAAAGCATCAAATGCTTTAACACCTACAGCAAGTCCTTCAAATCACAGACAGCACTTCAGCATAACAATCTACAACTGTGCCATTATGGGTTTGTAAAACCAAATACATGATCCCAGTATTGCAAGAATTCAAAGCACACACTGAATAAAAATTTCATTCTTTTCAATAACTCTATATGGTACATCTATGCTGTGCAAGAGCACTACCTTCCACTCCAGTAAGCTCATGAAAGAACAGGTACAGGACAGCAACAGATCATTGCCATCTACAATAACATGTTCAGTGAAAGACATAACTGCATGCATTAAAAAAAATTTCTAATATTCATTTAAGATGCCAGTGCTCTCCCTCCCACTATGTTTTCACAAACATTCCAGCAGCAACAGAAGACACCAGGCTCTGGGCATATGAAAGCAATTCCTATGCCAAAACCAAGCAGGAGACAACTACAAGGGGAAGATGTCTCATCGATTTCACTTAATCATTTACAATATTGCTATCTACCCAGTACTGGAAATGAGTAGCAGCAGATTTGTTTCCACCCTCACCCAGCTTCTGAGCTGTGTGGAATTACCTTCCTTCTAGCCCAGGAAAACTCACCCTCCTGTCATGCACATCAGGACCACAGTGGCTCCAGAATAGTGCCATGGTGAGCCAATGTCCCAATAAATGCCATTTGTCACATTCAAGGAGGCAAGTTAATTACTAAACATCTATACATTAGCTGTAACTCCATACAATGGAATTACTTTTTATAATTCAGTTTAGTATGAATTTGACAGATTTTAGGTGCTTTGCTGCAGTAATTTTCATTTGTTAAAATAGAATTTCAATGTCATTACAAAAAAAGAGAAGCCATTTTACAGTGTTCTTTCAGCATGTTTCCAAAATGCTGGTGATGTCACTAAACATCTATCACACTCCAAGCACCCATCAATCCAGAAAGAAAAAACCCAAAAATATTTCACAACCAGGCTAAAGAGCACACAGGGCTTATCTGAAAAGATAGGAGGTTGCATTCCTAAATTACACTGTATTTGAAAAATGGGAACAAAGTCCTGAATTTCACACTATCATAAAACATTAAATTCAGAGCAGAAAATTAGAAAGAATCTGCAGATGAGTCCCTGCATGTTCCCCCAGAGCTCATCTGCCCTGGGGTGCTAAGTGCACTTTTAATGTACCACTCAGGGGTCAAACTGACTCTGGTAAAAAAACCCACCAAGAAGAGGAACTCCAAAAAGCAGCCTTGCACAGAAATATTCTGGAAGAGGTCCTCAGTCCTCGTGATGTGAAGAAGCACCATTACCATGAGTCACAACACAGAGAGGCCCTGCATGCACAACAAAACCCAGCTGAACTTGCTTCCCTGTCTCAAACCCATGTCTGTCACCATCCAAAGCTCATTCTGCAGGAATTAGGTTTTCCCTTCCTCTCCAGTGGCCATCCCTTATTTATGCTAATCCAGTGACTAAGCCTTCAGCTCTTCATGGCTTGTATTATCCCTCTCCTGAGAACTCAGTGCTGAAGATAGAAGTTGGGGAGGGTTTTTTTCTGATCATAAAAGACAGTTGACAAATTAGCAAAGAATCTTCTCAGAAAGAAATATAAAGCATTTGTCTGTATCTCAGTTTTGTCAATCTGATTTTTTGCTTGCACACTCATGTACAAGATCAGCTAGTACCATCCCTGTACTCTGATCCCCTTGGCAATAGACTCTTCAGCTATTCAAGGCTGATCATTATTCTGAAATCATTCCTAAAAAGCGAGGCATTTGTTCAGAAGACAACTTCAGAATTTAAATTAAACCCTTAAGTCAGCCACCTGTTTTGGTCTATTTACAGGACTACTGGAGACATGATCTGAAATGCAGTTACAGTACATCAAGGCTCCAATTGCCAAGAAAATCCTTGAATTCTACTGCACCTAATTTAGAAATTATGTACTGAAAAGAGTTTCTATTTAAAGCTCAAGCATTATAAAAGTAGATGAAACCAATACCTTGGAGTAAATATATTCACATTATTACTGCAGAAACTGCAGTCGTTCTGTTGCTATTTTAATTGTCAGTCACTGGACAACAAATTTAATTAAGTTTGTTTATTCCACAGATTGGCTTTTTTTTTTTTTTTTTTTTTTTTTTTTTTTTTTTTTTTTTTTTTTTTTTTTTTTGCTGAACAAGGGGCAGCAGAGGTGGTGGCTGATTTGATCCATGTTCAAGATATGACTGGTAAAGTGGCTACTACCTCAGAGGAGAAAAAGGGCCAACTATAATTGTCTGTTAGGCTGAGGGCACTCTTCTGACCTTTCTCTCCCACTCAGGCAATTTTTTCTCCCCATTAAAACCTTGAACATTTCTCCCTCTCCTTCCCCAGAAAAACAACCATTTTTCACACCTCTATTTCCATTGCCAAATGTGATTGAAATCAAACATGTTTCCCAGAAACTGGCAGGGGGTGGAGGGCAGATGGGAAAACAACATGGCTGTAAAGAGAAGTTATTGCCTTAGAGAAACCAGACTAAAAGCAGTAATTTACATTTTATAACACAGTATTAAATAACTTAAAAGCATTTGATTAAAATATCTTAAAATGCTCTATGTTGCTCTATGTTTTAATTATTAAGGAGATAAGAAGACTGATCTGTCTTCTCAGATTGTTACCTCAACAATATCTGAGTTGGTTCTGCTTTCATGGGGCTCGTTGTATTCTGTGTATTTTAGTAGAACTTTGTCCATGTCAGTGCTGGCATACTGAAAGAGTTTGTTAGAGCTGTTAAAAATGATGAGTGCTATTTCACAGTCACAGAGCACACTCAACTCATAGGCCTTCTTCATTAATCCAAACTTCCTCTTTGTAAAGGTGACCTAGAGAAGAAAGAAGAATGATTGATTTATTTTTTTTAAACACATGACAAGGGTTTGAAGGAAAACAATCAAGGTATACACTGAGGGAGCCTACAGCATTTACTCATACTGTAATATGCAGCTTAACACAAAAACTGCCTTTAATATCTGGTGCCCATTTCAGGGCCCAATGTTCACTATTACACTAAGTTAAACAATTACAAAACACCCCAACTCTTCCACTGGTAAATAACTACCAAGAAGAGTTAAATTTTAGTTAGAGTTTTAGTTAGAATAGGATAATTTAGCTTTATTTCCTCTGTTTAATAGACTGACTTTTCCAGGTATCACAATATTTTCTTCTGTAATACTCAACCTTAATTATTATAAAATCAAAGAAAACAGAACAATCAATGGAAGTAACACTTACTATGCACTATGATTCCTAATTATGTACAGCTAAGAAATATTGCTATTTTGCTGCTATTAAGTCATTTATAATTTGACTTGTTTTCTGCCACCTGGAAACATCAAGAAACAATTGTTCTGTCCAGTTAGAACTGCTGTGGGGAAACAAATCCGTTACAGACCATCACACAGGAGCACCTGCCCATCAGGGAAGGGGAAAGTTACGGAAGTGATCATCAGTTAGGATTAAAAAAAAATTTTAAAAAATCATTCCTTTCATAAGACAGCAGGTAAGGATATAAAAGTGTCACTGCATTTGACACCCCCCATTGCAATTGCAAGCACCAGCCTCTGTGACAGGTGAGTGATCCCCATGTCCCACAGACAACAGCCAGTGAGATTTTGCAAGAGAGGAATGAAGTAAGACACAAGAAACAATCAAACCTGTTTTCTGGGTGTCTCTACTTTAATTACCAAGCTGTACAGCAAGTTTTTGGGAAAATGGATGGGAAACTTCTTCTGTATATACACACCTGAAGGCTTTTTTCCTCATTATCTCACACATATTACTTTTTTAATACCATTAATAATACAAAGTATATTCTTTTCTTCCCACCATGTTAACTGTCTCAGAGGATACACAGCTGTTGTTCTTCTGACACCTAAAAGGTTATTACCTGAGCATGAGCAGGTATAGAGAGGTATTACTGCTTAGTGTTTGTCAGGAAAAAGGCATCATAAACAAAATGTGTGTGTGCTGTGTCACCTGGAGAAGTCCCCAGACAAAAAAATGAAGGTTTGCTGCCACTGAGGACCAGCAGGATCCTGGACAAGAGCCCTCCATTTCGTTACTGGAATTTTATCTTTCTCACCTCCTGTAAGGCTGCTTCACTTGCGAGATTCTCAGCTGGCAACAACTTCTCTCTTGGTGCCTGGACAGTGCTTAGCACAAACCCCTCTACCACAGCACCCTGAGCCTTACTTCAACATACAGAGATTATTTTAAACTCAGTTTTCATTTCAGAACCCAAAAGCAGTCTTGGTTCTCTAAATTTCTCTTTTTTTCCTGCTCCATTTAGGACCACATCAAACTCAAAAAATATGTCTTGTTATTGCAGGTAAATCATTTCCCCAGCACTATTTTAATATTGCTTAGCAAAAAAATGGGTGAGGAGGAGACAGCAAAGGCAGCAAGATTGAGCTCCTTTGATATCTAATTTACTGTGCTGGATTCTCTTCAGCTTAATGAAGATAAATGTCCTACAGCTCATTCAAGAAGATAAAGCTGCTTAATTAATAATACAATGACAGTCTCATGACAATCATAATCCCCCTGAGGAATGGTCTATATATTCTGTTTTGAGCTCACATACAATCCCATCAGAAATAAGATGCTGCTGACAAAACAGTAGTTTTTCTTCCCACACAAGTTAAATGAACTTGCTTTGCAGGTAAAGCTCTGTCCCATTCTATTTGCAAATACAGAAAATCTAAACCTCAAACTAAACACCCAACCAGGACATCATAGGCATGTCCATGAGTGACCAACTCACCAGCTGGACATGCCATAGAAAATCTGACAGGACACAACTGAACTACACTTTCAGTCCAGAACAAACCCTGCATGCCCTCCTTATCTGGATCAATGAAAAAAAGAATCTCCAGTAAATATCTTATAAATGCCCAGTGCACCAGAGCATTCTAATATGTTCAAATTCCATATCCTGGCTACCAAAACCACAGGACACCAGTGGGGATGAAGGCCATCAATACCTCTACATATAAAAAGTAAGATTCCACTAACAAAAACTACTTAATCTCCCTAAAACCTTTTAAAAAGATGCAGTGTGTTTTCATCTGAGTTTCCAGAGGAAAAGGGTAAGGCAAGCCTAATTCTGCTTTTAAGTTAAAGCTTAAATCCTCATCACTAAGTAGCCCAAAAAGGTGCTAGGCAAAAACCTGCCAGAAACAAAACTAGAATTTCATCTCCCTATTTTGCTTCAGTCACAGCAATGGTGTAAGTGGTCTAAAATTTTATACAAATGCACTGATTCTCTTCCTCTCCATTGTTTCAATCTGAACAATGGGATGGGGATTCAAAAGAAAAAAACAATTTCTCCTGGGGAAAAAAAAAAAAAAAAAAAAAAACCAAAAAATCCCTAAGTCAGGGTAGAAGTGTAACACTATTTGTTCCTCAAGCAGAACAAAACCAAGGCTGCCCAACTTAATCCAGATTCATGTAAAAAAGGAGTAAGTGGGATCAATTCCCATCTCTTCCATGTGCTTTAAGTTGTAGAGCAAGATCTGAAAAGAACTGAAGTCATTAATTCATCTACTTTTACTACGTGTACTTAAGACATTTATCTACATCAAACATAAAGTCACTGGGTGATTAAAGCTGTTCAAACACAATACTTGGCTTTCTCCCAAACTCCAATAATACTTTTCTTGCTATATATAGACTTCTCAGAGTTTACATTGCTTTAAAGTGATACAGGGAGAAAAACAATCTTGATCTCACCAACAAAACAATGGGCTCTGAGCTGATGTGTCAGCAGCAAGAGAGTCCCGTGGAATTGTGACAGTACCCCAACGTCAAGCTGCTGCTCAGAAGTTAAAAAAGGAAATCAAACAGCAGGAAGGGAACAGAACAAAACAGCAGCACAACACTATACAAGTCCATATTTTGCCTGCACCCTGAATTCTGGGTCCCTTGGCCATCAAAGTAATGGAGTAATACTCCAGAAGGTTTCAGGGAATAGGAGCAAGGAGTGTGAAACAAATTCTGTATTGAAACAACTAAGCAGCTACAGCCCAAAAAAACTTACTTTAAGAGAAAATAAGCAAGTGTGGACAGACTCTAGATAGGGAGTCACTGATGGCTCTTCCATACAAGAGCTAAATAACTAGCAGAACCACGACAAAAGGCAAATAAAATGGTGTTTCTTGAAACAACAGGCAATAGACCTGTAGGAGATTCTTGACAAAAGACATTGTAAATGCTGCAACATTATAAAGGCTCAAAGGATAACTGAACAACTTCCCTGGTGGGGGGTGGGGAAAACAAACAAAAAAACCCATTAATAGTTACTAAATATACGGAAACCAGATCCAGCTCAGGAAATCCCTGAGCTAAGAATAGTTAAAAGCTGGAAGAGGATTACAGGGTCGGGTACATGTGCATCTCCAGCCCACACGGATTTGCTCAGGACCATTGCTGGACAAAAGACGTTGGCCCAGCGGCACCTTTGGCCTCAGCCACCAGCACTGCTCTTAAAGACCTTAAGCCACTCCTGTAATAATTTGCCTTAAAAACAACAGCTTCCAGTTATCCCACTACTATATTTCAGTATCCAATTAAAATTTTATTTTGCATCTCATGCAGCAATTCAGAAATTAAGAGGAAACATTACAGCAAGAGTCATCAATTCTTGGTGCTTTTCAAGTTCACAGGGCACCTCTCTGTTAGGGCACCAGCAGCCAAGTGAGCAGCTTTCCCTGGAACATTCATTTTGAGCCCTCTTCCCTTCTGACTGACAATTTTTAAAGACTTTTGTAGCAAACAGCTCTTACAAGAAATACAAATCGATGCTTTTAAACAGAATGTTAACAGAATTTGTTACTGTATCCAAAGGACTGAGGCTACTGCCCACAGCTACCTCAAACTCCTCTGTCAAAGTGCTACAGAAAATATCTTTACTAGATCCTTCCTGAGTGTTCCTAGTAGTTATCAGATCAAGCCATGTGTCTTTAAAAACACCCCTCCACTCTACTGCTAGCACAGCAGGATACCATTTAAATAGGAACAGCAATTTTAAATTTTAAATAGTAAGAGTTATTACTTATAAATAACATTTTTTCCTCAAACAGAAATAAAATCATTGAGGTTTCTTATTCATATTCTGGCAAGGGCATCTGTGGATATATGAAGACAAAGCTCAGCTTTAGAACAATGAATTAGGATGAATGTAGTCAAACTTTCCATGAATTTTTAAGATTACTGATGGACCTGTTCATGCAGACTTGTTTCTCACCTGCCTATTCCGTTCATCCATTATTCTCGTGATCTGTATTTTCTTTCTCCCCATTTTCGCCTCTTCTTTCTTTTGTTTAGCAATCCAGAAATAAACTAATCCAAGAAATGTCCCTCTTCAGTGTTCTAACACATGATACAGTTTTCTTTTACTTTGTCTTCAGCTTGAGAAATGGTTCCTACTTCTTCTTATAAGCACCTAAAAAAAATTGAAAATATTAATGTACAAATTACTAAAAAGGAAGTATCATTAAAAACCCATAGAGTCAAAAAACATGTGCAACATGAAATTTCAGTGAGAAATCAAGTGTTTTCATTAAAGTATTATACTACACACTGTCTTCTAATTAAACTCCCACTGGTTTGCTGCATTCCACGTACAAACTACAGACTTAAAATGACCAATAATTTCACACAATTCCAACTGAATGCCTCACAAATGCAATTATCAAAGGGGTGGTGCTCATCACTCTAAGCTTTAGGCCTTTAGTTATCTGAGGTTTCACACATTTACAAGTTTTGGTAAACTCCATTCAATATTTTAGAAAACCTTATAAAGAAACATTTTGCGTTGCTTGTTTTCTCTTATGAAATTATCACAAAAATAACAAAACAAAGCCATGAGAATATCAAGTTTCTGTCCCTAAGCCAAATTACATCTCCTTTTGTGAGCCAATTCTTGGGGTTCCACTGGGAAACAAAAAGGAGAAGGAAAGAGAGAATCTCCCTACTTAAAAGAGACCAGAGCAAACAGTTTTGCAACAGAATTATTTCATGGTTACCATGACACCAAGGAAGAGCTGAGACCCAACACAGCTCCTCTCTCTCTCTCCCCAATAACCTCTAAGTGCCACATCTGCCAATACCCATTTGCAGCCCAGCACCTGTTTCATTGTTCTATTGTTCACCAAGAGAAATGTGCAGGAAACTTGAAAAGCCTCTGTGCCACCACATTTAAATCTGCACTGAACTACCTGATATTTAACAAACTTCTAATGTGTTTTCAGTAAATAATTGCTAAACCATAATCCAGACATATTGCTTAAATTGTAGGACAACATTAGCTGAAGAAAAGTGGAGATAAATTTAAATCAAATGGTTTCTAGAACATAAGGAATATACTAGAATGTACAGACATGAAATAAGTACAACCTATTTATCTTATTATTACCTAATACTCATTCAAAGGGGTAAAAGCAGCCCCAATATTAGCTGATAACCTCTCTAACTTCCCAACCCAAAACATCTTGTGAAGTAAAGCCTTGCATATTTTAATCTGGGTGTCACCATGCCATATCCTTGAGGCCATGTGTAGAAAGTGGTGCAACCACATCACCATCAGCCAGTTAATGAGCAGAGACAGCAAGAGGCGATTAGTCACAGGCTACACTTCACAATACATTCAATTTACACCGAGGAAACAGACATGATGTTCTTGGGAGGAAAACACAGAGGTGGAGGAACATGACAAAATGAAGGGATGTCATTTTCTATTTACCTGACAGCAACAAAGGACTGCTTTAAAAAAACATCACAAAACGCCCAAGAGTATTTAGAAATACTATTTAATGAAATTTAAATTAAAACAACGCACAGTATGATGTCCACTGGTCTACTGGATAACACTGTCTATAAAGCAAAGCATTTGAAAACATCCATCAACACTGCACTGCTTTTGTTTTCTTCATGAAAAGGATTTCTTCCAAGGTGCTGCTAAGAAGGTAATTAATAGACAGTGGAGACCAGATGAATCAGCCTCTATACAACCAACAGCACCCAGGGAATATCTTCCAGGGAAACAACAGTTGGCATATCGATTTATCTCACTTTTGGTTAAAAAAAATTTCTCAGCTCATGCTATGATCACACATTAAATTTAGTTCTGGAAAAATCTGGTTGCATCCCTTGAACATACCTAATCAAAGGATCTCTAACCAGCTCTTAAAATTTGTTTTCTCCTACATGTGTGGCTTCATTTTTTAAACCTCCCATGTATTATTGAAACAGTTCTCTGAGAACAGAATTACCAGGGTCCTTCCTCTGCTTTTAAAAGCACCCCATCATCACCAGTACACAGAAATGGCCCCCACACGAGCCAAAGATCCATCTGGTGCAGCATTTTATCTGTGGCTACCAGCAGATATCACTAGGATGGCCAAGGAAGAACACAGGAAGAGTAATAAAAATATAAACCACATATTAGGTGGTTTTTGAATCAGGAACTTGTGGAGTTTTTCTGCCTCCTGCAACACATACTCAAAAGCAAGTCTATGCAGTGAATAAAATAAGGAACTCTGGGGAAAAGGGAGAGAGGAAGATAAATATGATGTGAGATTATGCAATATATATACTAAAGAACACAAAATAAGAGATGCACAAATGCTTTGTATGAGATAATGGAAGGCATGGTAGCAGGGAAGCACTGTTATCTGCTCTGTGCACTGCCACACAAAGGGAAATGGGAAACAGTAATTTTCACCAACACTCTGTACAGCTTTGGGGTGTCATTTCAGGTCTTTTACAATGCTTATGCTCTGTAAGGCATAAAAACCTCAAGCTATTCCCCATTTATGAGAGTTCAGTGTTCCCTCATCCCAGGGCTGACTTTCCTTAGCCCTCAGCACTTGTACCACTCAGAAATTCCCCACTCCTGTGTGCAGTGCCCAGCCTGGTGGGGCTCTCCTCCCTCTCCCACAGGTTGCTGTGGACACCAGACCCTGCCTGGAACCCCATTTTCCAAGGGCAGCCCAGCTCTGGGGTGCAGCATCCCTGCCATCCTGCAGTCCCACTCAAGGTGATTGGCACAGCTCAGAACTGAAACACAAGTTTGGCTTGAGCTCAGGGCAGAAAGGACCTTGACACAGCTGCAAAACCACAGAAAACTGTGCAGTAAAAAGGCACTTTCCATGCAAGCCCAGAACATCCCAATGGGAAGTTACTGCCAGTGACAAAGGCACCTTACATTTCTAATGAGAAGAATGACTTTTCCTTTTACTCATCCTTGATCATGTCACAGCTGTGGTTTTATTTTCTATCCTGACTAGCAACAAAACTATGTAAGATAAAATATAAAACTGGGTCCAACACTGGGTTCCATCAGAAATGTAACTAGCAAAGGTTTCATTTTGCTAAATCATAGTTGCATTACAAACACACATTAGGTGAAGCTCTTAATTCACAAAGCCACTTCATGTAGATTATAACACACTTTTGCCCAAATAAAGGAAAACCTACTGATATACAAATGAAGATCAACCCACATTTACATCTGAGACTAAATCTGAAACTAACACAAAGTAACCTTGATGAAGGTAAAGTTCTACTTCCTGAAGTGACACAATCCAATCACAGCCACCAAAGCTGCTTCACATTACTTGCATGGGCACACAGAAGCAAAAATAAGTTTGTCTTAAAGAAGGACTTCAGGTATAGATTAAACAAAATAATTAGAGTAAGAAGAGAAAAAGAAGGAAAAAATCCCACGTTTCATTACGAACTTCCAATAGAACATAATGTCAGCTTGCAATAAAGGCAAGAAAAATTATATTTGTCTTGTCCAAATAACAGCCTATTTGTTTCAAAGTAAACGATTCCAAATTTTCTGGATTTATTCCCTTCCCCAAAACCCGTGAAAACAGCACACTAATTACTGACAGACAACAGAACCACATGCAGAAACATACCCTCACAACTGCACATCTTCAGGAGCTCATCTGAATTTGTTGTCAAGATTGCTTTCAGTTTCACAGATTGTTGAGAGAGATGTTAACTTTAAAGCAAGGAAACTGTATTTGACCTATTTAAAAAGATTCTTTCAAGGGTTCAGTGGAAACACATTATATCTGTGCAAAACTGCACAAGGTCTGGAAGCCTCCTGGCAGAACAGGTTAGGAAAAACTGTGTCAGAATCATACTCCTTCCATTTAATTTCCTTTTATTTCCCTCTGACTCTGTTTTCTTGAAACTTCCATTTCACCACCATGGTTACAGGTTCCATCTGACAGTCCCGTCTCCTCACGGCTCATTTACTGCAATGCACACAAAGGAACGAGTGTCCTGACGTCAGATCATTTGCATGAAAACACAGATCCGCAGAGATGCATCTTACACAAGCCTTGGCTATGCCTTACTAAATAGCACCGAGTCATTTGTACTGAACCAAGATTAATAGGTCTTTTGCTAGTCTTAAAGGAGCCTGTGCAGATATTTTTGTAGATATGGCCCCTCAGCCCGATCACAGCTGAATTGCACAGTTGCTGGTTATTCTGACATTTTGCACACTCACATCAGCAGAATATAAAAATTCCCATTCACAGCAGCACGGAGATGAGTCCCACACGTGTTGGCTGCTGCACACCAACAGGGCAGATAACACAGAGTATCTCATTTTTCCACACTACTAATAATGGACAAATGGCAGTGTCCTCTCTCCCTGCCCCACAGCAATGAGTAGAAGTAGCTGGGGAAAAAAAAGGAGTCAAAGAGTGTCTTCACCAAAGTAATTTATCTAAAGGTTAAAGGGCTGTGTGGAACACAGCCAAACATGATCCTCAGACTCCATTTCACTGTCCAGAAGTGAGAAAGAAGAACATTTTCTTCTTCAGAATTTCAAAGAGATGCAAACCATATAAAGTAAGTACACAACTGCAAACACCTTTCTTTTCTAAATGCCGTACCAATGACACAAAATATGTTCACTCAGATATGGCTGCACAGACACACACTGAGGTCCATGGGACGTCACCTCTGTGCTCTAGACATTCCACCAGCCCTGCTCCAAAACTCACTGCTACCACCTGGAAGCTAAATTTGAAAATGAAAATTCCCAGCAAAGGGATTTTTACATACCTTTATGTCTGCTCTTAACAGAGGCACACTCAGATCCTTGCTGGGGTTTTTGCAGAGGTGTGCAAAACCAGTCCCAAAGCAGTTTCCTGCAGCCACATTTCTATAGCCCTGTCACCATCCATTGCTGTAAGTAATGTCAGATGTAATTGTTAAACAATCACACAGCTCCCCTTCCAAAACAAGGGTACATGCTGTCATTTATCTCTCCCTACTTGCTGCACCACAATCTTAGGAAATAAATCTTTTTTCCATCCTGAGTTTAGAAGCCATTCTTCTCCATCCAAGCAGAGCCTCTCAGTAAATGAGAGTGGCCTCACAGCTTCAAGGTCCTCTGCCACCAAGTGATACACAAGCATTGTTATAAAACAATAATATAACCCTTAGCCAAAATTACTTTTTTTTTTAAAGTGGGACAATGTAAAAAACAGGAAGCCATAAACAATTCTTTATTGATATTCTGGTTTTATGCATCATAAAATACTTGTTTCTTTCAGCTGGGAAGAATAATGCACATCTCTGGTACAAGACAATTTAAATAAATTGTACTTTTAAAATTTGTGGAGTTTTGCAACCAAACATGGTCTCAGCTTCCACGCTAAAATCAAATCTATTTTTGAGCTCCTGGTTTGTAAGTAACAGAGCTTTTCAAATTATGTTTTGAAGGAATTAGAAAAGATCATGAAGTTTTTTCAAAAAATATCCCTGCTGAAGAACTGCACCTTCCAAGTGCTCCTTAAATCGACTGTTGCTGGAAAAGGCAACATCTTTTCTTTCTGCCATTTCCTCCATGCACTCAGTCCTGTCTAACATGAAGTGGAGGAACTCCATTTTCTTGCACACAGAACTACAGAAATCTGAACTGTATCAAAAATGAACGAAGATTCAAATGTCTGTTTTAAAACAAGTTTTATTACTCCTAGAATGCACTTTCAGGTTAGATTTTCCTGACCTGACGGACCAGTCTTCCAGAACTATCAGCATCACCTATGACAGCACATGCATTTCCAGACAATGTGACAAATGTGGCCTTGTCCAGGACCAGGGGCAGCCAGGAACTCTGCTCTGGTTAGTTACTGTCAATTAAATGGCTTAAGATTTAATAATACTCAATACTCAGACTATACACTTTTTCTTGGCCTACTCTTCAGTCCAAAAAATCTCTATCACCCTATTCTGAGTATTTATAATTGATACTCCCTGGAATCAAAGCAGCCATTATCAAGCTATGTACATAATTACTACATCTTTTCAAGTAATACTAAATTCTATTTTATTAGTGCCATCCATAACTTGGGCATTTTCTAAACTAATTTATCATTGCATTCTCAAAAATACATTAGCATATAGTTAGAAAATGAGATCTGGAAACTGCTGAGCTAACAGTGGAGAAAGACCACAGAAAGAGAACTAAATTTTCAATACTGGATTAAAATCCAATTTTAGATACAAGTAGAATATAAAATATTAAGTAATCACAAGAATTCTGCTGCCAGACTTCTACAAACAGATTAAGAAAATAACTGCATGACTGAATAGCTGTCTGGAAAACATGCTCCAGAGAGTTTCTCAAGAAACTTGCTCCTAATTTATCATGTAATTTGTTGAAAGAAGTGCCTTTTCCACGGTATACAAAAATAGCCACAAACAAAGATGATTCGGGACACTGTTAACAAAACAAACCCCAGTACGTAAAAGCTGAGGCCAAAAGGACTGATTTCCTAGTGAATGAACCACAGCTTTTACAACAACTATGTCAGTTTGATCACAATTTTAGAACTTTTGATCAGATAAATTCTCCCCTTTTTTCCATTTACAGCTCTTGGAAAAGTAATGAACTAGATGCAGAAATCTAAACTTAAGTTTGGATACGATTGCTCCATAACAGAAGAGCATTTGCAGGTATTTAATTAGTGCGAAACTGATGTTTGACAGCTTTCACAATGACAAGCTCAAAGTGCAACTCAAAGCATTTAAACCCAGCTTTTAACCCCATAGACATCTGTACATTATAAGCCACAGAAGGAAGGTTTCTTTCCTGAATCAAAATATACATATAAAACACATTAAATGTTTTTCAAGATCAAAAGCATTTGCCTCATTCTTATCAGGAGTTTGTAATGGCTGTGGAACTTAACTACCATGTGGCCAAAAAGTGGCACCGAGCCACGTTTGTGTTATTACAGCTCCTCTTGGGCTCAAACCAAGGGAGCCACCACAGGAACCTTCCAAAATGCTGATAAGGACACGTCTGCCAGAGATGGCTTTAAATTATATACCCCTGGACCCACAACAAAAAGCTGCCACAAAACAGCACTCCTTTGTACAGGAGACAAACCCCTGTGAAATGTACTTTTTATATTTGTCTTGGGATGGGGATCACCAAACCCTTGCTGCTGTTCTCAGCAGGGAAAATAAATTTCATGGTTTAAAAGCAGCCTAACAATGACTGGGTAAGAGTCAGGTGAACAAAACACCTTCACACAGCACTGGTCATTAATGAACAACAACTAATAGAGTGATCAGTTAAAAGATTAATTCTCATATTTTCCTTCATCTTACAATAAGAGAGAATAAAATACTTACACAGTACTGTTCAGTTTCTTATTAATATATTTACCAACCAGAACGGAACTTTCTGGTTTTGCAACATCTTTATACTCCATTAATCTTCTTCAGGCTCACTGATGCATCTTTAGATAACACTTAACATACCGTTAAGTCATGGCTTTAAGAAAAAATATTATCATTGTGAAATCTCTTTGCAGAAGTCTTCATATTTCATCAGTTAGAGCAGTGACACTCAAGCTTTAATTACTGCTACCTTGGCTCATTACTTCTCCCATCTCAATTTAACTTTATCAATAGATCAGAGAATACAGATAATCTTATTTTGCTCAGCAACATGCATTTGGCAAAGGTGCAGCTCATTATCTCCGAGTGCTCACAATGGCTCTGCCCCACTTGTCACATCTCTGGTTATCTCCACGGCAATCAGCAGAGCACAGAGCACTGCCATCCCCGAGCTGCTCACTGTACACACACGGGAGATGGTTCACAGTTCCTGGAACAGAACTCAGCTGCAAAGTCCTAAAGTCACCTGGCCAGATTTCTGTGAAATTCTAGATAAGCAGCATACTTTTTTTTCCCTTTTTGCCTATGTGGTCACTAATCTTCTTCCTCCCTTTGTAGATAATTAATTTAAAGGTTTGCTCTGCTCTTTTTTTTAAACATGGTCATGCCAGGCTGAATTCAGTGGGTGGAGCATTTTAAACATAAGCAACAATATGTCCAATTAAACTTAAATTCAGGTTCCTGGCATTTCTATATAGAAATCCTTACCCACACAGAGCACTGATCTTCCTTTTGTCTCTGAGAACATGATTTAAGTAGATCATCCTTTCTGAGGAGTACTGAAGCTTTTTGTGTGCATGTTTTGGAGGGGGAACACTATTTTACAACCATTTAGAATCTCAACCAATAACCTACATGTAAAGAACTGAACCTTCATAAACCAAAGCTAGACAAAAATATCCATCTACACAAGTTCTGACTTATCATAACCACATCTCACACTAGATTATTTTGCAGAAAAAATAAACACACAAAAGCAACACCCAAAAAGCACAAACACAGGGCACTATTTTACACACAGTTCAAAATTAAACAAGGTGCCAACTGAGCTAAATCAAGGAGCAACCTGACATAAGACTTGAAATGCACAGAAATTAAGACAGGCAGGAAAAAATAACTCAGAACACGGACCACACTGTATGGCAATGTTATGAGACCTATTACTCTTATCCTTCAAATACTCTCTTTAACATTGCATTCAAATTCTGCAGGCTGCACTTCACTTTCCTCATAGCAAATGCCAAAGCAGCAATTCTGCAGTCAGGTAAAGCAGAGTCTGGGCTCAGTATATTCAAACTGACTGGTGCATAACTGGTACAGTTTTCTCAAGGAAAAAGCAGAAACCACAGCAGATTTCTCCCTAGGAAAGGTGTAAATAAAAGGCATTTCTGTCTTTTACTTTCTTCTACTGGGAAAAAAAAAAAAAAAGAACATAAATTAAGAAGTAATCTTATTTAACACATCATTTCCCTATTGTAGAAAAGTGTACCAATTTGGTACTACAGTGAACTGATGTTTTGGATTTGCAGCAGGAGTTCTCGAAACTCCATGACGTGTGAGCACTAACTAGTGAGTAAACTTCTAGTAATTCTTTGTTACCTTTTCCGAAGAGGGAAACAGTCCCCTGTGCCTGCAGAGTACAAACTGTTGAGGTAATACAACAAACAGCCACAGGACAGCAACTTCAACACATGTTCCTGAACAAACATTACAGCAATCAAAAATATTTACAGCTGACTCCAGGAATGTAATGGGATCCAAAGGCAGCCACAGCATTCCGTGGCTTTGCTTATACCTTATATCCTACAGAGAGCTTCCTCAAGTCAGCCTTCAAACCCAACAATGCCAGATCTCACTGAAGTTCTCAGCAAGGGACAAATGTGAGTAGATGAGAGAATGGAAAATAGGAGGATTATAAACAAGATTCTTCCTTGCACACTGTGCCCTTGCAAGATGGGTTCTGGCTTCCAAGCTGGCTTCAGTCAACAGTGGCTTGGTGACGCAGAGCGCTGCGCGCTCCTGTTCTGTACTTGGGAAACATCTTCCCAAGGTCTGGCTCACCCTCAGTTATCTGCCTCCTCCTGATGTTATAGATCAGCTTCTCCTCATGCTCTGCACAAGCCACAGGCTCCAAGCTTCTTGCACAACTCCCATCTGTGTTGGTTTTTTGCTAGGGTTTTTTTTACCTGCTGTGCCAGGCAGTCTCCAGACCATTGCTCTCTCTTACCAACTACACGTTTCCAGTCTTCCCAAGGATTCCATGTGACAGGCACCCCCCCTTTAGAGGAAATAGGACAGGAAACCCAAGAAGAAATACAAGAGAGAACACACATCAATGATCTATAAGAAGCTTTAAATCACTGAACAATTATCCAGAAAGCTTTCTTGATAATTTATTCGATGTCTGATTAAATGACAGCATGCAGTCATATTGTTGAAGTGCAACAATTATAAACCAGACAGACACGACAACATAATGCTTCCAGCAGCCTGCATGCCTCAGAAAGACACTCAGCAAACCATAAAGACGCCTACGTGTTTCTAACAAAGATTAGTGGCAAGTTTCTTACTCTGTGGCTGCCACAGCCTTTGTTCAAAAATCAATCTCTGCTTTTAAAATTCAGATACACCAGTTCAAACTTCTAAATAACAATTACTAAAAGCTATACTAAGTATATACTATATATACTTAGTATTTCTAAGATATTAAAACCACATTTCAAAGTATGATTCCTGTCTCTGCACCATTTTAAGCAAATAGTTCCATCACATTTAAATAAAATAAACCACAATTGTTGGGGGAGCTACAGCAGATCACAGAGCAGGTCCTCTCCAGACATGCATGGAGACAGTTTCTTTGTAATCTAAACATTTCAGAATCCAAAGCAGACAGGTAGCAAATAATAAAACAACATACAAGTGAGATGAATCCACTCAGCTACACCCCAGCTGTGATAATCTGCAAAAGGATTCCACACAGGCAGAGCTTAGGCAGCATCAAGGAACTGGGGGAAATGCTGCTGGGCACCACAGGCAAGGAACTGCCTGACTCCCACGACCTCTCCAGTGCCAGCAGCCACTTTTAAAAGCAGCCTAGAATGAAATTCCTTACAGCCCAAAACATTTTATTGATCCAAGTACAAGTGCTCCATCTTAACGGAGTTACTGCTCTCCATCTGGATGTCCATATTCTTAAAATCAATCAAGAGCTAAGACTGTCCTAATCAAGTACAGGTAAGTCATTAAAACTAGAAGTTTAGTACATTAGGATCCATACCCCAACACCTAAACTTATTGTGGTAAACTCCTTTTTTACCAAGAATATTATTCAAAATATATTCTGCTCATAAACATTTTTCTTTTTTGGCAGGTGATGTCTGTAGTCTGGGCACTCTTATGCCATTAAGACTAACCCAGCCACCTGGATTCTCTTGCAAAAATGTCAATTTAACTGCACTGATAATAGAACACTGATTTGTCAAATACTTCAAAACTATTGTGTCCTTAGCAAGGAACTAGCACACACAGTTAGTTAATATCGTTTAGTTGAGAAATTGAAATTCAGGCTGCTACAGTAACTCTGTTACTTGTTATTACCTGTAAGACAGGTGAAATAATTAGATTTTACCATTTGCTCTTTCTTGTCAATTGCTGCAAATGGAAAAATTAACTTGTTTGACCCTAAGTAACATCACTGCTTCACAGCAAAGCTATGTGATTCAAGTGTTAGATAGCAACATGTATTCAAATATCTGATTCAACAGCTTCTGCAGTGAAATATTCCATGACTATAAAAAGAAGTGAGAACTCTCATCCATTTGTTCCCATTATTGTATCAATAACAGAAATCCTCAAAACTTCAAAAGTATCTCAATTAATTTTCCTGTCAACAAACATCTTACATGCAGAGGGCGACTAAAAAGGTGAATTAGAACATGCAGCTGACAGAAGTTTAAGTGAAGGGCCAGAAAAAATTTAAACAAGATCTCAACAAGAACCAGTTAAGTGATTCACACATACATATAAATTCCTTCTGATAAACTACTATATGAGTAATGTATTACATCACTGAGGAGCCCAACAAGAGCAAGGAATATTGAGAAAAGAAAGCCACAGAAGTTGGCTCTCAATGCATTTGAAAGACAGCTGGGCTGTTTTCACAACTGCATTAAGTGGCCAGGAATCTGCAGCAAAAACTCAGACAGTTTCAGATTATTGTAGACCTCCCTTACTGAAAACCTCTTAGTTTAAACAAGTATATTCATTTCCCTTTGACATGAAACATCAGATGCAAATGTGAGCTGTTTGAAACTGGAAGACAGACATCTTCATCTTCACCACTTGGTTGGCCAAGCAGTGTCTGATGCAACGACTGCCCAGACCTGCCAATGACCAGGCTCCACCAGGAGTCAGACTGTAACTACAGCTCTCCATCAGACCCTCAGTTACACAGTAAAAATGAGAAAAACTGCCAGAAACATCAACCAGAAACCTGACAGAAGAGAACACTGCATGATCTCCTGCACTATTAGGTGGAGATCTCAGCATTTAATTAAGGAATCACTGATTTAAACCTGCTTGGAACATACACACACACTGCAGTATTTCCACACAGTGCTGGGTGCCCTCCATCCATGCTGTCTTCTTCATCCCTGACAGAACCCTAGCTAAGAGCCCTTAGGAACCTTATTTGAATTGCAAAGCAAATACAAAGCAGTTAGTTGTGAATGACTTCTTGAAGGTGTATTGTGGTTAAGAGCAGTTGCATTCCACCATAAAACCTGGATGCTGCCTGTAGCCCTGGCAGCTCAAAGTGTGCAATGGGTAAGTTCACTCACCTCAGTCAACCCATGAGCTGGGACAAGTGAGATCAAGCTGGCATTAAACTCCTCATGTGAAGTGACAAACTTATGTAGACACAGAAATTATTTTCAATTATCTACCAGTATCATCAGAGCACACATGAAAGCCATCTGCAATCTTTTCTGTTCCTTTCTCATAAGATAAGTAATTTTGTCTTTCTGAAAAACCCTATGTACTTCTTTATCTGGGGAAAAAACCCACTCAGATATTAGATATTAAATGCATTTATTAAAGTGGATTCTGCACAGAATCAGATGCTAATTTAATTATTTCACATTATCTCATTTTACTCATTCTAGGTAACTAACCTGTGAACACGATTATATGGAGTTACATGAACAAAAAGTAAACCACAGCAAATTGACACAGTTTATACACAGCTTTCAAGAACCTGCTGAGAAGCATTCCTGCACCTGCAAGAAACCCTAATTCCTCTTCAAAAAACTTCATTGTTGAGTACTCTGGGCCTTCAGGACATTAAAGCATTTCTCTCTCACATGCTGACTGGAAGCCTTGCAGCAGCTGAAGCAATAAATATTGACAGCAAGCTGGCAAACAGCAGATAGCAGTGCTGTGCTCTCCAATTTCACCTGCCTCAGCAAAGACCCAGCCTGCAAGGGACAGCACACCCAGGGCCTCTTCAGCTCCATTATTGCTGCTCTGGCCTGTATTGAAAATGTTTTCCCCTCCAATGCTGGTGTAGCTTTGATCATACCTGCTTTTCTCTACCACCCTGAGAACCTGAATCTGCTCACTGCCACACAGACACACAGCAACAAAGTTTTAACTGGCTACAAATTATACTGAGAGAAACTTCCAGCACCCAGTTCCACCCCGTCCTGCTCTCTGGTGATGCTTTGCAAGTCTTGCACATGAGGCCACACATTGCTTAATAAAAACTGAACAGCCAACTCAGAGCAAACACTGCAACAACCATATGCCAAAATACAAGCTACTCCTGACAGCTCATGAGAATTGGAATTAGCGAAGTGGATTTTAATTAGGAAACTGTATTGATGACTGAGTTCTACTTTTCCCTCAATTCTCACCTCATATCCTCTACTCTGAGGCAGGATTATAGAAGCTGCAAGGAAATGCATTCAGACTTGCCTAAAGAAAATTGAAAACAAAACACTGTGACTACAAAATTCTGTCTTCCCACTGGGAGAAAGGGATCTTTCCAGCAATTCACTCCCTGCATTCAGACGAATTACAGATTGCTAGTTGGTTTTTTAGCAGACTCCATCCTGCTGCCAAGTTAACAGATTTTTAAACTGAGATTTGAAACAAAGACTTCTTAGTATAACCCAGAAGGGTGAGCACTGAGTTGGACCTAGCTCTCAAAACCTGATCTTATGATTTCATCTGGAGCTCATACACTTTTATCCCTGCACAGACACACCTATGATTATGGGCTATGTTTAGATTTGTAAGAATTCACCAACATCCAGTGTCATCATTTTCTCCAGCACACAGCTCCACGGAGGGAGGGGTGGAGACACTCTCCACACTATAAACATTTGCCTACTTTCAAAGGAAGATAGGAATCAAAACAAGCTTACCCTGTACTTCTAGCAGACACCACTCTTAACATGTTACATCAACCAACACTTCTGGAGATTCTTCCTTCTAGCTTCTGGTAGGTTTCCTTCCTCTTTGTCTACCACTGAATGTACTTCATTTTGATGGTAATATCTGATTAACAACCTCAGCAAGCCTTTAGAGGTGGCAGGCACTCCCCTTTGTAAGCTTCACTTACCCAAAATAACACAAACCCTTTAGTATTCCACAACAGAAACAGCACCACATAAAATCTTAAGGCCACCACCAGTGTCCAGTTCAGGAAGAGATCTGCATGTATGAACCAGATCATGCACAGGATAAATAACAGCATTTAAAGCAGCACTGAGCTTTGGTTTAAACAGAGTAAACCAAGAGCTCTGCTCTCACACCCTGCTGCTGCCAAATCGTTCCATCTGCATTAGCTGCAAGATGTCAGCTTGGGCATGGAAAGGAAGAATTATTTAGTGCATTTAGTGAATCCTCTGATTCAAAAATGAGAGGATTTGTGCCCCTGCCTAGGTGGAACTGAAGCCACAATATTCCTGCAGAGGATGGTAGTATCCCCTTAAAATTCCCATACAGAGGAGTGATGCTCTTAACACTCAGTGCTTTGTTCTTTTTTCAATTAGTCCAGTTCCTTCAGGGAAAATGCTCACCATGCACAGCTGGGAGAAAGGCAGTAAAGGGAAGAGCAGGTTCTCAAAAGCAGAAATGTGGCAGAGGACAGCAGCAGAAAGAGTTAACAATAAGTTTGTCTGTGACATTTTATCTAATTTGATAGCACAGAACAAAGACACAGACCTGGAGTTTTCAATTCAGTAGATTCAAACAGGCATTAAGAAGAAACTGATTTTCATTCACTTTCAAGGATTTCACCTTAAGGGAAGGTCTTTCAAGGATGCACATGGCATTCCTTGGCCTTCTGAAAATTAAATCAATTAAGCACAAGACTCAGTTCTTGTAAAAAAAATTATTTAGAACATCCATGAGGAAAGGAAAAGTATATCATGAAACCAAAGAAATATCTGTCAATAACACTGACTAACCCACGAGAAAGATGCTGGAGCTTTTGCCAGAGGTCTGAGTTTGCACTGGTGGCTCTGCAGTGTCTCAGATCCAGGCTGCTGTGGAAAAAAAAAAAAAGGGAACTCCAAAGGGACCTCGTTGTTTTCATAGGGCATTAACTCAGGAGCACCAACCACAGCTTCCAACACAGCTACACCCTCCAGGGCTAGAAACAGGACATTGCTAAGGTACAGAATGGATGCTTTATGGAATAAATTTCAATTCTCCACTATGCTTAAGACATTTTATTGCCACTTTATAATGTGCATCCTTAAATTACACAAAATCTACTGTGCTTCCTTGCAATTCTTCTGCAAATGCAGTATCTACCAAAACTACAGAAATCCAGAGAAAGTATCTTCAATCTTTGAAGGGGTTCACTGGTCCATAATGACAGTGCATCTGGAATACAATAAAAACTCAAATCCAACAACCAGTTATTCAGAACAAAGTGCCTACACAGACTTCTCACCAGGAAGAGATGGAAAAGCTGATAGCTGGAAGAGGCATGTTAAATCACAGCTGGGGAAGGTGGAACCCTTCACCCCTCTGCCTTCAGACAAGCCTCACTGGCAGGACATGGGGCCACCCAGCCTGGGAAGGGAAGGAGCTCCCAAAGCATTGAGAACTCACCTGAATCCTCCAGCTTAAGGAACACAACCACGCAGGCCTGAGACTGAGGAAATCCTTCAGCAATGTGTTGGTAGAGACACCGTGTCCCACATGGAGTATTGAACTCCACTCTGCTGCCTGGATCCAGCCCAGGACATTGCTGCTCACCTGGGCCCACAGCTGCTGTGCAAGAAGCACAGGGAAAATGGGATTGTGCAACAAAACACGGGATGATGAGCAAATCACCTCACTATGCTCAGCACAAGACATCAAAAACCCCTAAACTGTAAACCAACATCAACATCACACATCCTGCAACAAATCAGCAGGGAAAACACTAAATTTTATTAGGATTTTGCATAAGCAAGATTATATTCCATTAAAGAGATTATCCACTTTCTAATGTTGTCTTGATAGAGGACTTATGTGTGCCACTCTTCCCTGCTTATCATCTCCCAAATGGTGTCCTGCTAAATCTGCAGAAGGCACATAAGTGACACTTTAGCTCTTAAGCACAGATGATACCAAGACAGTCTGACAATATCACAGCACTGCCAAAATTTACAATTGTGGGCTTTCTTAAAGATTAAGTACCTGAGGATCAGATTGCTATTTTCAGATTTCATTTAGAATTTAATCTTTGGTCATCATGGCAGCAGAAAACTGAACTGTGGCAGCCAAATAAAACACTCCAAAAATTATGGTGGATTAAAAAAAAAAATCTAATTATTTTGGAATTCTATCTCTCTCACACTGATATGCAGAGACCTTGCTGCAGCATTCCAAATTTTGAGTTGGTTACATCCCAGTTATAAACTGAGTCTCTTTAGTTTTATAACATTTTATTTAATGAACAGAACTCTGAAAACATTCAGAGAAACGTTAACTTTTGAGAGCTTCTCTGTTTTATTCACTTGTATAAGATCACATGGTTACTAGACACATGCATGCTAAATATATTACATGCTACCATGGCAGCAGGTCAGTTCTGCACAAGCTGCTTGTATTAAATTTCTCCTGTAAGTGACATTAGACTTCAGCTCTGCTCCAGCACATATAGGAAGAGGCTTCACATTCCAAACTACCATCTGAAGGGGAAAACTATGCCAACACAGTACAAAGTATGCCTGTGCTACTTTAACCCATTTACTATTTTAACACACACACGCAAGCCTTGCATTTATGTTATCTATATTATGAATTTTTCAGATTCAAGACTCCAAAGCTAATGGCTTTGTCATAGTTTTTTGCTATGAAAATTTAAGGAAAAGGTCACACAATTATAGTCTATAATATGTGACATGTTCAGATTGATGAAACTGCAAACACTAAGTATCATTAACTGGGTAGGCTATTCAACTACATTTGAAATCTTTTACTGGTTTAATAAAACTGCCTGGATACACAGTAACTACTAGAACACATTTTAAATAAGCATCATTGCATATTGTTGTAACAATTTCAGAGCAGATGTTCTCCATAAAAGACAGTGATATATTAAAAAATCCCACATATTGTCTGTACATATACATTGACATGTCTAGAAATACACACACTGGCATATAAAAAGCACAAACAAATCTGAGTTGTCAAAATTAATGGAGCACACCCTAAAAATATTTCATCATCCTCTGTTAGAACGCTTTAATATGTCATACTACAAAGGGACACCACTGCAGAGAATGCCAGCACCATGGGGTAAGGAAGGCAAACTCTTCTAAAAGCAGCCTCTAGACCAACAGAGGATCAAGTATTCCACAGCCTCAGATTGGTGCCTTGGAGAATGCAAAGATAAAAGGGGAACAGACTTGATCACAGGGTCAGGAGAGGTTATCTGTATTCTGCTGGAGGAATATGCATTAATCCTCTTCTCTTCCTAAGCACAGAGGAAAGCCTAACTCCAACACTTATCAGTAAGGATGTAATCACAACAAGCTCCAGCTGACGTTGGAGGCAGGGGGAATCATTCAGACCTTTGGTAAATATTTAGGCAGCTAGCCCACATAAAAATCCTGGACTCTTGCTCCTCTAGTGCAACCATATCCACAGGGGGTGGGTGAAAGTTCTCACAGACCTACTTTAGCTGCAATTGCCTGTTTGCTGCAACCCACAAGCACATCCTGACACTGCTCCTCCTAAACAGAAATTTTGTGAGATGGTTCATAGTTGACTGATCTTCCCTTTCCATTGGTGGGGACAGCTGGAGACCAGACAGAACTACCAGCAGGCACCAGCTTACCCACAACAGAGATCTGCTGTGGGCATACCAAGAGAACAGGCTATGAACCAAGGTAGAGGTATGCCTGGATTTTGAGCAGATGATATTTTAAAGTAACTCATTATTCAGTCCTCCCTTAATTACTCTGCAGAGCACACCAGCATTTATCAAATAATACACTGTCACAAAGATACAGAATACCACATTTTTACAGAAGGAAATCATTTTAACACTTTTAATTTTATTCACCCAAAGGTTAAGCACCAAACTGTAAAATGTCTGCAGTATGGTCCTGATATATTGACCAGGTTTCATTTTGACATTAGAACTTCTGCTCTAAGGCACCATGCTGGAGGCACAAAATCATTTCTAATATAGGAGGCAGTTATTTTTTAGCAGGAGAAACACTTCTATTAGGTACCCAGAGAAGATGCATTCATGCAGTGTCACACATGAGCACATGACCGAGAGCCTTTATCCGGTCAAACAGCGTCACATGGACCAGGAGCTCACAGAGCAGAGCTGTGCCTGCAGCTCCAGCCGGAATCTGGGCCAGGGCTGCACTCCGGCTTTGTGTGCAGCTGCTGGGAGAGCGCCCCGCCCCCCGAGCCAGGGGAGCACCGAAGCTGTCGCTGCCAAGAGCAAAGGAAAAAATCCTCCTGGAGAAGCATTCCTCACCTCTGCAGAGCTGTCACTAACGTGAGCCTGGCTGAATTGCCACCTTCCAAACCTGGCATTTGACTTGCTGCTGCTCGAATATTTAAGCCATCCCTTTCCTACCTGCACCAGAGCTGAACCCATTTTTTCATTACATCTTATTTGGTATTTTTCCCACACTGATGACTAAAGAGGTGCAAACACTGTGACCTGCTATTAGCAAAGTCCCAGCACACCAGGAGCATTCAATAACTCACGCACACACTGGATTGCTTTCACAAACACACAGAACTAAACCCAAGAACTGCACTGATAAAGAAACCCCACAGAAAAGTCATGAAATAAGTGAACCAGTCTGCTGGCTCCATACAAAGACAAAACTAGGAATCTACAACTTGTCTACAGAAAACATATTTTTCATCTTTTTAAAGAACATGTTTCTGACTGCGCAATTAAAAAGCAGCTTCCAAATTTTATCAATACAGTAAAAACTAAAACTAAACACTGTTTCTTCTGTAAGCAAATAATATTAAGGTGCCTTACAATCTTACATATCACATGCAACAAGTTTTGACTAAGAAAAATAAATGCTCAATATTATATAAAGCACAAAAAAATCCCACTGACCTTGGTGAAGGACTTGGAATTAAATTATCTGCAGCTGTGAAGTGCTACAGGTTACTGTTACTTGAGAATCAAACAAAAACCATCAACAACAGGCAGAAATCAAAATCTATCCAACATGATTATCGACCAAAGTAGAGCTTGCATAATGTAAAACTAGGCAGATGCTCTGGCTTTCAGAGCAGATAATAATAGTTTTATTTCTCCAGAAGTGTTGGTACCTAATCAGTCAGTTTTGGAGCATCTGCTTTTCAAGACCCCAGGTGAAAAGAAGAAACAAAAATCTGTTACTGTAACATACCCAGCTGACAGATGTAGAATTGTATTCATGGAAACACTAAAAGCCATACCAGAAATGGAGGATATTAAGAAAAATAAAAATATATACTTGCCAAGAGTAGAACCCACTATATTTGCTTTCTCAGGAGAAAATACACCAGCACTTTAATAGGTAAATGTGCCAGAGAACTCACCCTCTACCCACCAGGAAGTGAAATGAAAGAAAGCCCAAAAAATAGCACAGAAAACAGAAGGGGGTGTGGTGGAAATACTTCTTGTTTACTGGCAACTATCTTAAAAAAATATACATATAGAGAATAAACAGCTGAAATCCAACATATTCACTCATCCAGATCATCACACCAAAAATCTCAGGCAACACAGCTTCAGCTGCTTGCAGCACTTGCTTTCAGCCAAGTCACACATCTCCCCACACCTCCTGTACTCCTGCCCTGTCTCACTGACACAGGACAGAGCTCAAGATTGTTCAGCTGCACCCAGGAGGGAGATGAAATTCAGGCATTTGCACAGGGCCAGCAAGGAATCCACTACTGCAAAGGCAAGGCACCAATCTAAATGTTCTCAAAGGCAAAAAAATACTCAAAACAAGGCAAATTCTGCCAATGCAGTAACATGCTGCTGATCTAATGGATTAGCAGGCAAGTTTGAGGTACTGAGGTCTTCCAGGTCACAATTTACACTTTTAATTCAACCTACAGGTATCAACTACAGAACTGGAAACCAACGCAAAAACACAGCACTTGCACTACAAAATTATTTATCTTTTTTTATCTTGCATATTTATAAATGGCAAGAGCTGATGGAAGTTGGACTTGGCAGAATACAACCCTCAGTTAAAGCTCTCAGAGTCAGGCATCCACTTGGTCAGGTCAAATTACAACAGGCAGAAAGTGCCACCATCACCCCCCAACCATTGCCACACCCCCAGACCTGTGTGCTGCACTTCAGAAGCCTCTGTCACACAAATACCCACATTAAATGAAATTATTACATCCCCTGTTTTTCCCAATTTGTTAAAGGCCATCTGAGCCAAATCCTTCTTAGAACAGAGACATCAATCTAGACCACAGACAAGTTCTGGAACTGTAAGTTTTATTGAAAGCCACAAGCTTCATTGTAGTTTAATCACCTAAATTAAATACATAAACAAGATTTCAGTTTTTAAAAGGATGACTAACTTAAATTTGCCACATTAATTTACTTTTGAAGGCACTCCATGCAGCAACACTTGCTACACCAAAAAACATTAGTATGTTCTCATAACACACAAAAAATGACCAAAACACATCTAATAAAGAAACAAATGGAAAAAGAGTAAAAGTTGGTGGGTGCTGTCATTTGCTTTACTGGAACACATCAAATAATTTCAGCACTGTTCCGCTCGAGATGTAAAGAAGAGCTGAGACAGGAATTCACAGCTTCAAACCACACGAGACCACGTGAGAAAATGCATCCACCTCAAAAAGCAGGTGCACTGCCATGCACATCTTGCTAGTGCAGAATCACAACTGAACATATTAACCCAGTTTCCCAAAGCCTTAATGATGACAAATATGACACTGAAAACATGTTCTTCATTAAGAAACAGGTTTGCCCCATTTAGGTGCTACAACTAACGAGCATTTTGTGAAATGATGGATTTTCAAGCCGGAGAGATAATGAGCTAAATGCTTTCTGCGAGCTATCCTAACATGCCACTGACTGGCACAGGTACCTTAAATGAGTTTAAAGGTGTCCTGTATGCATCTACCCAGCTACATTTATCAAACAGAGCTTTACTGTTGATCTCAGAGGGGATCTGAGCTCTGAGGGGATCACACAGACTACTTCCCCAAATTTGGACTAATCCAGAAGGCAGATCTAATGAGTAATATTTTTCCTATTATATTCCCCTTCAGTACAGTGCCCTGCCAAGTCTTTCAAATGACAGTGTTATTAAGCTAAGTCTAGGAAGGTACTGTACAGGAAAAATAGGCAAGGCCTGTGAATAGGATACACAGACCTCAGATGTGGTTGAAGGATCTTCTAGTTTAGATTTCATACATAAACTGCTTGAGACTAGCAAAAGAGCACTAGAACTCAGAAACACTTTTTAAAAATTTTCTTAAAATGGTATAGATATTATCATTCCTCATTATCCAAATGTCTCTGAGCATCTCCAGATCGAGTCCATCTCCCCACAGGCAGAAAATGAACCCCAGGCAGTAAGAAGGCTGAGACCAGAAATTGCAGAACAGCATCTCAACCCACTGCAACCTGAGAGTGGCAATCAAAGTGCAGATCTAAAGCTTTGTTCATTAGATTGAACAGTGAGACTTCAATATTTATTGTAGATCTAAAAGAGAAATGTACAGATTCACAAAGAATGACTGCACACATGCTCTCTAAACAATGCTAATCCAATTAGGTATCACTCATTTAGACAGATACATTTCTTTAATTATGCTCAAATTGTCTCCTATTGCTAAAATGAAAGTTAAATTATTTAATTTTGTATGTGAATACAGCAGAGGAGAAGGAGACAAAGACTTGGATTCAAAAGTCCTTGTGATTGCCAAAAGGGGAAAAAAGACTGTTCCCTACACACTCAGGAACCATTAAAACCCTTCAGCATTTTTTGCCAAACATGGTTTCACGTATTTTTTACAGCACTTCAAAAGGTTTTGCTAAGGCAACTTGTGTATTGACAATAATACAGGCACCACGCTGCATTATACAGAAGACAATAGCAAGATCTGAGTAATGTGTATTAAAGAAAACACATTCACTACCATGGGAACCCTGTCAG
This sequence comes from Melospiza melodia melodia, assembly GCF_035770615.1. NCBI lineage: Eukaryota > Metazoa > Chordata > Aves > Passeriformes > Passerellidae > Melospiza > Melospiza melodia. Next base: position 17,423,614 of record NC_086208.1, on the reverse strand, counting down.
AATTCACCACTACTGCAAGTCATCCACAGGAAGCTTTTCTGTGCTAGACTTCCCCTCCTAATAATCTCTCCACTAATACCTCTAAGATATAAACATGAACATTACAGCACACAGGCAATGCCCTGGCCTGCAGCATTTTCATCTAAATTGGTCTAACAGACACAAGGAGACAGCAGAAAGAATTCCAGAATAAGATCTCCATCACTTACATCATCAGGACAGCCAAGGATTTCACTGGAACATTGACACTAATTCACTGAAAACTCATTGTAAGCACAGTTAATGAATGTGGGAGAAACCAGGGAAAAAAGAAAGGAAAAAGCCCAACTCCATACACACAACACAAAGAACCAAGCATTACAAGAAATCTCCCAAATCCCACTGAAGTTGACTTTATCTAAAGTAGCCTAGGAAGTTTCACTGGAATAAGTGGACCTTGTAAAGTATTTGTTACTAAGTTTTTAGTAACAAACTACACCAGACTAAAATCATGCCTAGACCAAGCTTTTGGGATCCACAGCTTAAACAGGAAGAGAAGCAAGTTCCCCCTCCCAGCCTCAGTTACAGTGCAACTCTATCTGCATGCATAAGGGCACCAGCAATTGCAACAAAATAAAACCAGAGTTAAACATTAAACTACACAGAGGACTTGCCTGGCTACAGCCACTTACAGAACAAGCTCAAGGAACACTGCAGCATATGCAAGACATTAATGTACAGTTAAAACTCCTTTTCTCAGCTCCTGCATGGAGGCAGAACATCAAATCCACCTGGAAGAAGAGCTCAAACATTACCAGAAGAATTTGGTTTTAACTATGTCTTGCGGAGTCCAAATTAGTTTTTCAATGAAGGTCTGCAAATTCAAATGTAACAAAAGCATCTCTCAGTAGATTGTTTTGCAGGGTTTGAGAGATGAAAATGCAGAACCTGGAAGTGTAAACACAGAAGTTTCATCAGACTCCAGAATGAACAGGTATCAAGCCAAAGAAAGCAAACCTTCCCTAAAAAGCATTTTACACATAGAAATAACAGAACTAAATTTTCTCCTGGAAGTCAAGACTAGCCAGTATTGGAGTGCCCTAGAATGAGCCACTATTTCAACAAATAGTGAGCTGTGAAATGCTGAAATCCATTTTTAATCAACAAAAAAAAAAAAAAGCATGGTAATGGCACATAAGTTTAGGGAGTTTATGAATTTCAGAAAAAATGCTCCTCTACTGAAATCTAAAGAAAGGGACAGAAAATACAAAACAAATCACATGCAACATCCTGAATGTACTGTAGATCAAGCTCCTTTCCCTGCATAGTAACAAGAAACAAAAAGTATTCTAATCCCTTGTTCAAGATTGTAGCAACCACAATAGCAACTGCAGCAGCAGCTTTTCCAAGAAAGGCATTTTAAATGTGGAGTTTACCCCTCAGAACTGGTGCACCTACAACAATCTTCATAACACATGCAATTGTGCCCTTATCTAAATTTGTATTTGTCTAGAGAGAGGGAAATGAAGCCAGAAGACAAGACAATTACAGAAAGTATGGAACCCAGAGATACAGTCTCAAGGAAGTATAAATGTTAATGGTCGGACACTGCAAACTTTAAAGGTCTCAGACCTGAAACACTGGTAAGCCTGAACCAAGGCATCTGAGGTAAAATGATTCTCTCTGAAGTGTGAGCTGATAAACACAGCCAGACACTAAAGCTACAAATATAAAAAAGAACCCAAGGAAAGGAACTCAACTGGAACTTTTTTTTTTTTTTTGTTACCATTCCATTTGTATCTTGGTTGAAACCAAAGAGAAGCTGCTTTCTAGTTACTTGATCAGGCTGTTGCCAAATTCCTGAAGGAAAACGTGTAAATCCTAGCACAGGTGAGCCGAATCATTCACGTTCAAGGTCCACTTCTATCTTCAAAAGATTTTCACCTACTCCTCCCTTCCTGCCGAGTGGCCCAAGCACTGACACATCTCTGTGGCTGACAGCTGTGACTGGGGCTGGGCTGGCCCGGCATTGTCCCAATACTGCCACCAGATCAGACTATTTTAAGATAAGCTAATTATGCCACTGAAAAATCTTCTAAGCCACTAAGACTAAGCAGAGGAGACCACGAAGAATTAAAAGCAGAGAAGCACAGGTTAGACAGAAGCAAGAACTGTGATCTCAGCTCTTGCAGATAAGCCTGCAGGATTCCTTGTCAGATTGCAACTCTGAATTTTAGGCTGTGCTTACTTTCTCCTGCTTCTACAGTCCTAACAAGCACAAAAGGAACTTCACACAAAAGGCTGCTGCTCCTTACACATTCAGAAAATTAGTCATTCAAGCCTTAGAAAAACAACACACCAAGGCCTTTGTGGTTTTCGTGTAGGCATTATCTACATGCATGCAAGACAGCTACAGAAACCAACTTAGGTGCCTTAAAACAAACAGATCTGAAGGAAAATCCTCAATCAGGATTTTGTTGCACAGAAAGATTTCAAGAAGTTTATTAGATCATCTTCTCATTAACATTTCATTCAAGGACTCAATGACTGAAAAGCAGGTAAAAACTTCTTTTGAGAACTACTCAGCCAGTACCCAGCAATATTTTGATAGGTTTTATTCCAGAACAATTCAGCCCTTAAAAAAAAAAAAAAAAAAAAAAAAAAAAAAAAAAAAAAAAAAAAAAAAAAAAAACTTGTTAAAAAAATTGGATCCAGAAAGTCCTACATAAAGCACAGATATGAGCATCACATAAACTATCTTCCCATACACTTATAAGCAGGCCTCATCAAAGTGAAGATATATTTATTTGCTGAATGAATGAATTCCAGCCTAACATGATATTTAGAACAAATCAAATACATTAAAACCAAAGCAAATTAAGAAACTGAATGCAGTTTTAAATCACCCTAACTTTAAGTTTTATCTTAATAAAATTAAATAAAAACACTTAAAATAAGAGTTTGCTAATATTAGACTAGAGCATCATCAATGATGGCATTAAAACCCTGAAGACAGAACTATTTCCACAGCTTTATCACTTTTTTAATAAAATGAGGTTTACTTGACCACAGTCTATTCTCCCTCATTAATGGTTTCTGATTATATTGGTCGCTTTCAGCCAAGTGCTATAGCAAATGCATCGATTATTTCTGAGATTTCCCAAAAGTGCTGCAGAATTTTTGACCTGGCATTAGCAGAGAAGCCCTGGGCAGAGCAGAGCCCTGCGGTGCCCAGAGGCAGCAGGTCCTGGGGGATGCTGGGGCAGTCAGGAGGCCCCTGTATTCAGCCTGGCCACAGCTGGCACACACTTAACATATGTGGAGAACTAAACAGAAACACACTGAAAAGAGGGGGCACTCTAAAAGATCAGGGAATAACAGAAAAGTTGAAAAATAAGGGAAATGAAAATTCTCCAGGTTTTATTATTTACAAAATCACTTCTTTACTATTACAGTTTGGACTACTTTTAAATGTACTTCCACCATTTCTCCATATTTTAATAACATAAATGAAATCGGCTACGGAATACAGAATAAAAATTTTCATATACGCACTGTCTTTGTTCTTCCCTCTTCCCCATACCATGCTCCTCAGCAACCCAGCCATAGAGCTGGAATCCTTTTATCTCATGCAATCACACTGGTTACGCTCGCCTAGAGCCAGTGTTAACAGGACGGTCTACAGATCCTTTAATGACTTCCATCTCCCCCGAGACAAAAACTAGGTGGTGAAAAGAATAAAACAAAAAGGCAGCAAGACCCAATGGCACCCAGGAGTCCCGCCGGGTTGGCTGCAGCCCGGCTCGCTCTGAAGCGGTTCCTCGGTCCGCGGCAGGAGCCGATGGCTCCGCTCACCCGCGGCCCGGCCGAGCCCCCGGGGCTGCACGGGCACGCCGGCATCACCAGAGGGAGCTGCGGGGGCTCCGACGGGGCCGCACCGGGGATCGGGGCTCGGATCGCAGCTCCTCACCCGGGGCCAGTCCTGCCCTCAGCTTGGGAAAAAAGCAGCTTTGGCTTGAGTCTCTTTGTAGGAACCTTCCGATCCCCTCTCAAGGGAATGACTCTGTCACTTCCTGCAGGAATCTGGTGCAAGTTTTACATAAGCACTTTGTGCTAACACTCGACCGGTTGTAAATACGTGTGTGACAATAACAGGACTAGTTCAGGGCAGCCTCAGGAGAGAAGTGTAGAAACAAGGATGTCACCACTAGGCTTAACTCGGCAGGACGGGAGTCCAGCTCCTCAGCAAAACCACGAGGGGAAAGCTACGACCAGGCCCGGGGTGTGCGGGGCGCTGAGGGCAGGCCGGGATCCGCAGGGACACGGACCGGGAGCAGCGCGGGGATCGCTGCGGACACCGGGCCACACCGCACCCACCGGGAGCCCTGCGGAGATCAGCCTGGGGACACAGCCCGGAGTCACCGCGAGCATCACACCGCCACGGCAGGACACAGCTGGAATCTGCAGCTCTCCCATTACCGCTTCACCTCCTGAACAAACCCTCGGTCCTCTACGGTACTTTCCTCCTATTTTGCATACGGCACCTAAATGACTCCAATAATGAGGAACATTCCGTTTTAAAATCCAGAATTTCCAATCGTTTCAACACCACATTTTACTAGTTTATCGAAGATACTGAGTTACCAGTGATAAATAGAAACACTGACCATTAGCTTTTTCCTTTTTCTAGGGAAAAAAATATAATTTATCAATTAAGATAATTCTTGTTGTTTCTGCCCTCCTCAAATTTCATCTCGTATTAAACCCAATACAAAGCCTGGAGAGTCGTCTTAGATTTCTCTGTGCTTCCCTAAGAACAAGTGCTTTCTACATGATTTTGTAATACAGATTTTATAAAATAGTTTTTAAATTTCAGTTGTTCCAATTGATAATTTTTCCTTTTTTTTTAACAGCTGTTCAGGTTGGCAGTTTTTATATTTGTGACAAAGGAAACAACGAGCACCTATTTAAAACTCATGATTATTTTATGACATCCACAGCCATTCCATGTTCCACATGCTCCTCGGGAATTTTCAGGGCATTTGTGTTCATAATTACAACTTCTGCACATCACCCATATTCCATATCTCCAATATTCAACAAATTCTTGCTTCCATCAACTGACCACATCTCTCTTCAGCAATCCATGACTTTGTCTCCTTCCCCTGAAGGAGGAGTTCTAATTTAGTGCTTCCTAATGGAAACCATTAATATTTTTACTGCTGGCACTTTTTTCATAGCCCAACATCTCTCCAAGCAAAGATCTTCACATACATTTCAATGACAAAAATTTAAGACGCCACCATTTGGAATGCTATGAACAAAGATAACAAGAACAACAAGAAGACAAAACATTAAAAACCCCAACACTCAAAAGAAACACAAGAGGATATTAACAAAGTCTCTCAGAGGAAATCCTTCTCCTGCACTCAAAAGCTTCAAATCCCTGAAGTCAACTATTCAAGTAAATATGTGTATTATTAAACTCAGACTAACAAACATAATTTGACAGCCTATAGGCTCAAAAATTGTAGAAGAAAGCGCTTTTCCTTTTTTGTGGGCATCAAATGAAACAAATTATCTTGTGCTGTACCTCTGACTTCCCCTCCTTCACCCTGAAACCAAGGGGATTCTGAATATAAATTTAAGACACCTGACTTAATTAAAACCTCATACCATTACACAATAATTTCAACAGCTTCAAGGAAAAATAAAAATTCTGAAAATTTCAGTTTATTACCCTCAGTGCCTGACAAGATAATAAAAGAACAATGATGATGGAACATCCCCTTTTCTCAAACACTCTCAGAAGACTCATTGCTTTGAAAGCTCACACTGGAAGAAGCAACATTTTAAAACTGCTCTATACACCAAATTATTAGCAGTCATTCTTGTCAGCTCACAGCTTTTAAAACAGGATGCATGCACTCATATCAGGAAGAGGCAGTTGCTTGTGAAAGAATGATACCAAAACCAAGATGTCCCTCATGCTGATAACCTCATACAACGCATCTGAGCTATACCATACAAGTTTTCCACATGACGGTCTATTAAATACAATTCAAAACATCTGGAGAAAGACAACCACTTAAAAACAGTCACTTTCTTTGATATCTGAGGGGGGGAGGGGGAATATTACAACTTTTTTTTCTCAGCTCTTGGACTCAATTATTGCAGATTTGGTGTGATACAGGGTGTAAAGTCACATTATCCTGACAGCTTCCATAAGTTTCTCTACTGGACACTGCCAAGACAAGGCTGTTGTGCCCTTTGTGACCCCTCACCTTTAGGACATGTGTGTGCATCTGAGCCCCTGAAGGTTCAGCCTCTTGCTTACTCTCTTCTCTTCCAACTGTTTCTAATTCTTCCATATCATAAAGAACACTAAAACAATCTCCTCTGAATTCTGTTTCTCAATTCTGTATGCCACAACCCTCAAGAAAGAAATGTGTAACAGCACAGCCCCAGCACAGCTCAGTTACAGACATGCTTACACAATTATACAGCTAAAAGTTTAATAATTTAATCCCCTTGACCTTCCAAACACGAAGTGATCACACAAAACTAAAAGATCAGGCCTGTGTATATTGGTATGAAACCTCAGCTCTGGTCCTGACCACAGCCTGCAAGTGTCACTGCACGTACAGATGACACATCTGCTTTACATATTCTCACAGGTCTATGGTGAGCTTGCAAACAATAAAAACAACACCAGTCCAGTCCATGAAATCCTAAATTACAGTATCAGAAGCAATCTGGTTTTCAAAAGAAACTGAGTTACACAAACACTCAAGGAGATTTGAAATAAATGGGAAAAAATCCTTCTTCACCTCTATTATCATCATAAAAGTATCACGAGCACAAACCCATCCATCCTACACACCCACTCCTAGGTGATCTCTGACCATGACACATTTCTCTCTGAGTCAATTTGCTCCTGATTAGAAAAAAAGGAAAAGCTGCTTTGTCATCAGTGCCTGGTGCACAGACACCTACAGCAAGCACCTTTCCACGACTCAGCTTGGTGCTAATTCCCAGCACCTACTTTCTATCTTGCTGTACTTCAAACAGGCATGCAACAATTCTCAGCAGCTCCTAGAGAAATCACAGAGCAATGCAGAACACATTTTCAAGTTTCCAGGTTGGCCCATAAGGACTTTGCCAGAATTCAAAAGCTCTCCAGGGACAGAGGCAAATATAACTGGGAGACCTACCTAATTAAGCATCACTAACATTTTGAATATAAAGTAGTTAATTCCCTGAAAAATAATTCAATTAATCACACTCTTATTAAGAGGGATGTATTTTCTTCTGATCATAGAGGCATGCTTGTACTGCTACCACACATGGAACAAAAAGCAAAGTGCTCCCACAGAAAAGGTTCTGCATTCCCCTGCACTACAATTTTGAAAAAGACTGGTCACAAAATTTAGCCTGCCTTATTCTAATAAAATTCCTTCCTAATTCTTCACTGTAGACACACATTAAGAATAAAATCAGAAAATATATAAATATATATAAATATATATTCTATGTATAATTTAAAATATTCTAACTAGGTGATTATCTTGGACAGGCAGGGGTGAAATCTCAGGAACAGAGGAGTCTTGCAAGACATTAATTCCTCTTTAGTGTCAAATAGAAATGAGAGCACACAATACAGGGGTTTATATTTCTAAAGAAAGTTATATATTAAATATACAGAAATCTAGAAACATTGCTGCAGAACAATTAAACAGAAGCCAAAACAATACCATTGATTTAAAAAAAACATCAATGCCTTAATATGGAGGAAAAAAATTTCTTCTTTTCAACTCCCTAAGCAGCAACTTGAAAGATCAAGTGTTAAAATAAAGAAAGCACCAGATGAGGGGAGTGGTCAGAGGTAGAAATCTAGATCAGATGCTTACTTTCAAATAAATGAAGCAGAATCTCTTATTGCAGATAGGAGTCATTATTTATGAGCTGGTGCTGTGCCTCAGAACACATGCAGGGGGAGGGGAACTGTCCTCTCACACAGGCTGGGCTCCACTCTCAGTCATCCCACTCTGTCCTCTTACACTGGACACTGCATCAGGGACCTCAGATGTATTTTCATCAGCTGTCCAAAAAAAATTCCTCAAGTTTTTTACTGGAAGGCCAACAAAGCTAACTCGGGGGAGAAGTGAAAGAATGTCTTGTGTCATCTCCCAAACCACCTTGCAAACATCCAGGGAAAGAGCAGCCTTTAGTTATTTCACATCTGACTGCACCTTGAACCACGGGGATTCTGAGTACAAATGTAAGGCCCCTAAATGAAAACCTCATAGCATTACACACCTTCAAAGTCCTTACTGACTCCAGTGGCAGGAGCAAGAGTTAAACCATCCATCCCCTCATCAGCAGCACCTCAGTGACCTGACAAAGCCATCCAGGCATCACTGCTCACCTTGCAGGGCACAGGAAGGCACAGCAGCAAAAGGGAGTGCTGTGTTTATATCCCCTGGGTACTGAAGGAACCAAACCTGAACACAAAGCACCAAATTCACCCATATTATCACAGACAGAGATTCTGACTTTTGTTCCATTTGATCCGTTGAAGAACACATTATTACACATGTGAAATAATGTCTTTCCAACACAATAAATGTGAAACCTTAAAGTGATTTGTGCATTAAGAAGCACATCCATTGCCACAGGATGTTCCAATTAATTCAAAGGAAGATTCGTTGCAATGAGAAGGAGAAGGAGATCCCAGTGCTTTGCACACATTTCCAGGCTGCTGTCAGGACTGAGTAGGCCTAAAGCCCAAGGTTTACCAGAATATTTAGTCCTTTAAAAATAAAAAATTAAGAATTTGGTGAGGCGAGTAAAATGTGCTAATGGTAATTTTTAGAAAACATATACTTTTAGAAATTCAACTAAACCCCACAGACCTCTCTCAAGCTAGGCATAACAAACCACAGTTATAACTAATTCAAGATATTCCTTATTTAGGAAAAAAAGTTGCCAAAGTGATACAGATTTGCTCATTACACAGCATTAAACTACACTTCTTTCAGTACTCTGGAGAACTAATCAGCTGTGTTTTGTTGGGAGAGCATGGCTGGGAGCAGGCAAGGTAGCATGGCATTGTTCACAGAGCAGAGTGGTGCCTCCAGGCTCTCTGAAGCAGCACTTGGGCCCAGAATATACAGAATGACATCAACAAGTTATCTGAGAAACGTGGCCAACATTCTAAAATAAACCCATAAAATCTCTGCTGCCCGCATTAACCAGTTTAAGGTGAACCACACACACTTCAGCTCAGAGGTTCCTAAATAAGATGAGTCTTCTGCCATAATGAGCTGGTTTGTTCTCCAGAATTATTTCAAGTTTTCATGCAGCCATGTCCTCCTCATTGTGCTAGTCCAACATGACTCAATTTCTCTAAGTTCATAAAACTCAATGTTCGCTTTCTTCTCCATCTGTGGTTTCCCAGAGAAAGAAACTCACATTCTAGTGCTGTAAAAGCAGGGATCTGCACACAGGCACAGCATTCCATGGCAGCGCTCGCTCAGAGGTGAGCAGTGACCACATCGGTTCAAACACACCGAGAAAACAGAGCAGGACAAGCCAAGAGCCAAAGAGCTGAGGCGTTCCCACCACCCTCTGCAAATGTCTGCTCACAACCAACCCCAGGAACGCTGCAACGCTCAGCTGCCTCAGAGAAGGAGTTCCGTGCACACCAGAGCTGTCCCTGACACTGAGGGATTCTCCCCCTCTGCCCCTGCACGGGGACCACGCCAGCTCCAGATGTGGGAGAGAATCACGGAGGAGAGAAATAACTGACCAGGGCACTGGGCTATTTTCTTTATGAAATTCCAAACTGAATGTCCTCAGTCAAAAAAGGCTCATCTCCAGCTGCACAGCACCATCATAATCCCTTAATATCTTGACAATTTGTTCCATTCTCTTATTTTTGATTTGCTGGCTTAACAAGTATAGAATTTTAAAATATCATTGAATAATGATACCCTTTAGTGAACAAAGGCACCGACATTACATCCTTTATTATAATTTATTATAATCCCTCTAAATTATGTAATTGAATAACATGTCATTTTGCACATATTCTAACACCTCAATGAAAAAAAATAGTTTAAATGAGAAACTTCACACTTCTCCCCCAAATGCAAATCACCTGTAAGATAGGAGGAAAAAAACCTAAATATTACATTCTCATACGTAAAAGGCATTTTAAATAATTTCAAATAGAGACAGAATAGATGACAGGAATGTTGCCCTGACATCTTTTGCACAGGTATTTCAATACCAGATACCAATAAGAAGACACCAGAATTATCTAACAAAATATAGCTGGCTACTTCTTAAAAAAAAAAAAAAAAAAATTGCATAAGGAACAATTGTGTGTAGACAGTTCACATAATAAAGGTTGAAAGCTCATAGCCCTCTTCATGTTAGATAAAAACTTCCCAGACTGTAAAAACGGTTTAAAATAAATACATTTACATTATCAATTCCATACCAAACCACTTTATTTTCCTTACTACTGTTTACAAATTATTCCTTTTCCTTCCTCCTTTGTACTTCCCAAAACCCCTTTCCCCCACCGCTCATAACAATTTTAGTCGTTGTATGGCTATGGGACACAATGTTTTTACACTAAACAATTTTTAAAAACCCTCTTCTTAAATGATCTCTTTTTTCCCCTACACAACTCCAATTTCTCAACTCTAAAATTAATCACCTGTCAAACAAGGCACTATGGTCAGTTTTTCTGAGCAATTCCACTCTCCTCGCCGCTTAGCATCTCAAAAGCAGGTAAAAATTTATTGTTAAAGACAGCTCCATAAACTTAAAAAAATTAGTCTTCCCAGTCAGCAGCGGACCAGTCCTTTTTCCTCACGACTTCTGCCGCCGAACACAGAATCCTGCCGGCAGCACAACCCCGCTGTACCTTCAGCCTTCTCCCCCCGGACACAACAGCCTGGGGCTCTCACCCCGGAGCGCTTGTCCCCCTGCCTTTCCCAGCACACCTTCCTGCGGCGCTCACTCAACTCCTGAAGCGTTCGCAGCTCCCCCGGCCGACCCCCGGCCGCTCCCGCATTCCACGGACGGGCTCCCGGGGAGCCTTTTCCTGTCGCTTCCCCGCTCGCTGCGATGTCGCCTTCCCCAGCGACACCCAGCACAAAGGGTCCTTTCCCCGCACCCCGGGCGCTCCAGGGCCGCGTACCCCACCCTCCTCGGCTCCCTCCCGCCCGGTCCCCGGGCAGCTCTACCGGCCTGGCCCGTAAATGTCCATCCCCTCCCGCGGGAAGTTCTGTGGAGGCCCCGGGAACTCGCCCACCCCGGGACCCCGCCGGCTCCCCCCGCTCCGCTCCCTCAGAGCGGGATGGGGCCGGCGGGGGGGGACCCTCCTTCCTTTCCCCCTTCCCCTCCCGCCAGCCCCTCGGCCGCTGTCCCCGGCCCCGGCCGAGCCTCGGGCTGAGGGAACGCGCCCCGCTGGCCTCGCGGAGCCGGGACCCCGGGACCCCTCGCTCACCGCCGCTCCCTGCTCGCTCCGCTCCCGCCGCGGCTCCTCAGGAGACACTGACACCGGCGCACGGATACCGCGCCGCGCTATTTTTGGGAAACAAGGCCCGACCGCGGCCGGAACTATAGCTCGTCACACTCCTCTTCAGTGTCCTTCCGCACGTTTCTCCGCGCAGCTCCGGCAGGGCCAAGGGCGCTCAACGGCGCCGGGCAGAGGCGGAACGGACCAGGGATGGCGGGGAGGGGCGCGGTGCTCCCGCGGCGGGCGGTGGGACGGGCACGGCCGTGCTCCGCACTCGAGGCATTGCCGGATTACTTTGTTGGGCCGGGGAGCGGCCGGGCCTACATTCCTGCCGGCCGACCCGCCCCGGAGTGACGGCGTGCACAGCCAATCGCACCGCCCGCGTGGGACAGCCCGCCAATCAGCGCGCAGTTGGTGGGCGGGGCATAGCGAAACGTGGACGCCTTGAGTGACATGGGAGCGCTCAATCAGAAAGGGAGGGAGGGAAGCAACAACCAATCAGAGCCCAGTGAGGGCAGGGCCGTTGGGAAGGGAACGCCCCTCCTGCCAGAGCTCGGCGGGTGCGCATGCGCAGAGCGCGGGGCCGGGTGGGCCGGCGGTGACGCAGCGGGCCTGGCCCGCCCCGAGTGGCGCCTGCGACACCGCGGGGCCTGCGGGGCTGGAGGGCGGCTCTGGGGCAGTAACAGCGAGGGCTTGGGGCAATAACAGCGAGGGCTTGGGGCAATAACAGCGAAGGCTTGGGGCAGTAACAGCAGGGCTTTGGGGCAGTAACAGCGAGGGCTTGGGGCAATAACAGCGAGGGCTTGGGGCAGTAACAGCAGGGCTTTGGGGCAGTAACAGCAGGGCTTTGGGGCAGTAACAGCGAGTGTTTGGGGCAATAACAGCGAGGGCTTGGGGCAATAACAGCGAGGGTTTGGGGCAGTAACAGCGAGGCTTTGGGGCAGTAACAGCCAGAGTTTGGGGCAATAACAGCGAGGATTTGGGGCAATAACAACGAGGCTTTGGGGCAATAACAGCGAGGGCTTGGGTCAGTAACAGCGAGGGCTTGGGGCAGTAACAGCCAGAGTTTGGGGCAATAACAGCGAGGCTTTGGGGCAATAACAGCGAGGGCTTGGGGCAGTAACAGCGAGGCTTTGGGGCAATAACAGCGAGGCTTTGGGGCAGTAACAGCGACTCCGGGGAGTGGGGCCGGTGCCCCTGCTGGGCCCGCTGCACGGCGCTGCCCCCGCGGATGAACAGCTCAGCTGGCCCTGTGTGTCACCCTCTGAAACCACCGCCGCCTCCCCAACACACACACATATATATAGTGTATGTGTATGTATAAAAATACACACTCTGTTCTCTATAGATACATTTTTATATACGATGTATCTATATACACTGTGTCTAGTATATGGAGTATATATGCAATATATAAAATACATGTATTATCCATATATACACACTAGGTATATACGTATCTAGTAGATATTATATAATTGTGAGAAATAGCCACTGGTAAAATTGAACAAGGACAAAGTTGTAAAAGCAAAACTATTAATACAAAGTCATTACTCTATTAAATATATAAATATATATTTTATATAGTATATATACTATACATATTATGCATTATAAATACATGTGTGGTATACAGTAAATACACACTATATTAATTCTACTCTAAATATTAATTGTATACTATATACCTAATTGTAAGTATAGTGACTATCTACTGTACAGATATAGATTTTTAAAATAATTTAAAATAAAATAAAATTATTAAATTAACGTTAATTTATTAAAAATAATACTTTTTAAAATAATTAAAATTCATTTAAAATTAAAATTAATTTTAAATTAAATATATTTTCTGCCTGGCTTGCTGTGACTCTCCCAGCTCTGAGGACATGAGCTGTGTCTCCACGTTCAGACAAAGGTGACAGTCCACCTCAGTTCCAGCTCCATGCATCCATCCCCACCTCCCATTATCTCAGCCAGAGCTGCCATTAATTGTGCTCTAAGCAGAGGAGACTGCTCGGGAATCCAGAATAAAAGCCATCAAATGGGCGTCGTTCTCCTTCACAGAAGGCGGCAGCTGAAGAGCGACCCAAAAATAAAATTTTGATGATAAAATGATACTTGCCAAAAATCATCTGCGCTCTACAGCTCTTCCAGATTTATCCTGTGAGATACCCACAGGCTCAGAGTGGAGCGACAGGAGCCATTTCACAGCTCCAAATCACTGCAAAGGGCACATCTCTAATCAGGACACCAGAACCAAGGGGGCTGTCTCTGAAAAGCAGAGATCAGAGGGGTTCTTTGTATTTTAGAATGGTGTCATTAACTGAAGACAAAAAGGTGGCTCCACAAAAGGTTGGGAATAGGATGCCAGGAATGATGCCAGAAACTCCCATCGGGGAGGGTGGTGACCATGCCATGGGATGGGAAAAGGTGGATCCTCCATGACCATTCCCAAAAAGTGAATGTTAATTTCTGGTGTCCATTTCCAGAAGTTTAGCACAAATGGAAACAGCAGTTCTCAGCTCTCAGAAATGCTGGAGTTCAGGGTTTGTAATGTACAGATTCGTTTGGATTTAAGAGTGCAGCTAGTGAATAAGTTGAACAGCTTCTGAAACATCCACCTTTTGTTCAAAACAGAGGTGCAAGAATAGACACTTCTTGTGGATCTAGGAAAAAGATTGCAAGAAGTGAAAAAGACAACAAAATATAAATATTTGCCATCTACAATCATATTTCCAAACTGCTTATTGCTGATCTGTAATAATCAGGAAGATATTTAAATCCATACAGTTTTGTTTCAATTTCAAGATGAACAGTCTAAATGTCATTGATTTTCATATGAATAAGATTTATTCTCTCCTTCCTCACTATACCTATCATCCATAATACCTGTAAGGTCTATTACTAGAATCTAATGATTAATACCACAAAATCCTCTCTTGACAGCAATATGCTGAGAAGATGTTAAGATAAAATACTGAATATTTAACTTATAAAAGTCAGTGGGAATCTGAGTAAGACATTGAAGCAAGGCCTGAGCAAGGACTTCTGGATATACTCATGAATTATTTTCAGTACATATTATTCCAAGCTGGCAAAAAATAGAGCAGGAAGCCAAAGAGATAAATAATTGGTTCTAATCTGTCCTTTTCAGTGGCACCACAAGAATAAGCAGAGCATGTGTTGCTCAAGGGATTTCTCTATGAGCCTTGCAAACAATGCCTCAGGGGCACAGAGCAGCCTCCTTCCCACTGAAATGCTTTCCTGCCCTGCTGGAAACACTGCCCTGTGTAACAATTGAGAAAAGGAAGTGCAGAATTCAGGTTGCAGTTGAAATTCCAGATGTTTTTTCCATGTGTGATGATGTGCTGCTGCATCTGCTCCTGCAGAACCCTCCTGGGACTGGTGGGGAACCAGGATGGGTGGTGGGGAGGGCACAGATGTCCTGATGTGTCACAGTGAGTGACAAATGTCACCCCTCAGGCTGACACAAATAAAGTCACAGAGGAGTTGGTGCATCAAAATCCTGAAATCACTCCCTGACCTGATGGTGCTGCAGTGGGTTTGATTTCCAGGACAACTGCAAAGACCAAATTCTCCTGGATAATACGAAGGGTGCAAAACTGTAGGTAATAAAGAAAAATGTACACTGCTGAGAAAAAATGGCAATCTTTGTAAGATTGGAGAAGCAGCAACATAAGAAAGCCCCAGAGAATATCACACTGGAGTGTCAATATGACAAGGGAAAAATTACCACAAGCATCTGCCAGGATCACTTGTGAGAGAAAAGGGAACAACCACTGACTGCATTTCTGCCCATCCGAGGTACAACCCAGAGACTGAAAAGAGCCCCCTGAAATCTCTTCCCTTGGCCAAATAGCAGGCACTGCAATTTCCATGATATCCAAAGAGAAATAAACTCAGAGCAGAGCAATAGCAAATATAAAGAAAGATAAGGAAAAAAGATAGCAGTGTTCTTAATTTTAACTGAATAGCCTCAGAGTTGCATAGAGTCATCATCCAGCAGTTGTTATGGCAATAAAGCTTTCCCTTGCATCTCTATTTCAGTGCATTTCCACCCACCCATTCAAGGTATTTTGGAGGCACTACCACCAAAATCAGATCTCTACTAACTTTCAACTTACATTTTAGGACCTTCTTAAAATCCACTCCAGAGATGTACCATGGCTTTTCCTCCTTTCAAATGCCCCTTATATTCCAGAAATCAGCTTTTTAATCTTGTGTCCTGGAGCAGAGAATCTGATCCCCATGCTTCTAGAGGTGAATGTTACATAAAACCAAAATGCAGGACTTTTAAAATCATAGCTAAGAGGAGTAGGGGATGTTATGTAGGTTTTGCATGTTTGCCAAACAATTAAGTTACCCTTCAAAGGGAAGGGGGGGGGGGTCTAAGAACAAGGTTTTCAGAACAAGGTTCCTACAAATCACAGGCCAGATTAATTCCTAACATTGTTCCTCTTACAATGGGGGAAACACTCTGTGAATGAAGATTTTGTAAGGGACTACTGATTGCAACAAAACTGAATTGTACACACAGCATTTCAGGATGGGAACTCGCATTAGAAACAAAGGCGAGGGGCAGGGGGGACTCCCACCTAGGGAGCAGGAAATCAGAGAGGAGCAGATAATGGTTCCTGGCCATTAAGGCTTTGGGTAACCCTGTTAACCCCATTGTCACCTCAGCACAAGCACTGCCTGTCCTCTCTCAGGGAGCTGGCTGGGAACAAAGTCCCCTGGGCTCCCTGTCTGTGCTCAGGAGTGCTGCTCTTACTCTCTTTGGCTCTGATGTTCCACTACACACAGATAAAATCAAGATTTCCTTATTTTACTGAAGTCCAAGTTGCCTGACAATGCATGAATTAAATTCACTCAATCCAGCCCATAAACTGCTCTCTATAAACCACTCGTACTTCTACATCATTATATGGTATACTCACTAATCTGATTGCCTTGGGAATATTTGTTTTTCCAAAACTTGTGGCCAAGGTACATAAGATTAGATCAGACACAGCTTGTCTAAGAATGCTGTTATGTGGGTGTACAGTGTATTTGCTAGTTTTGAGTTACAGGTAAAGGTACTCTTTCAAATTCTTCCAGCCAGGGGTGTGAGCTCAGTTCCCTGAAGTTTTCTGCTGCAGCACTTGGAACTTTACATTTTGGTGTTCTAACACTGGAGGATCAACAGGGAAATGCTGGCGTTGCCTCACCGAGGGCACACCCAGCCCGGACCTCAGCAAAATTTGTGATATTTTATAGGTCCCACAAGTCTCTCTGGGATTCACGCTCTTCTGCTGCGATTTTCTCACCATTCTGCATGTTAACATGAACCAACAGCTGGGTTTAGGAGATGGGCTATAAATAGCAACACCATGCTGCGAGCAAGCTTCTTGGAAAGTAAAGAAAATACGTTATTTAATGCACTCTGACATTTGCCTTTCCTCCCCTCATTCCTAAGCTGCACTCCTGTAAACACCCCTAATGACAAATGCAAAGAGGTTGACTTGTTCACATGGCCATAACAAGTGCTGCCTTGAGCCCAGGAGATGATATCCAGAGCCTCTCACCTCTCCCCTCAGCTGGCAGCCCCTGCACAGCAGGGAAAGGAGGCAGAGCGTGGATGGAAATTCCTGCTTCCAACAGCACTCCAGATTACAACCTTTGGTATTTTATTTTCATGGTTGCTCCATGTTGCTTCAGAAACTTCCTGCTTTTGCCATATCTTTCCATTCATTAAAGTTGCAGCTTGCAATTAAACATTCTGACATAACATAGCTGAGATTTTTTGGCAGCAGCCTTAACCAGAGGTTTTCAGAGTTTCCTGCAGACGGCTTTAAATTTTCATATCCTCATGAACGCTTGCCACCTTCTTTTAATAACTTGAAAAAATAAGCCTCTCTCAGGAACTTCATTGTTGCTGTATTTCCCCAGCACTCGCTTGCTGCTGTTAGCAATGTGTCGTGCACATGTATATTTATAGAGGGAGCAAAGCCTTCATATGCACTCTATAGTTTGACATCTCATAGGGAACACACAGATTGCTTAGCAGATCTAAAGAAAAATAGTTATGTTCAATATTTTCATTATTAAAATGTAATTTTCTCTTCTGACAGCATTGTGTTATTTCACCCCTCAAAAACAATCATGTTTACTGCATTATTCAAAACTTACAGGCCCTCATCTGTTAATAATTTTGTAGCTTTATACATATTATGACTGGTATATATTGCAACACTGAACTATTTGTATTATTTTTATGCAACAAAGTATTTCTTAGGATAAATCTTGACCTTTTTCCAAGGAGCTGGAAATCACTTAAAAGGATTTTAAAGCTATTTGCATTTTTAAGGTGTAAAATATATTTTATAATTTGGAGAGCTGTTCAAATACTGCTTGCCATTATCTCCAATATAGATTTGAAATTTATTTTAAAGGGGATCTTTTTAATGTTCAAACTGACCTTAAAGTCTTTTTTCTTCTAACATTACCTGGCAAATAAATTCTTAAAGGGATATTATCAATTTAAGAACTATGCTTTAGTCTGGAAAAATTTCCAAGAGATTAAAGAGAAAATGGCTCCTTTTTTCTGTAAGTTTAATTTCTATATTTGACAGCAGTATGTGTGGTCAGTATCTCATGCTGTTAGGAAACAAAAGGGACAGAAATAGATATAGGAGACCATAATACCTGAAACGTTTTTGAACTACTTTTTAAAAGTAGATTTGAAGCTGATGGGGCCTCTTCAAGTGACAAAAGACTTGTGGAACTCTTAAAAGCCAGATAAGTTTCTCCTGACTTGTGCAGAGCACCCTCAGCTCCCTCTGCAATCAGCTAAAGTTGCTCTTAAAATGCAAATTTAAGTGTTATTATTTTCCCCTGCATTTTGTCTGCTTCACTTTAAACTCACTGACCAAACTGCAATACAAAAAGGATAAAATACATTTTTTTATCCTGATCTGGTAGCCTTCATACCCAGAGCCCACCGTGGCTCTGCAGGATCTGTTAGAGTGTGCAAGGCACAACAAAGAAACTTCTAAAGCAGTTAACTTATGAATAAAGACTAATTTTTAAACTTGGGCAGTTTACAAGGTATATTCCGGGGTTTTATAATGGTGAACAGACTCCTCAGTATAAATATTTCATTGGTGCACATCCCATTGATTTCTTTGGGAGCACATGCAGGATGGTTGGTCTGTATCCCACAGGATAAAGAGCACCCAGCATCTTCCCTGCTCCCCCTGCCCCTTCCATGTGAAGGAAAAAAAGTCATGGATTGTCTCTTGGAGTCTGGAAAAATCAGCTGAAAATGTGAAGTGTTAACGTGGATCAACTGGTGCACGTTTCCCAGCTCTGAATCCCACCAGGCGTTTGTTACGGGGTTTGTGGTTTTCTTGGCTGGGATTTTGGATTATTGCATACTTTCTCAACCCTTTACTAAAAATATGCTCGGTTCTTACCATGAAATGCGGCAGCACATTTGTTGCAATCTCTGAGGATGGTTTCTTATCTGTCAAACAGTTTAGAAGACAAACTGGCACGGAGACAGCTCACCTGTTTTCTGTGGTTTTCTGTGATTAACTGCGTCTCAGACCCCATTGTGGCACGGAGGCCAAGTGTTCTGAGACAAAGCTCATGTAAACAGGTCACCTCTCCCTAAAATGCCATTTCATTCCCAAGCCAAGCCAGCTGGCTTTGGACAGAAAGTTCTTTTCTCCTTGCGTGGGCAAACTTTATCGCCTTCCCATCCTTTTTCTCTTGCTGTCACATTACTGCAGAGGTGGCGGTGGCTGATAGCAGAGTGAGAAGCAGTGTTCAAAATGTGTCCAAGATAATAATGCCTGGTCCTGCAGCCATGTGTTGAATCCATCCACGTGATCTCACATAGCCTAATCAAATGTCTTCCCCTTCATTATATGAAAGATGAACTGAGATTGAATTCAAGTTTTTGAGTTAGAAAGAAAAGTAACCCAAAGTTCCAGTGTTTGATCCTGCATTTCACTGGTCTCAGTTTCAAAGGGTCCAAGCACATACTGTGTTTGGAGCTTTTGAAACTTTAATTTCAATTTAGCAAATCCTGTTGTGTTCCTTGCTGGAAAGAAGCAAATTTCTTCTTGGAAAGTATGACCATCTCCCACAGGGCAGAGTAAGAAACAGAGTGTTATTTGGGAGGAAAGCTGAAAGTTTGGGATTGTGGGGTTTCTCTTTGTTGTCTTGTGGTTGGTTTGTTGAGATGCAAGCCCATTTTAGATTCCAAAATGAAAGGCCTTCAAACTCCTCCATAAAACACTGCTCCAGAAAGTCAATGGAAAGTCTCATTGATTCAAAGACCTGACCTGCACAACTGCACCATTTGAGCAAATGAAAAAAATCCACAATAAGTACAGTTTAATTGGCGTAAAAGTGGCTTAAATCTGTTTTACTCCACTTAAACCAAGCTGAACTGCTCTAAACTAGGCTAAACCCCTGACTGCCGAGGAAGGCAGGCTCTGGATGTGCCATGCCCGAGCTGTACCTTCCTTCCCCTGGGGAGGGAGGAGAGGCTACCTCGGCTCACCCGGCAGGTATGCAGCTGGAACAGCTGACACACAGAGCCTCCTTATCCCCGCACTAATTTGTCCGGTGTCCACAGCCATAGTTACACTTGTTTATAGAACAGCAGTTTAAAAGGACACTTTCAGGGGCTGAATCCATGAATGAGCGATCTCATTCAGGTCCTGACGTGCCTGACAACTCACCGCGCATCAGCTGAGCCTCGCTAATTGACCGTGTGTGTTTGCTCTTAGCCCGTGGCCACCGGCGATGGAAGAAACCCGTTCAGGCTTCTCTGTTCCTTGGCCCGAGGTCACGCTGACACGGGGAGCTCACGTTTGCTGCGGGAATGCTGCGACTGCGGTGTCCTGATGGTGCTGGCAGCCAACAGCATCCCCGACCAACAGCATCTTGGTCCAGGTGCGGTAACTGAGAGCCTCAATCAGGTGTGAGCTCAGGGCAGGGCAAGTCAGTCTGGGGTGGATTGAAAGCAAATTGACCCAAATCACTCCTAGTCCGGAGTAAGAGTGGGTAGCCAGCACTAGCTTAACTAAATTCAATACAGCTGAATCTAATGTATATGGAAAAACTTTCAACTGATCATAAAAAGCCAAAAATCTTATGTTCCTTGCTTTAGGGCACATGCATTCACTTCAAACAACAAATACAACTGGACACATAAAGCAAGCGAGTCAAATCCACAACTATCCCTGCAAACAGCAATCAGAGAAGCAGCAGAACCTTCTCTGGCTCTCCTGGCAGGTTTGTGACACTCGTTTTGGGCTGTAACCTGCTGAAAGGGAGGGTGAATATTCTGTGCTGTCTCAGAAGTGTGTGCTCTGCCTTTACTTATAACAAGTATGTAACAACCCTAACACAACCCTGGTAAAAGTCAACTGTGAACAAACACAAAACAGCTGAGTTTGTTTTCATTCCTTGAGCGTGATGAAAAGTATTAAGGATCAGAAGATGATACAGAGGCTGAAAAGTAAATCTAGGTTTCATACATTTTAATATCCAAAATGTTATTAGTAATTTGATCTAGCAGAAAATTCTCTAATTACTAAAAAGCAAATAAAGCTTCATTTCCTCAAATGGTTTTACTCTTCATCTCTAGAAACTGCTGCTTCCCTAGAAATTAGGGAAATATAGCTGGGATTAGTCATATAGGGACAATTTTTTTAATCCTTTACCAAAGGGAGATGGATTTGAATGAAGGAATGTGGCCCCCTAGTTCCCATTTCCTGGCTGAGTTATCTCTTCTAAGAAATTCTTTCATGGAGAGTGTCCGTGGGAAACTAGTCTGGATTCTTTGTGTTGTGTGAGATTTTAGAGGACTGTTATGGATCAGCATCCCACCAGGGAGGATACAAGATGCAAATGCACAGTAAAATGAGAGTCTTGCCCCTACAACATGCTAAGTAGTCCTGGCTGCAGGCTGTGCTCCAGATTTATTCCTCTGTGGCTGTTGAGAACCAAGGAGTTGTCCTGCAGCCTGTGGGAAGGAATGCAGCCCTTTCTCATGGTGGTTACTCAGCCCATTCAAGGTAAAAATACATCACCCTGCACACTATGGGACTGTGCTGTCCCTGCCCTTTGCCGTGGAGTCACTTTTGCTCCCTGATTTTTTCCCCTCCGTACAGCACTGTACTCACACTGCACAGTTGCAGCAGACCACACATTTTGAACACAGGAAAAAAATAAGCATATTATTATCAGGATAATTGAGTGTTGGAAAGAAAGTTGCCTCCAGCACTCTGTCCAGATTAAAATCTCAATCAGCACCATTATCTGGGAAGTATCTGCAGTGACACGTGCATGCTCTGCATCTCAGTCAGCAATCTGGCCCAAGCATTTGCAGAAGCTTTAGCAATTTCTTTAATGACCCTTACAAGTCCTCCATCTATTCAAAAGCTGAAATGCCAGTCTATGGAAGACAAAAACTCCTAAAACAGCAGATTGAAGTACTCCATGTAAATTGAGCAATTTCTGTTAACACATGTCGACTAAATCAGAGCTGCCAATCAGCCAAGCTGCTCCTCTGTGACAACAAACATCTGAGGTACTGGAGCTTGAAGTTAATCGAAGTTATTTATTTTATCATGCAGAACTAAGCCATCAGCCATTGCTCTCACAGACATGGTTTTCATCTTCCCCTTTAACCAGGGTACACTTGCTTTCTTCAGAGGAAGATAAATGTTATGTACTTAGCCTCAATTTTAACCTTAAAACTTCAGCTATTAAGAGCTGATGTTTATTCTGCCTCTAGTACCAAATTATTCAGGCAGGCATAATTTGGGATCACTGAAAGAAGAAAACCTAAACCACAGCTATTGTCAATTCCAGACCAAGCGCTTTTGTTTGTGTCAACACGAAGCAACCACGAATGAAAGCACTGTAGCTAATACTGGTTTCCTCTCACCATGTCAGTGATCTGAAAGGTTCCTTCAGAGGATTATTGTTTAAGAACTGGTTCAATGGAAGAGTAAATACCTCCAGCAAGCAGAGCAAAGCCGTTTCCACAGCACCATTTCTATACCCTACCATCAGTTTATTTCTTTTCTTCTGGTGCACAGTGTTGCTTCCCCATCATCAAGGGTGAAATTATCATTTAGTAACATTTCTCTGACTTTGGACTGATTCCACTGACTGTTGATAGTGGTTGCCTCCAAAGGCCCTGGGGATGCATGTTGTGCTGCATGCTCTGTGAGGCTCCTCCTGAACAATGCAGAGCTGATCCCTCTCTCTGTGCCAGCTCTCTCGTGAGCCATGCGCTGGGGTAACGGTTCCAATTTCCTTCTGTGTCCTGGAGATTTTGGCTCCAGCCATGCTTGTTTGCCATGAGAAGGTTCCAAAATAAGAAGCACATTCATTCCTGCTCCCTTCTTTTCACATGGTTGCATTTAGCCTTTCTTTTAGTGCTTTCCTCCCATCACAAGGCTGGGAGTAGTCGCTGTCTTACTGCTTATGGAAATCATAATTTATGCACTGTCCCAATGATTTGCTTGTATCTGAGCTGCTCTCAGCCGATCTGACTTTGTAGCCTATAGCTTTAGGTGCATCTGATGATTCCCCTTTTTCCCCTCATTGTTTTGGTTCGTTAGTTTTAGCACTGCTGACACAAACAGTGCATTTCAAAAGGCATCTTTCCTGTGGGCTCTGTTTACTCGTTAATGTGGCTAAGTGTCATCTGAAGTCCTGGGTGACAGCTTGCTTTGCTTTACATTGCAGCGTTCCCATATAAGATTTATTGTGTCTGAAAGAAAACACAGCTACATCTGTAGGAAAGGGAAGAAAGTCATGGGAAAAGGGGAGTTGCTGGAGTTCTGGCTGTGAGGGGGACTGAGGAACTTGACATTTAGGCTCCTGCACAAGATGTAATTTCCAGCTGAACAGCTCAGGCACTTATACAGCTTCACTTTGGCCCCAGCTGTGCACTAAGTGCAGCCGACATCTCTCTTAAGAGCCACTCACAGCAACCTGACTTGATGTGACTGTTTTGTTTTCAGTAAAAGGCAGGAGGAAAGTTGCTTTAGCAAAGTAGCTGATAGCCCACATGAACTGGATTGGAGCATTTTGTCCGGGCCACTCAGAAGGGAAGCAAAGTCGCTGGGAAAATGGCAGATGAATCTGACAGCTTGCAAATAAAGTTTTCCTGGAAACGTTGCACACTGAGTTGATGGCTGTGTAGCTTCTGGTACTGAATTATTGGTACAATCCCAGTTCTTTCCAACGAATCGCATTTTCCTCACTTCAGGATTAATCAACATGTCATTTAGATGTACTCTCAGACAATAAGCACTATGATATGGATGTCAAACTATTTTAGGTCAGGCAGTTTTCCATTTTTAGCTTATATATTCTGTTCGAGGACTAATGCCTCAGATTCAGAAAAGGCAAATGTCACAAGATCTGAGTAAAATCCTGACTCCATGAAGGATCAGAGTCGTGCCATTGACCGTGATAGGGCCAGGATTTCACCTGATGGGTCTGTTTTAATTAAAGCTTCTTCCTGCTCAAATTATGGTTCTATCCTCAGTAACTGAGACAGTTACTCAAATTTGCTTTTAAAATGCTTCACTGCACCATGACACTGCCTAGCACACAGTTTTTTGCTGTAAATCCTTGAAATCTTTATGTACCATTCTAAGATAACCAAGACTGAATTTTGCGTGTGTACTTACATATAAAGATCCCTGTTTTCTTGTACACTGCGTGTGTACATATGCACATACATGCACACACAGAGACACAGTTCCTCCTCCATTAACATTGAATACATGTAAAATTTCTCATGAAAAGCAGTCTCCAAAATTGAGAAAGTAAAAAATTTTAGGAATAGAAAAAAAAATTTGCTAATCCAGCTAGCTAATATATGCATTTAAAATGGAGACAGCCTTTCATCTTAGTCCAAATTTGACACATGTAGATGTCTGTCCACCTTCAGAGCTCAGAATTCACCATGGCCCATCAGGTGTCACATTGTACAAACATTTTCTTGCAGAAACTCAGAGCCAGTGAGGACGGAATTCAAACCCTCCCTGTCCACAGTGAGTCCCTGCCATCCCAAACAGAGCAGAAACGCTGGGTATGCCTGCGACAGGGAGAGCCAACTGGAGGCCCACAGAATTTGGATGCAGCTCCCAAAGCAGTTTTCCTTGGCCAGGAGGATCTGGCTGGCTCCAAGGCCAACCATGTGGTGCTGTTTTTTGTGCTTGGGGCAGGGTGCACAGGGAGCTGTGTCTGCCTGATCTTCCTGGGCCCAGCTAACCTGCCCCAGCCCGTATGAAAATGGCTTTCTGAATCCTATACAAGTTGTCTATCCTTGTCTCCATGCCTTTCTGCACACAGAGGAAAACTTATTTCACTCATGGTCTGAGCTGGCCAGAGCCCTGAGCTCAAGCTAATATCCTGCCTCTCAGCAGGCCACAGTAATTTGGGCATATAGCACATTAGCTGCAGCTCCATGGCTTCTGGTTCTCTTGGCCAGCAGCCAGAGTAAGCTCGTATCTGCCTGCAAAAGCCCGTGTAGACATCGCTGCTGAGCCTGGTAGGCAGAAGACCTGTGACAGGAGTGGAAAAATACTGCTCCTGCACAGTAGGAAGCAGGAGAGGAGCTTGTGCTTTACAGTCTCTCAGCGTCTCTTCCAAGTGCTGGGGACCTTCACGTCTGAGCACGGCTGCCCAGTCTGACCAGTCAGGCCTAAATCCCAGTGAGTCCTTGCCTGTGCTGAACATGCAAATGCCCACACTGCAGCTCATGAAGTACCTGCCTTCTTGAGATTCGATCACTCTCAAACCCCTGACTAATTTCTCCCATTAAGTCTCCTAATCTCCAGGCTATCATTTCTTTTTAAACTGCCCCATTGATTTAGTAGCCTCTTTAAAAGGAGCATTAAAATTATTCCCCCTCTGCAGCACTGCTCTGGTTCATTAATTACTTCACATTACCAACATGAAACTTGTAAAGCAAAAGAAATTTGCAGCTCTGACTTACAACTGCTCTCCCAGTTTCTGATCCCAGCTCTGGGCACTGGCTGTGCTGGGCAGTTCCAGCCCCTGCCCTCAGTGCTGGCTGCACAGACACACTTGGAGCCTTTCACTGCTGCAAAACTCCTGACAGAACCATTTTGTGGATCAGGGCTCTCTGCACTTTACTCATACAAAAACTGCAACAATCTGAGTGAGAATCAGCTTTTGGGGTCATTTTGGATCCTTCTTACCCATTTTCTTTCCTCTTTTTCTCCGAGAGGAAGAAACCACATGGGCCTCTGGTCCCTCTCCTCAGCCCTGCAGAATCACTCTCCTGTGTACACAACAGGTAAAAAGATGTATTTCCTTTTAGAAATCTGCAGATAATACAGATTCAGTGGTGGCTCTCCTCATCTGTCAAAGATAATGAGCTGGGCAGGAGATAACAAATATAGAACTGCATCCCCACAGATTGTACCTAACTGGCCACAGGGGAGCAGGGTGACAACTCTCCCAAGTGACATTTCTGCCAGGTGACACCTCTCCCATGTGACATCTCTGCCAGGTGACACCTGTCCCAGCTGGCACACTCCAAGGAGTTTGTGTGCCTCGCAGGGAGCAGCAGTGCTGGCAGCACCTGAGCCTTGCCCCTGCAGCAGAGAGGACGCAAAGGGGGGCTGCAGCCCCCAGTGCCCAGCCAGGCTGGGGGAGCTGAGCCTCTGCTCCACAGGCAGCCCGTGCTCGGGGAATCTCCCCTCAGCTGCTGCAGGAGCCTCAGCAGCAGCACCAGCTGCAGGCTGTGCCCCAGGGCTCACCCCTGCCTCCCACCTCAGTGCTCCAGCTCTCCAGCTCCCTCCCTTCCACACCTCACTCTCCAGCCCGGGAGCTCGCAGAATAAAGTTGTGCCGACTGACTATTCCTCATGCTTAGCAGAAAGGGAACAGCAGAGCGATCATCTTCCCAGTGAGTCAGTGCTTGCTGGAGGATGCATGACTCACTAGTCCCCACACGGGCTGCCTCCCTCCTCCCCCACCGCTGTGCCTCACCTCCAGCCTCTCCTGTTCCAATCCCACCTTTACAAAAATCATCTTTATTCATTAGTCCTTCCTGCCTTTACCTTCTTTGCTATGAGAAGCCTGGGGACAGGGAAAACTTAGCAGTACTCCTTAGAAAAAGGTGCTGCTCATTTTCAGCACCCAGCTCGAGGTGTGCTGGCTCCTCTGGACACCAAACACAGCTGTGCAGCCACAAAGGGGCTTTCCAGGGAACCCCATCAGAAGCAGCAATTCCTGCTCCAATACATCCTTTTGGGATGCAGGCAAGATCCCAGTGTTCTTCAGCTTCCCCTCCAGCCATTGTTATGATTTCTCAGGGGTATTTCTGTTAAGGACCCGCTCCACTAAGAAATTATGAACCTGGATTAAGGAGAAGCAGTAACTGCTGATTGAACCAAGAGGAGAATCAATGAGCCAGTGTTAGAAATCAAGGAACAGAGTGCTTTTCCCCCATCAGTTCCAGTGCAATGCTGTTCACTTCTTGCTTCCTGACTTTTACAGAGGCCTAGTTATTCTCATCTTATCCCACTGAGCTAATTTTCCTCCCAGAAATAAAGTCCTGGCTGCTCGAGATCACAGCAGGAAGGAGTCAGGATTTTATACCATGGAAAGGACATTGGCTATAATGCAGAAATGGGGATGGGAGAAACTGCTGACCTTTAAAAAGGGAAGAAAATGGAAGGTTCTCTTACCTTTTGGGACCTGCAGAAAATGAAAGCATGGAACTTCTGCAAATACAAGCTCATGAAGCAGTGCTGGGTACCAGATTTGCAGCACAAACACGCCACAAGCATGGACTCCCAGCCCAAGCAGGGCTGCAGCAGTAGCAGGGAAATATTTTGCAGCAAATGTCATGTACTGCTGGGTGGAGTGGGAAGAGCCTTTACCCCTTTCTGGTGGGGTCCTTAATGGATGTGCTGAGCTGCAAAAAGGTCCAGGGAGAGTTCAAGCTCCTGCTCCTGCCTCCAGGTGTGACTGCCATGCAGACAGTGATGAAGGTGATAATTTGCTCAGCTATGAAGGTGATCTCTCCACAGGGAGGGACTTGCCCTGCCTCAGCCCACGCTGTGTTTTCCTAGGAAAAAAGGCAGCTCAGCATCCTGTACTCTTTGGAACATAATATCTTTTGCTGATAATAATCACACGTTGTCATCATGAAGGGCAAAACTTCATTAGCCAGCCAGGCCTGGTTTCTTCAGAAAATAATCAGAAAACAGCTAAAACCCAAAAGCCCCAGCACATTTGTGTAACTTTACACTGAGATTTTGTGACAGCCTGAGCTGGATGGCTCATGCCAGTTCCAGCTCCAACCACAACACCCAACAGGGCAGACCCTGCTGGTGGGGGACCCATAAGAGGACAAAAGCCACAAAATCAACTCATCCAACCCCAAAACTG
This sequence comes from Melospiza melodia melodia, assembly GCF_035770615.1. Taxonomy (NCBI): domain Eukaryota; kingdom Metazoa; phylum Chordata; class Aves; order Passeriformes; family Passerellidae; genus Melospiza; species Melospiza melodia. The sequence continues at coordinate 17,395,624 of NC_086208.1, read as the reverse complement.
GGCAGTGGTTGCCAAGGGAGGGCATGGGGTGGATAGAGTGATTCAGAGAAAATTCCTCAGCTTTTTAAAATCGTCCCTGCCCAATGGAAATGCCAAAAGAGTAGCAATTCTGCCGGCTTCTGTCTTGCAGTGAAATCTTTTGCCTGGAGCAGATCGGGATTAGCTCGTTACAGGGCAGCATGTATGACACATCCTGGCCACAGCCTGAGTGAGCAGAGGCTGCTCTCCTCGGGCAATCCCTGCCTCTCCCTCAATCTCCTACAGCTCCACACACACGGAATGAGGCTCGGTATTAAAACCAGCTCTGTCTCCCCTCCTGCTCTCAAATACAAGCAATTTAAATCAGAAGCCTTTCTTACAGGGAAGAGCAGAAAGCCAGTGTTTTGAAGCCACATTCTTCTCACTTGTTAACATTGAGCCCAGCCTTCTGCTCATAAATAATGCATATAGCTCTTTTTCCTCAATTACGCAGTAGTGTCAGATTCCACACTCTGCCTTCCCAGAGTTACTTTCTGTCTCTTCTGGAGACAGCAAGGCCCACTTGGACGTCTGCAAGAGCCACAGACTCATTAGACCTGACGAGGATCCTTTCCATCCACCAGTAAAAAGATCCACACCACCTTTGTCCCGGAGTTTCGGTAATTATCCCTCGCTGGACTGCAGTGCTGGGGAGAAAGTGTTTACAGTAAACAGGTTTTGCCTTCTCCCAGCATTCGTGGTGCAGAGTCTAAGTGCACTCCAGGATGCCAGGGTGAACTGGGCAGGAGGGTCACTGCACAGCTCATGGGCTGGAGTGCACAGAGAGGAGAGAGGAATTAATGCTCCCGTGGGCTGAGCAGGGAGCCAGAAAAATCATGGGGAATTCAGTTTGTCAGGTGTGTCAAAAATGTGAAAACAAAAGAAAACAACCCCTCTTCTTCTTCTGCCCACCATCTTTTTTGATTAATTTAAACTTGCTGAGATGAGAAGCCAAGATTTCTGCTTTGCTATCAACAGCTTGCTCTCTATAGATACTGACTCATTACTGAGAGGCTGCCTGTCTTTATGCCTTAAACTAGGCAGCCAGAAAATGTTACACTGAAGTATTGCATGTTATAGATTGACAACATTTAAAACCTAGATGGCCAAGCTACTGATATAATTTCCATACTCATTAACCATGACATCTCCAGTTCTCCCCCACAGCATTCTGTCAGATTTAGCCAGACCCAAAACCTGTCTTAGCTGCCAGAAATCATTTCTTTACTCCTCCACGGATTGGCATCGCCTGAATGTGCTCTTCCCCCTCGGAGCAGAAGTTTACAGAAATCCCTTTCCCGTTTCCCAGCTGTGCATCCTGCCTGCCCTGCGCGCACACACGCTCTGTGAGCTGTCCACAGCCGTGCCCTGTCTGGCTGGCGAGCTGCCTGCTCACAGGCTGCTCCAGCGCTGCCCTTGAGCAGCAGGCAGTGCCAAGTCCCTCTCAGCAGCTCACGCTCCGTGCGAGCTCTAACCGATCCTGCTGGATGGCTTCACCCGCACGCTGACATCGACCTCTCGGGGACCCCAGGTTTGCCCATGGCAACGAGCTCCTGAGTATTTGCAGGCTCATTTTTGCCAGGTTGTATTGTCAGAGCCGTCTCACAGACCGGCAATCTGTCAATAGCAGGGTCGGGCTCACAAATGCTGAGTGACACGGGAGTGCAGAGCGCTCCGAGTTGTTGGTATGAAAGAGTGTGTCACACATGATGTGACACTGGAGAGCAAGCACAGCCACAGGGCCACAAGGTGGGTGCTGGGCCGGGCCAGGAAACCTTATGTGGGCATTCTGAAAGGGAAGAAGTTTAACTGGTGGGTGTTAAAAGGGTGAGAGGCCGTGTTTCCAAATAACTTCTCTTACAAGGAGAGTAACCTTAGCCAGGAACAAATCCTGCCTGTGAGCGGGAAGAGCTTCCCAGGCTGCTGCTGCACACAACCAGGGCAAATGCCAGAGTGTCCGAGGGCAGCTCACCCTCAGTGCTTCGCAGCTCAAGTACCATTTGTGTAAAAATTCCATAAAAACTGAGACAGAAAAGAGAGGAACAAAACCCCCACCAGGCTGGGGCATTCACCTGCAAAAGGACACAACTAAACTCCAGTCCTGCCACCACAAGCATTTGATTAATGCCACCAAATGCCACAGCATCGGCGGGGAAAACGTGTTCTCACCCACCTTGTATCTGTGGGGAGAACAGATCACGTCAGCCCGGAGCTCACACGTGCCCGGGTGAAGCCCGCAGTGCTGCCTCACAAGGCATGTTCCTGCCCCGGGGGAGCTGCGTGCCCCTGGCACCTCTCACGTACCGCTGATAACTGCTGGCTGTCCCCTGCCGCCTCATCCCGGGTCAAATTACTTGTGCCAGTGTCAATGTGCTCTCTCATGGCCAGCAGGAAACAGGGGAAAGATGCTTTGCTCTACATTCTAAAGCTGGAAGAATGAAAATACATGTTCAGCTTAAAAATCTTGCTTAAAATATGGAACTGGTCCAAATGCTTCGGATTGGAGCAGCTCAGAGGAACAAAGAGAAGCCTTTCCAACAGACTGGGAACCCAGTCAGGAACAATGGGGCTCAGATTTAAAACACAACCCAGAACTGAGTTCTTGCAGTTCCTGGAAAATATGAGTGCTGGACTGATGCATTTTTTCATTCATTATTATTATCTCCCATAGACATTCATCCTGATCTTAACATCTTTATTGTCCACATAGAGCAAGTTTCCTCTCAGAAATGAATGTTCCAGTAAATTTCCTTAGACAAAACCATAGAAATTAAACAAAAAAAAAAAGACCCCTTTATAACATTTTAAAAACCATACACTTCATGTTGTGATTCAAAGTGCTCTTTGTTTCAGTAAGTATAAATACTGAATTTTACAAAGAAAAAAAAATGCAAAAGCGAGAGGAACAAAACCCTTGTGTCGTACACGGGTTAGGTAACAATTGCAGTGTTAGTTCCAGACTGATTACACCAAGAGGCAAATGCTAGGTAAAGTCAGGGTTGGTATTTTGCCTCAAGGACAACAGATCTTTGTCCTGAACCCTGCAGTCAATACCTATAAATATTCTGAGTGTTGTCATAAAATTTTGAAAAACCTCTCTATCAGGGACACAAATATAAGACCTTCTGCTTTAGAATTACAGCAGAGTTCAGTTAGAAGCTACAATTCACTCCTTAGAAGTGTAAGAATCATTTTGCGTGCAATTCAGCTGATGTAAAAGATCTTTTTGTCTGCATCAGTCTTAAATCCTTTTAGCTGAACTCATTAGCAGAGGGGACAGGGAGGACTGGTGTTATCTTAAAGCCCTCTGCCAGGGAAGTTGGACCTTCTCTCAGAGAGGGAGCAATGGCCACAGAGGTGTCAGGGCAAGGGCTCTGGACACCTCGGAGCCCTCCCAGCCTCAGCTTCAAAGGAGCCTCAATAAATCAGCCCTCCTGCAAAAACGCTGTGTGACCTCTGGCGAGAGAAGCAGTACAAAGCCACACCAACATTTCCTTTTATTATCGGTAAATACTCTTGAATTGGTTGGAATTGTTCCTGCCACTGATATCGCTGATCTCTGAAGAGATAAACACCAGCTGATTGATGACTTGTCTGCAAGATCTATTTCAACCACCCCCAGGCAGGATATTTTCCATGCGGGTAATAATAAATCTTACTATTGAATGTCATCAAATGAAAGAAAATTACTGTAAAAATAGGCACAGTTATGTATTTCTTATTATATAATATTAAGGAAGATTTTTCAAAGATTTGAGGAGTTTTCATTTACATGCCTGATTTTTTGGAATGTACTCCTTTTGCCTACATTTAATATATATATTTTAAAGCCTTGTACAGTCAGCCAATGTAAAGAGACTCTCTCCTCAAAATAGCCTGTTGTGTAGTCAGGTCTGGAAGGTGAGATTCTCATCATGGCTGAGACTGAATAAGAACAATGATGTCCTTTCTCAACAGATGCCAGAGCTGCCTTTTCCTAGCACATTTTATGTGGTATTTTCAGGTATCACTCGCACTATTTTGTTCATTTTATTTGCAAAGGAAGCAAATGGCATCCTTTCTGTCAGTTAATAAAAAAAAGGTTTGAGGGGAGAACTGTCACTCACTCTTATTGCTCCAAATTCTTTTCTAAAAGTGATTGCAGAGTTCCAGTGAAAAGTTCTCTCTTCATTATGAGGGCAGCATTGAAAATGCTCCTGCCCCATTATTTGTGCCAAGAAATAAAGATCCAAGCAACTTTCTAGGACCTGTTAGACACAATAAAGTCAATGCTTTGTACCAGGGTGGCTGTGCTGCAGAGGAAGGAAAATGTGCAAATCCAAACCTCACATTCAAGATGTAAGCATAAGAAAAGGAGCTGTGAAAACAAGATTAAGGTGATCTACTTACCAAATGTTGCATTCTACCATCATATTATCTGCACAGTATCAAAAAAAACCCTCCTTTGACCCCAAAGGCAATAATCCAGACAGAGAAAATGTAGAGATATGAGAAAGCGGCTGGAGACAATAATTAACCTGAGGCAACATTTTCCTGCTCTCTCTGTCCTCAGTCTATGGGGGCCAGGGGAAATTTGGGCTACAGAGCCTGGGGAGAAAAGTGACAGTGAAAAAAGCAACCTGAGGGAGAAGCAACAGCTTGGTAGATTTGTCCTATGTGATCTCTCTGCAAAATCCACTGCTCCATTCTGGGAGCAATTTGTGCAGAGCATAGGAGGAAAAGAGGGGGAGAATTAAGAGAGATGAGAGCTGAGCAGCTTACAGGGAATGGATCAGCTCCTTAGGGATCAGAGAAGCTGTTGGCCAGCAGGATAAGTGGATGGTTCTGTAAAGACTGGGGGAAGCCAGGTAGGAGTTCAAAGGCAGTGGAAGGAGAGTCTGGTACTGCCAAAATCCACCACAACATGGATCTCATGAATGGAACAGCAACACATTGCACAGTCATTAATTTGGGGGTGTAGAGCCCAATTAATGAAACCAGAGAGCCTTGGAAGGGTGGTCAGAAGTATCCTGGTCCAGATATTCCTGTTCTAGACAATAAAAGCTATGGAAAACTTTGGACCTGCCCAATTAAGAACCAAAATCTACCCTGGCTCTGAGTGTCCAGGCAAACCCAGCAGCATTTGTCCTTCATCAGCCCCGACTAAAGCAAGCTGTGAGGTGATCTCTGCTTTGAGCCCAGGGCTGGGAGACAGAGGCACTCCTCAGGAGCCTTCAGCACGTGATCTATAAAAAGGAAAGAAATAAAAGACTTTGGTTTATTAGTTTGTTACTCTCCAATCCCAACCATTACAGGACAGGCACAATGTTTATGATGGATTCATTTAGAGAACATTTTCTCCCTGGTCACATAACTGTGCTTCAGACTGAATCCAAAGCTGTATGGGGAGGGGGGATAAAAGCTGCAGGCATTTTTCAGGATCATACACAACCCAGTACTTCAAAAGTGCACGCAAGGAGATGAGCCAGCAATGAGAAGCTGGCTTGACCTGTAGGAAACTATGTCCAATTTTTCATTGTACCACAAATTTCTCCTGCAGCTGTGACACGCCCCCCATTGCATGGTAAAACTGTGAGAAGAGGACAGGAAATTCATAAAGATTCACACAATCTGCCATTTACTTTTCCAACAAGCGGTTTCTGTGTTCTTGGAATGGTTTATTTTAAACTCAGCCTGAATAAAATTATTCCCTGACCATCCCTGAGCAGCTCTCCAGCATCTCTGACAAACACCAGGTTTCCAGGTACCCCTGTTGCCATTTCACCTGCAGTTCATAGCACATCGACCTCATCTCTAAAACACATGTACAGTCAAACTCACTGTGCCCACAGGGACCAATTTATTTTTCCATCACCTGTAGCTCCCTTCAGTTTCTGCAGGAAGAAGCTGGCAGCCTCTAACAAGGAGTGTTATGAATAGCGTGGTAACGCCTTTCTTCATCCCTGTTAAATTTCTCATTTCATCTTGTGAAGTCAAATCCTGGTTTCTGCAAAGTCCCTAAAACAACCTACATTGATTATAATTGGCTCTGCAGTTGGACTGCATGTACTTTATCTCCAATTTTGCAGATTCATTGCCTACTACTGCTGTCTCCCTACATTTAGATAGTTATCCCACTGCCCTAGAGGTTGTTCTGGCAGCTGGAGGTTGTGACAGTCCTGACACAATACATGGGAGAAGTTCTTTCAGAAGGAAAGTTACCTTTCAGTCCTGTCTGACCAGGAATTATGGCTTTTGCCTTGTCCCTGTATATGTATCACCCCCTCTCCCCCATTAAGAGCTGAGGACTCAGTCAACTGCCAAACTGCATGGAAAAATCCTGGTGCACAGAAGAGGTTCCAGTAACTCTGAGTGGTTTGTGATTTGCATTCTTTGTTACAGAAGCCAGTGAAACCAAGCCAAAATATCAACTTATTACTTCAGTCAGACCATTTCCATACCATTTGAAAGCACAATAATTCTGAATCCATGTCCAAATCCTTATGTGGCTGATGCGTAAGGAATAATACAACAGGACAGAATCCAAAGAAAAATGAAGCTTCACATCAACAGGCAAAGCTAATTCCACGAAGATGGATCAACTCATGGCTGCTGAGGATTTCAGCATTCAGGCACCTTTGTGAACCTTATGGCAAATTTGATCTGTTTTCTCCGAGTAAAATCAAAGCCAAGCAAGCTTCACTGGCATGAACACTTCTCACATTTCTGCTGCTTCTGTTTTGTAGCGACCAATGTCCACAGCTCACTGGGCTCAGGGCAGATGCTGCTGCCCAGCCCCCTTGGCACTGTCCTGTCCATGAGAAGCCGGGGTCACTTCACAGATGGAACAGCCCCACTGTGGGACAGGACACTGCTCTCACGCTGCTTCACCGTGCTCTGCTGAAACCCCAGCTCTCCAGAGTTCCACGGGATCATTCTCGTGTATTTTATCCTCCCTGTCACAAATGTATCACAACAGTGCTTCGCACAGGTCTCCTGCCGCTAATGCATCCCCTCCCGGGGTTATCTGAGTGCTCCTGGTACAGCCCCTCTGATAAGCTGCACATCCAGCGCTATCAGCAACGCGTTATGAAAGGAATGTCGCGGCAAAGCGCTGCCGAGTCACAAGACAAAAACCACCCCGGTGTTTACAGCAGGGTAGGAAATACCACATTAAAATAAAAGCATGACAAGGGAAGAGCACACGTTGGGGTGGAAAGAAATCCAAGCCATCCCTAAGCTCCCGGTTCCTTTGTCATCGAGTTAGTGCATTACAGAGAAGATTTGTTTGGAGTGAAAGGCTTTTTGTGAAGCTTTATCTTGGCCTCTAGCAGACAGAACTGACAACCCTGAAGTGGCAAAAACCACTTGCGAAGTGCCACATTCAGCGAACAAAGGAACCCAACACCATGCATGGAACAGCAAACTATCAGCTCCCAGGGGGAAGTGTCATTTTCACATCCAGTTTGCTACACCAGAGTGGGAGAGAAGCTCCAACTGTTTTGAATTCATGTGTCAAGTCAATCACAGGAACAGATAATATTGGAGTTATATAAAATTTCGGAAGGAACCCCCACCCACCACCTGTAACACTCACTCGCCACTGTCAGAACAGTTCTGTAACTGAAGACAGCACCAAAGAGAAGTTGTCCTTACGGCTTTCTGCACAGCAGATGATGGGATCATTACAATTTATTCTGCATATGAACTGAGAAAGAGAATAAGTGTTTATTTATTATTCCCACCAGAACAGGATCTGAAAGTTTCCACTGGACTCTTAGTGCTACTTACTTGATTTTAGTGGAGGTAAGGGAAGGGAAGGGAGGAAGGGAAGGGAAGGGAAGGGAAGGGAAGGAAAGGAAGGAAAGGAAAGGAAGGAAAGGAAAGGAAAGGAAAGGAAAGGAAAAGGAAAGGAAAGGAAAGGAAGGAAAAGGAAAGGAAAGGAAAGGAAAAGGAAAGGAAAGGAAAGGAAAGGAAAGGAAAGGAAAGGAAAGGAAGGAAAGAAAGGAAAGGAAAGGAAAGGAAAGGAAAGGAAGGAAAGGAAAGGAAAGGAAAGGAAAGGAAGGAAGGAAAGGAAAGGAAAGGAAAGGAAAGGAAAGGAAAGGAAAGGGAAAGGAAAGGAAAGGAAAGGAAAGGAAAGGAAAGGAAAGGAAAGGAAAGGAAAGGAAAGGAAAGAAAGGAAAGGAAAGGAAAGGAAAGGAAAGGAAAGGAAAGGAAAGGAAAGGAAAGGAAAGGAAAGGAAAGGAAAGGAAAGGAAAGGAAAGGAAAGGAAAGGAAAGGAAAGGAAAGGAAAGGAAAGGAAAGGAAAGGAAAGGAAAGGAAAGGAAAGGAAAGGAAAGGAAAGGAAAGGAAAGGAAAGGAAAGGAAAGGAAAGGAAAGGAAAGGAAAGGAAAGGAAAGGAAAGGAAAGGAAAGGAAAGGAAAGGAAAGGAAAGGAAAGGAAAGGAAAGGAAAGGAAAGGAAAGGAAAGGAAAGGAAAGGAAAGGAGGAGCCATGTTCAGAGGAGAATGGCCTCACACCAGAGCTGGGGATGGTCTCAGACATTCTGCTGGGCACTGCAATGCCATGAGCCAATTCCTGCCCGCAACTAACCCAGCCAAACTGCAACAACAAGAGCTTGGACATGCACTGAGGAGCTGAGCCTCTCCAACTTTTCTCCCACAGAGGATTAGGAGCTTGCATAGGGTAATTTCTGAGCCCAGGCAGAAGAGCTTTGTGTGAATAGTGCCTAAAAGCCTTCTTGATGCCATGTGCACAATCTCAGGCTCCCTGATGCTGCAAGTCTCACCCCTCGACCTTCCTTAGAGCCCTCCCCCCCTCCTTTGTGCACACTCAGAGCTGAACCCATGAACTCGAGTTTTACCCTCTGCTGTGTGACAGGACACCAAGGAGGGATCACACCTGCCCTGATTTCCCCATCCACCATTTCCCAAATTAAAGCTACACCAGCCCTGTCCTCTTTCATGAGCACCGAGTGAGAGCAAAGGGAGAAAACCACAAGGGGAACAGATGCTGCAGTTTGAAGAACAAGAGAGAGAGAGAAAAAGATACCACTGCTCTCTGAAAGCATCCAGAAATGTTCCTATTCAATTCATTCAGGCCTACACAAGATCAGGGAGAGCACAGGACTACTGTGAGGAAAATCTAGGTCACATATGATCACAGCAGCACAGCTGCCACCATCTCAATGGCCATGTGAAGTGAGTGAGGACTGCAGCAAGGACCTCTGCTGAAGAGGATTTTTTTTTTCAGTGCTATTTTACAATTTCCCCTCATTAAGGTGTATTTTCCGGCAGGGCTGTGAGTACACTGGGTCTTCAATTGGGGTGAAGGATTTAGCTATAAATCCCAAAAATGATTCAGTCAGTGGAATTTCTGTAGGATCATTTAAATAGTTTATAGGCTGCCAGGCAGGATTTTAACCTTCTAACAGTGACAGGAACAGTGTTACTTTCCTGTTCTTTTGAATGCCAACACATTTCTTAGTTCTCTTTGTTTCACATCTGTTGTGGATACACATTGCTCCCATTTTCATTAAGGAAACAAGAATCTTATGCTCTTTTAATACACCTGCGAAAACTTCTTGAAATCCTCTCATTCAGTGCTCTCTTTTTGTTAAATACACAGGTCAAACCCTGTGGTCCCTTCTCCCCCTTCAAACAGAAAAGTTAAAATAAATGCATGCACGCAGACAAAAAAAAAAAAAAAAAAAAAAAAAAAAAAAAAAAAAAAAAAAAAAAAAGAACTAGGACAGCACAGCCCCAAACCATTATCTTTTTTCTTTATAGTTAAACAGACCCTCCAGCACCTTCTCCTCTCCTCTTTTCTACACCTGAATAAAGCCAGGCAGGATCTAAAGCCCAAATACTGAACACTCCTGCAATTCAGGAGATTAGAGGGAAAGGACAAATGTTCCTGGGTGCCATGAAGCTAAGCCAAGCATCTTGGAGCAGCATTCATTAAGGAGCTGTGCCAAAAGTCCTGGCTCAGGCAGCTGGAGCAGGAGCAGCTGCGGAGCAGAGGAAACGCTGCACGGCACAAGGCAGGAAAATAATGCACACAGGGAGCCTGTGGTGGAAGTGAGGATGTTGCAGATACAGCATTAACAAGGATTTGTTCCCCAAAACAAGCAGCCCAGACAGCAGAGCAACAGGAAGTCAAATCACCTAAGTGCAAAGGGACTGACTCACACCTATTGTGAGACATGGCCATTTGTCTCCCAAGGTTTTCCTAGCCCGGTGATGCTGCAGCCCTTTCCAAGCCCTGGGACCAGCCCAACTGCTTCCAGCCTCAGGGAAAAGCAGTGACACTCGGGGCTTAGGGCAAGGACTCCTGTGAATCATGGCTGCTAATTATGTAACTCACTATGTGTGGAAAAGGCAGATATTTTAATGCATAGCAGTTCAAGAGCAAAGGCTCATCTTGGTATCTTAGGTAATATGTCCTTTACCAGGGACTAGAAGTAATACCTCTGCTATAATACTAAAAAATCTGACATGAAATCAATCCTGGCTGGAGATCCTGGGTGGTAGCTGACCCTGGCAGCACAGCCCTTCTGCCCTGGGTCAGTCTCTCCCTGTGGAAGTTCAGGGGGATTCCAGTGGTTCTTCAGATCCATTGGCCTCCCCGAGCTTTGGGGGAATTGGATGAAACCTTAACCTGTTCCTGGCTGCCAGGCTCAGGTTTTGCAGGTAGCTGAGGAGCCCAAATTAGTTAGTTTGAATTCAGAATTTTAATCAGATGAACCAAGTAACTTTCAATCAAATTAGGAGAACAGTAGGGTTTGTTCTTAATCCACAACCATTTAATCTTCCGACTCATTAGTTGTGCACAGGCTCGATGAATATGTATATCTGGAAGGAAAAAAAATGTCTTTGACCTTGATGGGAATGATAACACACATCTCAAGTAGGTGTGAGCTCTCCTTCCATCACACTCACTTTATTATGTAGATTCAACAATTCCTATTACTCTGAATCAGGGTACTGAGAGTTACAGGCAATCCCACAGCCAATTAGGGTTCTGATGAACCTGGAATGATTAGCTCAGTATTTACAGCCAAGCTGCCTCCTACCAATTTGCATGCAAATAAAAATATATCTGTTTTAACAGGCCATTCTAGGCAATATAACCAGGCTCCAACAACTGGGGTGAGGAAGAGAGGAAGTACATTCAAAGACAAAAGCTTCAGAGCAGGATTTGGTTTAAGATCTTGAATATACTGTTTCAATACATCAGTGTCATTCATGCAATCCCTAATGAAAAACTATTCCTACAATTTATTTTTTTTAAGAATTTAAATTCACATACAAAAATACTTATCCACACTATTTCTAGAATGAAGATCTCAGCTATCAGGAACATTTCCTCAGTTTAAGAAATTATTCTATACTGCTAAGAAAAATAAACTCATGGGCAAGTTCTCTGAGTTTCATCTGATTTCCTGGCTCACACTTTATTTCTCCTTTAACTGAAACTAATGAGGGAGCTTCCTTTGACTGCAACAGAAGTAGGACTGTAAAAACCCTGTCTTCCTTAGGTCTGCTTTCCTCCTCTTGCATTCCTCTTACAAAAGCTCCCAAAACTGACCTTGACTCTTGTCCACACTTGCTGCAATGAGAGTGGCAGAACTCGTACTGAAGTCAGTGAGAATTAGGCACAATTACCCAATGCATTTTGTGCACTACACCTGGAAAATATTTCAATATGAAACATTTGTGAAGCACAGACACTGGCTTGGGCTAAAGACAGCCCTAGGGATCAGGGGCTAGGAAAAAATCTGACCCAAGTATCTGTGTAGGACTCTTGTGTAGCTCTTGCTGGAAGTCTCCCTCTGGGAGCTGTAATAAAGCTGGGGAGGGATCCAAGAAAAGTCATCTCCTGTTCCCTTTCTTGCTTGGGTTTTCATCACAGAGAAGACCAAGCTGTCCCATCAGAGCAGTCCAGAGGCAGGAAATGGAACAAACTAAAGAATACAGCAAGGGAAGGGGCCCTAAACCCCAGTCAGACAGGTGCTCTCCCTGTCACCCAAGCAGGACCGTGGAAGGAGACTGCAACCTCCCTTTGCCTGCAACAGCTGTAAGGATGAGAAGCAAAATGTGGATCTCTGCTGTGTGAATACCCCAGGAAAAATCCTGCTAAAACAGGGAGTGCAAGGCAAAGAAGCCACTGCAGACTGACTGGCAGAATTAAACAAAGGGCTATATTTACTTTTGTGTTCTTCTCCTGTTCAGCCACTCTGTTTCTATCCGTTTGCTGCCTCCATTGTTGTTTATTTTAAAAGCCCCCAGGGACCAGAAATTCCACACTTCTGACAGAGCCCCTGCAGAAGTAACTTCTTCCCTCAGCAACAAAGCAAACACCAGCTGAGAAGGGGCTCCCGCTGCAGAGGCAGCGCTGCCCTTAAGTGAACCATCATCTACACGTGCAAAGCCTTCCCTCCAAGTGGGGAAGACCTTTTAACTTGACTCTGCCCGTATCAAGGGGATTAAGGGTACCATTTAACTCAGCCCAGCTTCTCAGCTAACAGTATCCTTGCACGCACCTCCACGGCTCTTTGGCAGCTCAGCGCAAGTTCACTTGAGCCAGCTCTTAAGGCTTTTATCTTTAAAGCCAATGTAGATAAAAAGTTCAGGAGGCCACCGAGATGCAACCTAAAGCTGCCCCTCTAAAGTGGCAGGCTCCAGATGAGCAAGGGAGCAGCAATAGCCGGGGCCTCGGTGCTTTCACCCAGGGATCCCAGCCAGGGCTGGCCCTGCCACGTCCGCGGCAGGATTTGCCTGCCCAGCAGCATCCCAAAACCCCAGCTTCTGAGGAGAATCTGCTCACAAACATCATCTGTTTCCAAAGGATGGCTTGTGCTGGGGTGAAATGAAACAAGTCCAGTTGTTGCGTTTCTTTTTCCCTGTGGAGCAGGTTAAGGCCAAAGAAATTTAACCGCTACTCAGCTGTTTTCTGCTGACATCGCTTGCATTCCTCCCTCTTCTCAAATAACATTTGGAACTCCCTGCCAGATAGTGCAACTTGATATATGCTCTGATGATAGAGGGTGGAGGGGAGGAAAGTACATTGGCTAATATTTTTCCATTACAAATCTAAACGACCCAATCTACAGTTTAATCTGCAATAAAAACAGCAATTTCTGAAAGCTGGGTCACTGACTTGAGGCCAACACTCGTACCTGAAACCTTTATTTGCAGATCACTTTTAGGAGGCTGTGATAAAATTACTATCAGTGCTATTTCCAAGCTTTTGAGGGCACCCAATGGATTCAGAGCCCCAGACTCCTGGATCTGGAGACAAGATGTGACTCTGCTCGGAGCGTTCAGCTGGCAGTGGTCACGGTGCCAACAGCCTCATTCAACCCTGATGAGATTTTTCCTTCCCAGGTACCTCAGAGATCCTTCAGTATTGAAAAGGATGGTTTGCCTTTCATGAACCCAAGTCCTGGTGGCTGCCACCAACGGAGGAAAAAGCCGGCATTTACCACACAAGGGTTTTCCTATACTAATGGCAGGAAATACCACAAATACCAGGATGAAATAAAAATCCACAGCCCCTCCAAATGCCACATGAATTAGCAAGGTAAGGGCTTAGAATTTCTGGTATTTAGATGTCAATGCTCCTCTATGTGTTTGGAAATTCGGGAGTTTATTACTGCCTTTTATCCACAAATATAAATTTGGCTATTTTTGCCTCCTGATCACAACAGCAGTGCTCTCAGTACTAATATATTTCAAAAATACGCAACGGGAATGATATGTCAGGAAAAGAAGAAAACACAGTTTTGGCTGTGCCTCTGCTCTGCAAGAGAGGAAAGACAAAGTCCTTTCCTTTCTGTGAGGGCTGAGCTATGCTGGGATATTTGGTCCATTTGCTTTACCAACTCCCTGAAATTCTCTCCCAGGGCTGGGAGACCAAAAATATGAGAAATTTTACTCCGACGTCAGCTGGCCTGAGGACAAGGACAGAACCCTCAGAGGGAAGGCAGCTCCCCAGGGGCTCACAACTAAGAAGTATTTCAGCTGTAAAACTTTGCTCTCCCTGTCACCACAGCCATGGCTACTGGACGTGCAGCTGGAGCTCAGCCCCTGTGAGCTGCACAGACAGGGATGGACAGACAGCCCCTTACATTCCTCACACGCCAGGATTAGTGACCATTTGTCTGGCTGTAAGTCCTAGAGATGGAGTCTGAACACTGGTGCAGGCACCAAAAGCATAAATGTCCTCAGGCTAAACAAAATCCTTAGACCACAGCAAGGTTCCACTTTTTCTATGACTTCAACATTTATCACCTGATCTAAATGATACCACCACCAATCTGATTTATTCTGTGATCACCTCTCACTTGGTCCAGGGGCCAAATACCACTAGAGCGTGACAGAATGTGCCAGCAATGAGTCCTGGGTCCACCCTGTCCCCTTACAGGCCCCTGAGGGCCCCTGCTCACGCTGCCAGAGCCTGCTGGCCTAACCTGATACAGACATTGCTTCATTCCAAGCAGTCACTAAAACATCTCTTTGTAAGGGATTTCCAAAGTACATTTATCACGAGGTGTTCTCCAATCCTTCACCTCTATGGGGACATTCTTGGAACAGTCAAAATTCAGTTCTCCCTACGCCTCAGAGTCAGGAGGCAAGTTAGCTGGCTTGGAGCTGGTATGAATAAATCAGCTTTTGGAGGGGATGAAAGAAAAACGTGACAGAATTTGGTCCTTCTCATTCAAAAGACCTTATCTAGCAGCAGAGGGAGCGAGGAGGGCAGATTCACCTTCAACATGATAATCTCCTGCTAGCTCTCCTTACAGCATTCCCAGCTCCTGCCCTTCACTGGATGCTGAGCACGAATGTAGGAATGAATCACTGCTGATCTTGGCAAAATACCAGTCTCCCTCCCTTTGCTCCAGCTTGGAATAATCCCAATTTTCCAAATGGCTTCAGTGAATCTATCAGTGAATCTAGGATTTAAGTTCAGCTATTAAAAAGTAGCGGGAACCCATAAATCACAGGCTTTATATCAGCGAGCTCTTTGATGCATTTAAAACAATTACTGGGGAATATATGATCTTCCTAAAAATAACTATTTATGTGAACACCAAGAGAGAAGCTACTGTCAAAACAGAATACATGGACAATCCCATCTCCACCCTCAATCCCCAAGGCAGGCATGAAGACTCTCTTCACTCTATTTTGCTGCTCACAGCTGTATTAGAATTGATAATATGTCGAAATGACACACGCTTATGATGATGTTAGAGCAGCATAAAAATTATGCAGTAAATTAATGTATGCAGCAGATTAATGTATGCAGTAAATTAATGTATGCCTGCTTTCAAGGCGAGGAGGGTGGAGATCACCAGTCCATAGGAAGTCATTTTTTTCACCCATCATAATGCTCACAAAATGGCTTGTAATTACAGACTTTTACACACCAGGCTCGTATCAATGGTGACATTTCATCCCTGCCATGGATATGGACACAGGAGGGCTGGATCAGGCAGAAAGAGCTAATCTAGAAACAGCTCAACAAAGAAGAAAGCAGATTAATTCATTCTGCAGTCCACACCTTGCCAGAAATTTTTACCAGCAGAAATTTTCCAGCCTGCAACCCACAATATTGCTCTGCCATATGCAGCTTTCAGCTTCTGCTGCTGTTGTTTTCAGGTTCCCAGTAGTGCTACTGGTCTGTCACCAGAGTGTGACAGGGTCTGTGTAGCACACGGATGTGGTTCCCACAGCAGCAGAAATGGGAGTTGCCATCTCTGCTGCACATGTGGTGACAAAATATGACTTGTATTAATTAGGCTTTGGAGCAGAGAAAGAACAGGCTTTTATCACAGCTGCCCCACTGAAGAAGTTAGAGCACACCTACCACCTGACCCCGGTCAGGACAGGGCAGGAAACCACACACCAGAAGTACATCAGCTCCAGGTCACAGGAAGCACCTGTGGCACCAGATGCTGCTCCTGAATATCTGCAGTGGCAACAGGAACACAGAACCTCTGCTCTCACCAGCTCTTTTGCAATGAGACTGGCCCAACACACAACTTCCACCTCTGAGGTGTCCCCTGTCATTAAACCCACCCAACCTGCACCTTGGGTCTGAAGCCCACCCCAGTGGTGTTGGTGTGTGCTGCCACAGAGCTGCTCTTGGTGACCCTACAGAGCAAATCCATGTTCTCCTGTTGATCCTAAAGGTTGCAAATCCATGCTGAAGGAAAAGCCCTCCTCATGGATGCTGGGACCACAGAGACACTCTGCAAGGAAGGATTTTCCCACAATGGCTACAGCCAGCTGGGACAGGAAGAGGGAGCTCTTCTACTGTCCCCTGCAGAAACCCAAACACAAGGACATTCCTGAGTTTTGTCCTGTCCTTCCCAATCTTTTGTCTTCGCTCTTACAGCCCCAGATCCCTTCATCTCCTTTTGCTGCTACTTCCAGCACCCCTTCCCCAAGACAGGGCACATTGCTGCCCCGCTGGCAGGGCTGGAATCCAGCGATTTGCACTTCTGAGCCTCCCTGATCCACCTTCCCAAGGCTTGCTCTGTGGTCCTGCTGACATGAGGCTACCAGGGAAAAGAGGCTCAGAAATAACCTGGTGGGGGGCATCCAGCTCCAATTGAACACAAAGCTGGGAGTAGGATTTACTGCACAGAGCACTGAAAATCTTTGGGTTTGGCTTCCTCATGCATCAAACTCTTGACTCTCTGCTCTGTGTGCACGAGATGAACGTTATTGGTACAACCCACTTAGGAAACCTCTGAAAAAGATTCAGCCACTGCAGCATGATGAGGGAAGATGTCTTGATTTAAGAACACAGACATTACTAGAAAGGGAGAAAAAAAATAAAAGGGTCCCTTACTGTTCTGACATATCAAAAGGAGACTAATGAACCACCAGTTCATAGAACGACCCTGCTCTTCATTTCAGAGCCAGGCTGGCCTTTTGTGTTAAGGACACTGAATAACAAGAGCAAGAACAAACAGAAAGAACCCTTTCCCCCTGCCCAAAGTAAATCCTGAAATGAAATAATTTAAAAACTACACCCTTCTGCCCTACTTTAAGGTCCACATAAGAACAGATGAAAAGTTTTGTTCCATTGGCAAAACTGAATCAAGGCTTTTGATCCTCAAAGATCTCTTAATCGCTTTGCACGTTGGTTCTTTTCATTATTTCAAACATACTTGAAGACAGACACTTTCCTCTCTCCCTTTTTTTCCTCTTTTTTTTTCTTTTTTTTTAAAGACTTCTCTGTGTTTGGGCCATTTCCCAGCCAACTCTGTCAGGATGGCAGACAGCTGTTTGTTCTTTACTCACTGTGAGTTTCAACATATACACACGTTGATCTGCATTAGCAAAGTCCAAAAATGCAGAATCCTTGCCACCAAAAAGTGTTCTAGCTCACAACATCCACCTCTTCGCCCTTCTGGTGCTTAAGAAAAGTTCCAAGGAAGATTATATGCTTCTGGTTAAAAAAAGAAAGTAGTTGTTGGTGGGATGATTGCTGGGTTTTTTTAAAGCTCTACTCAGAATTGGAGTCTCCATCACATCAAACTGAACTTAAATCAAGGTTTCTCAACAATTTCTCTGCAATTCCAGGAAGTCAAATCCAGTAAAATCACCAATTCTTAAAAAAACAGGGATAGAATTTACATTAACTCTGGCATCTTAACACCCCTGGGAGGTAAATCCAGATAACTGAGCAGAGTTTTCCAACAAATATACATAAAGTGTCCTTTGGTTTTTTTATTAAACTCTTAATCCTAGTCTTGGATTTTCTGCCCAGCTGAATGAGCAGAGACATTTCCTGAAGCAAAGACCATTCCCTGATTTTGCAAGACTTTGCAACAAGCAGGCTCCCAAGAATTTGACAACAAATAATGGACAGGAGAGATGGGAGGTGGAGAGAGTTGGCCAGCTCACGAGCCATCAAGGAGGATGGATAACATCAAAAACAAACTCCACCTGGAAAGCTGCATGTAGGCAGCAGAGCAGAGCAAGTTTAATGTGTTCAGAGCCTGAGGCATTGTTTAGCAAGTGGGTGGATGCTTTTTGAGCCAACTTCATCTACCCAAATGGTGTTAGAGCCATTGTAAACTGCCTTGTTAAATTATGGTCACAAAGCAATCCAGAACTGAGGAGGGCCGGCAACAAAAGGCTGCACAACACAGAACAGGCACATGCTGCAGGAGGCAGGTAATGGCAGCACCTGCTCTGCAGGAAACCTTCCTCACCCTGCAGGCAACACAACCAGCCTGAGCCCCCCAGGGCTTGGGATGACACTGTCTCCATCTGATCTGGGCTACCTCAGCCACACTCCTCCAGTTTCCTTGTCACTAACAAGGGGAAGGAGTCTTTCTGTTGGGTGTCAAAAGATCTGACTTGGACTTCTGCATGCAGCTGTCAAACAGAGCAGCCTCCCCCAGCCTCCTCTGCCTTGACTCCTCTCTTTTTTCTTGCATTTTTCCCCTAAAGGCAGGGGAAGTCTGTAAATAAATACAGTACCTCGCCCCACTGTACTGATAGCTGAGCTTTCAGATTCAGCCACAGTAAAGCAACATTTAGACCCTGCTCATTTATTCCACTGCACCAGATGAGTCAGATGAAACACAGCTGAGACCACAGCAGCCATCACTGCCCCACAAACCACTTCACTGGCCTCGAAGAGAGATGCAAAGCCCAGATCCCTGCCTGACAAGTGTCCTGCTGCAGCCCTGGGGGTGTCTGCAGGCCAGAGCCGTGCCCAGCTCCAGCCCACGCAGACCTCACAGGCTCTGGACACGTCCACAGGACAACGCAGCCCCGGGGAGATGAGCTTTCTCCTCATCAATTTTTAGGAGCAAACCACTGCCCAACATAACAAGCATGTTTTCCAGTGTTCACCAGAGCACAAAGCTTGTCAAGAGAGGACTAAAAGGAAACCAGGGATTCCAGCCACCTCCTGACCAGTTTTCCATAATGGGAATGCCAGACAGGGGTTGGCAGCTGGTGTGTGGCAAGAGAGAGCTGCTCCTTAGGGCCTCCCTGAAGACATGGCTCCCTCACCTTCAGAGCCATGGGGGTTCTCACTGTAGTGCCTGACATTTTGCAACATCCTCCTGCACTTCAGTCCCACATCTGTCACAAGCCACAGCCAAGTTCTGCACTTTGCATGGATTTCTAAATATTGTACCTACAGTGTCCTGCTGCTGGCATGGTAATTTTCAGTTCTACCCTTCCCAGTGCATGTTGTAACATTAAACTTTATTTTACTTGGCAGCCAGAGCTCACTTTTGAAGCAGCTGTGAGCAAAAGACCCCTCAAGTGATGCAAATAAACATAGTTTTATTTTTAATTTGTAAATTAAAACAAACAACTTGTGTTCCAGGCAGTGCAGTCCACATTTATGTCCATAAAACCCCACACAGAACAAAGGAGACCTTCTGGCCTTTCCAGTGCTTTGTGAAGTGTCTGGTTTTACCCTTAATATTGCACATTGATAAAGACAGAAAACTTCTGATGCATCTCTGAGTCCTTTTTGCATAACCCCCTGAAATCTGAGGCCTGCTGTTCAGACTACAGTTTCCACTGAAATACAAGTCCAACTGGGCAGGAGAGAAGAATTAAACCTAGACCACAGGTTTTACCTGCAGAGAACTGAGACTGTGGAGTAGATCTGACTAGATTTTGTCCATGGTCTTATTCCTCGTGTTTGCAAAGACCACATTTGGGAACTAACTCCCAGCAGCAGAGCAATCTGGTGTTTCCCCAGGAACAGCAGGTCTGAATGCCCAGTAAATTTTTATCCTCATTGCTGATGGCAGTGGTTTTATTCCTGACAAACTGAAACCACTGAAGCCCAGCACTAAAATGCAAGTTGGTCACAGCTCACCCAGCCTGGCTCCCTGGAAACACAGGAGTGCCAGAGGGACCGAGGCAGGGTCTGCAGGCCCGGCACCACCGCGCTGCCACTGCACACAGCTCCAGGAGCAGGAGCAGCAGATGGAGGAGGATTGTTCAAATGGCAGAGCTGGGCCTTCCTTCGGAGACATACGGCTCTAGCAACAGAGGAAAACAACCAGCGAGGAGGTTTGAGGAGAGCAGTCCTGGAACACATGTGAGAAACAAATGCGAGGCTGAGCAGGGGCTCTGGAGCTTTTGTTGTTCCTGGCATGGCAGCATGTTGGATACACAGGGTCTTTTTCAAGCAGGACCAAGTTTAAATGAAACACCTGATGAGTGACTACTTCAAACCACATCCTCAACATAGAGGAGATAGCCAAAAGCCCCTGGCACAGCATGGGTTTCTGCAACGAAGTAAAACCCAGAAGGTGAAGATGCACCAAGAATGCACAAAGCTTCCAACCTAGATGTGCCCACACATGCTGCTGTACTACAGAGAGGTGCCAAGAGCAGAGCTTTTTGAGTTAGAAAGGCACACAGGCAGGCAATGAAAGAACTTCTGATTTGTGCTAAGTTCCCTCAGCATATAAACTATATCTACTATAAATATACACATGATTTATTTATATGTAGTAAAGGCACAAGGGCTCAGGAGCACTTGGCTCAGTTTGAGTTTATGTCCCTCCCACAAGCTTTCTGCACAGGTTAAGGAAACCTTCTGCTCCTATCTTCCTTTGGGTTGGGTTGTTACATTTGTAAAATAAAGTCAAACCTTCACCTATTTCTGGTTCAGATCCACTTGCATCAGCACTGGTATTGATGGAGCTATTCAGATCACTAATTTCTTTGTAAGCTAAATGTTGGTACTAGTGCATGGTGAGGGGCTACCATTCTGCTACTGCTCCTTGAGATTCATTTGGGTTACTGTGACAGGAGTAAATAAGAAGAAAATCACACTGCAAATTCACCAGCTCAGGATATCATGGTATTCTGAAGCTGGTCAGTGCAACTGGGTGGGTCGAACAGCTTCGCTGTGGACTTTGGAGATATGAGGCCAGAGTTTTCATTAGTCCCTCCTGCAGATGCTGTAACTCAGAAGATTGTTTCCAGTACCTCTGCCCACCAGCTTTTCCCAATTCAGCCCGTGGCTTGTGGGAGATTTCTGCAAGAAGCCAATCTGCTATTCTAATGCAACTCAAAGCCAACTCCTTCAGCGGACAAAATACAGGCAGAGCAAATTTCATATCTGCTTTCCCAAGGTCCTTTCTCTCAAACAAATAAACAACAAAAAAAAAGTTTATTTTTATAGAACTTGGCTTAAAAAGCCAGACTTGGAAATGTACTGAGTGGAGCAATTCTCCAGCACCACCCAAAACTAGCCAGCAAAGGAAAGCTCGCCAAGGCTGTTAATTTGACGGCTGGGGGGGAAACGAAACCTATTGCTGCCATCTGCACAAAGGAAACAGAGGCAAAGCAAAACCCTGCTGTGTGAGCAGAAAGAAAGGTTCAGCACAGCAGAGACAACACAAACCATATGAGACACTTGTTAAACCCCCTCCCTGCGTCTTTTTCCACCACTAAATGCTGCGGGACAATGATCAATCTATTCAATAGAAGCTTCAAACAAGACCCCCAGGACCATCAGTGGTGCAGGTCTCTGTTTTCCTACAGATTCGAGCACATTGAGGCCCTGCTCTCTGGTAAATCTTTAAGACAACATGAATAGTTTGCATACTCTGAGCCCCACAGATGGTTTGGATCTAAAGACCTTCTGCAGACTGCAGTGGTCACGAAACCCATCCTCACAGCAAGAATTTGGGATGCACCACATTTTTACTCTTGCTTGTACTGCTCAGTTTGTGAAGCAGAACAAACAAATGAGCTTTTAAAAAAATAAAGCTTTGTTTGAAAAGCGCTTGATCTACTGTGAGCTCTCGGTTCAGTTCATTTTACCCCAAAGGTGAGTGTGTGGGCTATTGCCCAGGTGAAGAAAACCTCTCCCTCAGCAATCCTGCTCTGGTGGGGGTTAATCTGCAATCACCTCTATCTGTGGCCCGGGCCCCTACAGCTGCACCAACATCTTGGGCTGGAAAGCTGGCAGGAATACCTTGGTAGTGCACCAGGAGGCTCTGGGAATTTCATTACATTTTCCACTCGCCCAGCGTGTCTCCGGAAGGCCATCTACGGAAGAGAACAGAACCAGCGTGTTGCCGCCCAACCCTCTGGAGTTTCTCCTTTCACACCCACTGCCAAAGCACAAACACCCTCACCCCAGGCCAGATCCTCATCTTCTTTATACAGCAAAACCCAAAATCCACAAATATCAGCTACAGGCTCTTGCTGCAACATCTACTGACCACCAATACCAAGGGGGACAAGTCCTCCCTCCTGCCTACAGCAGTGCTGAGCATTGATTCTTCATGGCTTCCAAATGAAGTTACAAGAAAAAAAAACACATCTCAGCACTGTCCCTGGAGTAGAGGGACTGGCACTCCTGCTTCCAGGCTCTAGGACATGTCCAGGCTTGTTGCAGCCTGTCCCTCAAGTGACACTTGCAGTGGTGCTGTGGCACTCCAGCACTTTTCACTTCAGCTTTGAAAGAAGCTGCAATTCGCAGAGCTGGCAGGGGCAAGGGGTGAAGAATTTATCAGCTCTGCAGTTCATTTTAGAGAGGGCACACGCAAAATGCAGCTCAGCTGGATTCATTCATCTACTCATCAGAGCAGATGTGAGGATATCCGGTGACCTTGTTGAAAACAGAACTCACCTGGAGAGATTCAGAGATTTGCACTGAAACCAGAACTCTTCCAGAGAAAAGTTTGCACTTAGTGATTGCAAAATTCTCCTTGCAAACAAAAAATCCCCCTGCAAATAACAGACCACCAGCAGGGTCTCACACACAGAGACATCTCTGTGCTCACAGGATACAGAGCATTTCCACAGGAGCCAGAAAGAGGAAGAAAAGGTGTAAGACTCAGGAGTCCTGACTCCATGCCTGGTAAAGACCGTTCCCTCCCTACGGGAGGACGTGCGGCACTTTTTCATTATGCTCACAAGACCTGGGGGACAACCAAGCAGACGTCCTGCCCCAGGCACCAAAATGTCATTTGGCAAACTAATGAGGGGTTTGGAGTGAGAGTGTCCCCTCCAGATGTGTCCAGGAGGGATGTGGCACCCCGGGGCTGCGTGCGCCAGCAGCCTCAGCGCTGTGCCCCGAGCTGACGGACAGCTGTGGTGTGAGCAAACCTCTCTCAGCAGGACTGTCTAACTCCAACTTAAAAACTGAGCTTCTGTTTCAAGTCAGATTTTCCCCTGATGTGCCTCATCCTGCCCAGAGACAAAAATAGAGGAAGTGAGAAAACAGACCTTTATTACCAACTGCAATCCTCACTGCCCAGCAACCAGCTCTACGCTCCCTGTCAGCCTTGCATAAAGAGAAAATAATAAAACCAACAGCCCGCACTACCCACAAAATAAAATATAGACAGCATGAGCCTTTATGCAGCTCAGTCACCACGTGTCTGCAAGCTGAGCAGAGGAGAGCTGCAATCCTTGTCCTAGACACTGTCTAACCTCTGCTCTGGCGCTGAACGTGCTTCTGGAGGCGACCACAACCGTGTCATTAGGTAAACTGGGTCTCCTGTCTGTCCTGCTGGATAGGATGACCCCTTTCCAGGATTCCTCATTATTCACCTACACATAGTAGACCATTTATAATTTATTTTTTTCCCTGCTGGAAAGGAAAACAAAGGCCAGTGGATTCAGTGGTGAGGATAATGCAATAGTTCCATCAGGGTTAGGCTGCCAGGCTGTGTGCAGTTGTGGTGGGGAACATGAGGAGGGCTGCAGGCTGCTCCTGGCACTGCCAACCATAATTACCCCTAACCAGATCATGGTTACACCCTGTTCCTTGCAGCACTTGGGATTTCCAGACTGAAACACATCACAGACAGATATGGAGGTTGTTTCTATCCCTCCTAATGTCCACAGTGTGGCCTAAGGGGTCCCAAGTCCACACAGGACTGCTTATGCAAACCTGGTATTTAACAAATGATTTGGATGAGCCAAAGTAAATAGGCAATGGGGACACCATGGAAAACCAAAGAGCAGTTTTAGCTGAAGGACCTTATTATGCCTTCACAGTATTTTATGAGGAACACATTAGCCCTGAGGGAAAAGTGTGAGGAGATAAATCCCAAGTCATTATATAAAGATATATGAACACCTCCCCAGACCACCAGAGACACCCACCTTCTCCCCATCCATGGACTTGAAGGAGAAAGGGCAAAATGTCTTTAACTGTCTCCCATCCCTTCCCATCCCCTCTGTGTCCCTGCCCTGCAACAGCTCAGGGCAGCACTGCAGTCTCCTGGATGGAGCTGGGAAGCACTTGGACAAACAGAGCAGCACTGCTGGCCCTCAGCACATCCCTGAGGACAGAGCAGCACCTCCCTGCTGGGCACTTGCTGTGACACTGGAGCCCCAGAGTCTGAGCTCCGGGGAGCACGTTCAACCTCTGGCATATAACCCTGCAATCCGATCTGCCCGTTCCCATGGGGCCATCCCTTCCCGCCTCCAAGGCTCCCTACCCTGGGCACCAGCTTAACCCACCTGCTCTGAGCTGTTAGCTGGTCAAGTGTGCTCCTCTAACATGGAATTTATCTGCAGTTTCTGGGATGCTGGCACAACCTGCCTGCCTAGGATAGGCAGGGTCAGTGGGATGAGAGCCTTCTGGAACTGCTGCAAAAAGAGGCCACGGTCCAGTGAAGCATTAACCCCCAGGACCGCTCCCAAAGCCAGCAGCAGTCCAGGCAGGAACTGGAAAGGCAGTGAGATGTTCCCACAAACAGGCCAGCCCTTTGGCAGATGGGGGCAGGAGGGCCAGGGCGGCACACAAACACGAGCTCTCATAAGGCCATAAAGAGCTTCTGTTTCCCCACACGCTGCAGCAGCGGCGGCGAGGCGGAGGCAGGGAAAGCAGCAGTCCCGGGCCACGTGGCAGGTCAAACCACCGCCCAGTTTGTTGGCACCCTCCAAAGTTTAAATACGCTTTGAGCCAGCAGTGAATCATCCCTGGCAGGTAAGAATGATATTAATTTATGACATGCCAAGTGCAAGCAGATCTTTTGGTGTCAGTCCAATGGTTTTAGCCTTATTAACACGCGGCGATGGCTCAGGTTGCAGCTGTGCACATTAAACTCTGGCAAGTGGCATTTTAAACAATGACAAACTTCAGAACAATCACTCCACACATGGAGCCAGGCCAGGCAAAACTGAAGGGTGGCAGAATAAAGGTCAAGGGGGGGAACCTGTTTGTCTGGGAGAGGAACAGGTGGCCTGCTTGGCTTGCTGCAGGGTCTCTAAACCGTCTGAAGGACACAGTCAGGGATCATTTTAACCCATTAAGCTGCTTAAGCCTTCCTTTACACCAGTCTGAACTTCGAGAAAGCATTAAATCTTAAAGAGCTTAGTAATACATCTTTAGGAAAGCTCTCCCCTGTGCTTATGCATCCAGAGTGCACATGCTGCACTGTGCACAGGCACATCCTTCCCATGACAGCAGGACCCCTCTGGCAGCTGAGCCAGATCCAAGCAGCTAACACACAGAAAGCTTTAAAGTAAAGCCCTGCACCAGAGCAGAATGTCACACTGGGACACAGACAACAAGGGGAACATGTCCCCATCACCACTGTGCCACTCAGCAGGCCTGAGGACACTGTCAGAGAGTAAAACATTTCCTCACCAGTTCCTCCCTCACCAGCTTCACACAGGACATGGAGCAAATTGCGGTGCCAAGACCTTGGGATGTGCCTATGGAACTCAAACCACATCCAGCAAGGAGGGCTGTGACAGACAGTGACTTGTGAGGGCAGCTTCTTACCTTAACACCCAGGCAGAGCAAAGTCGGTCCAAACCATTCCTGCCAGCTGTGTTTGCACCAGAAAATAGAATGATGGAGACATAAAAGACATTTTCATGGCAGGAAACATAAATATTCCATGCCATGTTTCAAAGCTGTATTTCTCAATTTGAAAAACATCAAAATAGGTTTTTTTTAAGTGTCAAAAGCCAGATGTTTCAGAATAAAACAGCAGAATAAGACCTGACATGTAACAATGTTTTCCAATGCAGTGCTTCCAAACCAGTTGTTTTCACAATTTTTCATTTGCCCCCTCTCCACCCAGTCTTATCCTTGCAAGCAGAATTTTTATTTTCCAACCAGGTACTTCCCAAAAGAAAGAATTTTGAGCAATAAATCAGATCTTGTTAAATAAATAGAAGGATTTAGCTACACACAAGATCTGATCCAAAACAGAACAGGGTGTAAATTTATAAAGAAATAGTTCTCTCAGATTTAAATACCAGGTGTGTGGATATATTTATTCCCAAATGAAATTAAAGGAATTAAATTCTTTCGTAACAAGGCACTTTTATTCTGGAATAGGAGCATCCACATATGAAATTAATCAAGAATAGCTAAAGCCACAGTAAGGTCTCAGGCTACTGACTGTAAGTGAAAACAGTAAATTCATTCTGCCTCTTGCAGTTCCTTGCTACATAACACACCAGATCCCCCTGGATAAATGTTCCTGTAAGTAAAAGACCAGTCCCAGCATGTCTGTGAACACCTCATGATAATACTTCAATGAGATGGACTGGAATCAATATTTTCCATCTTGGCAGCTCGGGGCCAGCGAGCAGGAGCTGGGCAGGGCGGGCAGCCAGCGCGACACGGCGCGGCGGGGAGCACAGCTGGCACAACACTGACCTGGAAAGACATTTCTAGCTAGCAGGTATCAGTTCCTGCACCATCTGAGCCTCCTGGAGGGAGGAGGGAAAAAGGAGATAATTAAATAGAGGTTTTCAATTCAAACCTTCTCCAAAGTATCTTTATAGGGATCAGACAGAAATTTGGCTACAGTCTAGACCGAGCTACTGGAGACATTTGAGCCCCCACGTTTCATCATGGAGGCTTAAGAGCCAGGATTAGATACTGCTAGATCTAAAAACCTGATACAAAATACTGATTTAATGTACATTAATTCAAGTTAGATATCCCTCAGTTCATCTGCAGCCAGAACAGAACACATATTTGTGATCCAGGTAATTGTACAGAAATGTGATTAGGTGGTGTCTCTGGTGGAGCACAAACCTGTGTCACTGTGCAGGTAACAAACTGCTCTAATATTGGTCATAACAGGGTCTGTTTTCCAACCAGAAAGCAGAACAAAATTTTCTGGTCAGGAGTGAGGACTGAGGGAGGAAACAAGGGCTATTATTTACAACTATACAGGCAGAGAAACAGAAGAGGCATTACACTGTGAAGAGTAATGAGCGTGTCAGAAGTATAAAATCAATCTTAATTCTACAAAGATGTAAGATACAACTAAACTCCCTATTGGGCAGTTACTCAGTTTTTATAGAAACAAAGATATAGAACAGTAAGGTGTGAATATAGGGAATAATTAATCTTGGTACTTTTAGACATGGGGTTCTCTACTGCCTACAACCCACTGTTTTTTATCCTGCTTTAAAAGGAGCAGTTACCTGGAATTCATATAGGAGCCCTTGCCAGCCCTATTCCAAGCCAGGCTTTCTGAAGAAAGTTAAAGTTGTTTTTCTTGGTAATTCTTCTCTTCATGTATCATCTCCATTGATTCAGCTTTTTGCAAAATGAAACTGGAGAGCCAACAGAGACACAGCAAAATCAAAGGCAGCCAAATTCAAGGCCATGCTCAGACTGCTTTGGAACTTCAGTGCCAGCAAAGCAATCACAGTTATCACAAACTGATCTAACAGTATTCAGCTTGATTCTTCTAATGGCTTGAACAATAAAAATCAATGGTTAGACCTCTGTAGTACAAAGGAAACCTAGTAAGATTTAAATGATAGCTACAAGTGCCGAATTTTAGGAATTCAAAACACAAAAAAACCAAAATGGGGCATATTTGATACAATTAGTTGATATTTATCCCTAGAAGGAACACTGGTCATCTTCTTAAATTTATTTTTTCGCGAGATCCGGGCAATGTCGTCAGCATCTTTAGACCATACTTGCATTTTGTGATGAATTATGAGCTCTCCTTCTCATTCCTAAACAAAATGTTAGTGTTCCCAGTGGACCCTATGTGCACCAAAATGGGATTTAACAATGCATTTTTTTGCTTTCTTAATCAAATAGCTTGATTTGCTGTTATAATAGTGCACTTAGAGAGCATTCATAGTGCTGATCAATAAACAAACACAGTACTGCATTTTTCATTACAAGAGAGCTTTCTCAACTGATCTTGAGAAAAAAGATTAACCCTCCTAATAACTTGGTGAGGTTCACAGCAAATGACAGCAGAACACTTTGGGGTGTCCTGTGGCAGGGCCAGGATTTGGATGATGCTGATGGGTCCCTCCCAGTTCAGCACACTCTGTGATTTCATGGCCAGTCCTCAGCACGTGGCTGTAGTCATATTTAGCACCAGGACAGGGCTCCACAGTGGCAGCTTTCTCTGGCAGAAAGAGCCAGTCAATATTTACATTCCTCATGAACATACAAAAGAGCATCAGGGTACTTGAGAAATTAGCCCTTGATTGCCACTTGGAAGGCATCATCAGAAAGGCAAATCACTTCAGCACCTCCAGCAACAGAACTGTTCTTGAGACTCGAGATCTCTCACAGATGTGTCAAGGTCTTTGCCTGGGAGCAGGAGGTGCCTGAAGGGCACAATGGGTGCTGAAAGAGCCTGACGTTTATTATTTAAAATGTGAAAAGATAAAAAAAGCATATAGTCAACTCCTGCTTTCTTTCTTGCTGAAGCAGCAGACAGAAATCTGATAGTCCTGAGCCAGCTAGAGGGACGATTGGTGGGGTTCTTCAGTGCAGGACAGAGAGGGTTCTACTGCAACATTAAACTGTTGCTGAAGTTGGGGGACACAGATGCAGTGGATTCAACCTGGCATTCAAGTTTTCAAAATGTCACCACACAGAACAGCCCTAAATCTTGGCTTAGAAGTCACAAAACATCCAGTGCCTTTCCAAGTGAGATCTCAGCTCCTCTCATTTCCTGCATACAATAGCATTATTCACTCACTGAAGTTTCCACTTAGCTTGCATTTATGCCAAGTACTTTTAATTGCAAAGGAAAAGGATGTTAAGCTCTCCCGTTTCTTTCTTTCTAATTCATAAGGGACACATCAGTGGCTGGTAAAAGTTATAGGTTAAGGGTTGTTCTCCCATTTATTAAGGGACTCACATCCTCCTCCTGCTGCCAGGCAAACAGAGGTTACCTCCATTGCAAGGGCAGGAAAAGTTACCTTGTCATTTGCAAAATACAAAAAAGGCAAATAATTGTAAACTAACTACCAAACAGGCTTCAGGGAAATCTGGACAGCACCTAAAACTGCAAGGTTTACAACTGATCTGAGTGACCTTGGGCACCACAGGTCTCACTGGAGAATGGATACCGAGTATTCACCCAACACACTCACAGAAATCCAGGCAGCATCCAGCTCAGAGAACTCATCACAACATGGAGAGCAGCAGCTTTGACTGAAGCAAAATGCTGCATAGCAAGGAGTGAAACAACTGGAAAAACAGATGCTTAATTTCTACTTATTTTTGGCAGCCTTGTTCCCATGATATCTGTTAAATGAGGAAAAAAAGCTGCTGAATGCTGCTTAGTAAGGAATCCATGAGCCACAGCCTCATCTCTGGACTGTCAGGGTGGCAGTACAGCCCTACAGAAACTTATTTTCCTTTTGATCAATCCATGGAAGGGTCTGAAGTAACGTTTCCATATGGGTTTTGCTCCTATTATGCAAGATCTGATGAACTACATTGTCTGAGACAAAGGGATTAAATGAATTGAAGTGGTGTTTTGGGCTTGGGAGTGCTTTTAGTGTCTTCACCCCACCTCTTCAGCCTTGGGACAAGAGACTTATTAGCTAATTACCATGCAAATGAACTGAAATGTAAATTAAATGCTACATTCTAACATAGCTTAATAGTCCCAGGAGCAAGAATTTAGTTAATTTTAATGAATGGTAATTCTATCCAAAAATATAGTTTATTAACAAGCACATACAATAATTCGCACCACTAACTTTAAATAAACCATCTAGCAAGCTCACCTTCACACTAAGTGACATTTGGTTAATACAGAGCAAGAAAGCAATGCACATGTGCTTTCCACAGACACAGAATGAACTCAGTTGCAAACAGAGTTCAAGTTATAATCCAAAAAAGGGCACATAAAAGCAAAAGCAATGAAGACTTCACATGAACATTGCCATTTCTTTCCACCAGACCTTCGGTCTCCTACAAAATAGATCTGTAATACAAAAAAGTAATAAAAACTCTGGATTCAATTTATTCAGCCTCTTCTATCACAAGTTAACCATAACATTTTGCAACAACATGAGTAGTATTAAGAGGGAGGTAAGAGGCAAAGATAGTCACATCTTGGAATTATGGAAGTGCAGCTGCAGACACAGCAGCAGCCACGGATTCTGGTGTCATCCCAGTTTTTGCAAGAAATACAAAGATGGCAACACACATTCCTCCCTCTCATCAACTAGAACTTGACCCATCATCCACTGACATCAGGGCAAAAATTCTTCTGTTATCAGTGGTATTGTGGTGGGCCAAAGTGGCCTTCAAAAGCCAGTTGTCCTCTCTAGTGACAGGTTTGTCACTGCAGGCTTCAGCTGGGCTGTGCTGTCAGTAGAACCTGACACGCTGCTCCCACACGGGTGTTAGAACAGTCCTGTGCTCCCCTCAATGCCAGAAAAAGGGATTCAGCAGAATTCAATCTGCAGGAATTGAAGCCAACTTGGCAATAAACAGCACTGCTCTGCTCAGAGCAACATCTCAACCTCACCACAACCAAGTAAATAGAAGGCTGGTAATGAACCGTGGTAAGAGCCCAGGAGAAGCATCAAAACAGAAAAATACACATTTCTATATATTAGACCTTGCTCTTTGCACAGGAAAGGGCATTTCTGATCCTCTGAGAGATGATGAGGAAGGTTCCCAGGAACTGCGCTCTGAATGTAACAGTGTCCATGGCAAAAACCCTCAGAAGGATTTTTAAACAAAGCCAGAGATTCCTCCATTTCCTTCATGGCAGAACCAAAAGCTACCTCTATATAGGGTTGGAATTTTATTAACATGGTGCTTACTATCACAACTTAAACAAAAGTTATGGCTGTGATCCCTAATTATAATTGTAGTTAATCCTTACTTAGAAAAATTTTATAGCAGTATCAATGGGTTAAAGACTTATTTTTATCTCATCCCTCTCCTGCACCTTTCTCTTTGTAATGCCTTGAGAAAAAAGAAATCAAAAAACTTTTCCTGCTTCCACCCTAAGTGAAGAATTAAGATCTACTGTTAACAACAAAAAAAACTTTTTAGATGGTAATTGTTTTCAAAATCTGGCACCTGATGTTTTGCAGTACACAGAAAAAATTACCTAGGTGGGAGCTAACCTGACAAACCAGAGCAAGAAATCAAAAATTACCCAGAAACAAACCAACTACAGAGAAGTCCAAGCACTGTGGCATCTTGAAAAACCAGTGATGCACAGTTCAATCAGCAACAAAATCCCTCTCTGCAATTTGCATAGCTGGCTCTCATGCTTGCTGGTTATGAAATACTCTTACAGCAGAACAACTTTAGAAAAATTTGGACAAGTGAGAATGGAGTTATTTTAATCTAGAAGAATATCACCCAAAGATACAGATGAATACAAACACTGTTCATACAAAAAAACCCAAAACATCAAACATGAACTTAAGCTGCATTCTCAGTCTATATATTGGCTTTCCCCTTCTTTGTTTTATAAAAATAGGGTATGACATTTCAGCTTCAATTGCATGTTTAAGTCATTTATTTATTGAACATTCCATTCTTGAAATATCATCTATTAAAGTGTTAGTTAAGATTCATCCTGCTTATAGAACAGGCTAAGTTTCTTCTGAACTGCACTTGGAGACAATAATAAAGAGACTGATGCAGACTCAATAAGAAATAATTAGATTATGGGAAGAAGAAAAAAAAATAAATAGTTATAATAATAAAATCTAGCTTCACTCTTCTTGACTCCTAATAAAACAAATGCTGATGTCTTTTAGGTGATCACAGCCAGATTTAACTCCAAAATAGTATTTACAGACTGAATTCAGATATAAACTGTGATTTCAAGTCTACAACTTGCTATAAAAAGAGGACAAAACTTCCAAGAAAACATTTCCTTCAAAGACAGAGGAAGCCACAGTAAAAATTAATACTGAAAAATCCTGATCAGAGTATTGTATAAAAATTAACATCTGTAACACTACCATAGCTTTTATCATCTGTTTTTACAAAAGTGGATTTTGTCCTACACTTGCACATTTCTGATACAGATATAACTGTACATGGGCAGTTTACATCTCAGCTCTGAGGTACTGAAGGAAAAGGATAAAGCTGAAGGTGGATTTTGCTGCCTCAGCAGTGAACCCTGTGGGGTGGCTGGGCCTGCTGGGATTCCAACATGGAAACAAACCTGGGAAACGACACAGACAGAAATCCAAAAGCACCAAGGCTGCTTGGAGATGGCTCTTTCCCCTACTGCAAAGCAGATTCAATAAATGGGATTTATTTTAGAAAGTTTCACAATTCTTAAGCAGTAGATGATACTTGCATTCCTGAATGATTAAGTTCTACATTTCTTAATGCTAATTCAACTGTCTAAAACCAACCCAATAAAACCAGGAAAGATTTTTACAAGTTACATGCACAACCTAAAAATTCCACCCTCAAAACTGCCTTTTTGGTACTCTTTTAAGCTCTTAAGATACTCTATTTATTGAAGAGATGCCAGGAAGCCTGCAGAGGGAACAAATGCTTCTTTGGCAACAGGAAAACATTTTAATGCCTCCTGCCTTCAAAGTACGCACACCTCACCACAACATATGCTAATACACTACCAAATAAGTCTCTTTATCTTGCCATTTTTATAACAAACTGTTTCATTCATATCTATTTCAGCTTGTAACTACCTACTGCACAGAGCAGCACACTGTGCTAAATCAACAAGTGGTTTGTACCTAAGAAATAGAAAGTAAAAAAAAAAAAAAAAGAACAAATTATATTTAAAAAATATTATATATTCAAGAAGAAATCAAAAGGGGCCGATCATGTATAAACTGTTTTAGTATAAAATCAAAATGTTTAGTCACGTAGGCATTTTGGGCCTTTTTTCCATCCTTCATTCTTTATTTAAAATAAACAAGATGTAACAAAAAGAGATTCCCACAAATATGATAGTGAGTGGCAATTTGCACCAAATCTGCCATTAATGTATGAAAACAAATGTCCCAGCCCTTCTGTGCAGGTATCCATGTGTGCAAATATACCTGTGCATGGAGATACACACCTGCTCCTGGACTTCCAGCCTTCTCCAAGGCACACAATCCACTGACACACTTGGATAAATCAGCCAAATGCTGAATCTAGAAAAAGATCAAGACCAGCTCTTTGCAGATCTATAGCCTGCAACTGTAAAAATACAATAAATATAAAGGTTTACTATCATATTACTAGTTGGATTTTTTCCAAGGGAAATTGATACTTAAAGTTGTCTTCTTCCTGAAGAATTTCATGGAACAAAAAGGAGAACTATTTCTAAAAATAAAGCAATGAAAATAAA
The DNA here is from genome assembly GCF_035770615.1 of Melospiza melodia melodia. Taxonomy (NCBI): domain Eukaryota; kingdom Metazoa; phylum Chordata; class Aves; order Passeriformes; family Passerellidae; genus Melospiza; species Melospiza melodia. The sequence continues at coordinate 17,362,063 of NC_086208.1, read as the reverse complement.
GACAACACACCCTCAAACATGCTGGAGCAAGAGTCCTTAGTGTAGGCATCAGTACCAGCCTTCACTGAAACAGGATCTTCAGTCTCCAGACATATCCTAGTTACTCCCATTAAATAACTGTGGTATTTAATGATACTAGAAAGAAAGATCTGCTTTTAGCATGTGGATTTAAATACCACAGAGAACTGTCAAAGACTTGGTATACAACTGGGATAACTCTGCTGCAGTAAACATTAAGATGAGAGAGAGAAAGTAAGGCTGAATTCTATGGAAAAGTCACTGGGATCCATCAAAGGTTTCTGCAGGCTTACAGCAATACACCTGATTGCAGCTGTACAGGGGAAGAGGATAGGGATGAATAAGTGAAAATTTGTTTGCCATAACTGAACTTTTCTTTTTCCAGTTAGAGGAATGCAACTGCCTCAAATGATGCAATGGGTCAACCTGAAATCAGGCACATTTGAAAAATACTGGAAATCCTGAAGTCAGAGCCTGTGAATGTGTTTGGTTTGTGTGCTGCCTTGGAGGAGAAAGAAATTAATACTTTTAAAAGCTCGGTATTTACACTTCTGAAAAGTTCCTGCAGTTCATCCAGATTTGATAGGGCAGGATTTAAGTGCCTCAGAGTGTTCCTGACTGGGCACTTCTGCTGCTTTGGCACAAGCACACACGGTATTCCAGTACCACAGGGACACGGCATCGAACGCAGCTTTACACTGGCACCACTCCTGAGGAGGTTGAAATGTTTATCAACTCAGTAGGTCAAAAGTCTGCAGACACTGGGTGGAGCAGCAGTATGCCACAAAACTAACAGTTGTCCTCCTAGAAGAAAAAAAAACAACAAAAGGAGGGGGGGGGGAACAGTTGTCAGTAAAGATTAAAGCTCCTGGCTGCATTCCACACAGACAACGTGCTGGTTTGTAAAATACAGGATTAGCCCATCTCCACAGCCCAGAAAAAGCACAGGTTCATCTGCTGTCTCTGAGTGCCTGACACCAAGGCAGGGAAACACTGTAGGGGTTCTCAAAACCTTCCTGGTTTCTTATGCACTGGGTTTAGAGCAGCAGTGTGTGGTTTTTCTCTCTGAGCAGGGTGTGCCTGAGTGTCACAGCCAGCAGGTTTAGCAGCTGACAGGAAAATAGCTGGGCAGCCTCGGCCCTGCTCGTGTTTCTTAAATTACTGCTTGTAGGCATGACATGACTGAAGGGCAGTGTCCTCCCTGGTTAGCAGAGTGAACAAGCAGATCTTCAGAAAGGATGAGTGACAGGCAGTGCTGTCACACCGTGCCACGCAGTGCAGCAGGGATGGCACTGTGCAAGTGTGATCCGAGCCTCACAGTGACCCTGCTCCTGCTCCAGCCTGCCAGGGACTGAGATATCTGCCTTCAAAATGTTCAGATCTGTTCTTCACTAACCCAGAAATCACACTTTACCCAGTGCTCATGGCATCTGTGCTTCTTCAGCTACAGAAATCCAGTCCAACACGTAACTCTCCTTCCCTCTAAGAAGATACAGAATGTGATACGGAAATCCAGGCAGGATTTTACTGGCATGGGTGTGGCATGTGCTAATCAGTGCTGTTCAAATGCCCAGGATCCTACCCTGTGTGTTTTCATGGTCACTTGAAGCTGTTTAGAACAGAAACCCTGTCCTTCACATCTTTCTAAACCAGCTATCACACCTCCACAATTCCACATAATCTTACCACGTCAAGTGCACAAGCTACAGAGATAAGGATGACAGGCTGCCCTGTTTAGATCTCATTTTCTGTGGATTTGCATCAAATGTCAGCTACTTAAGATTGGATTCATTAAAGGCATTTTGCAGAACACAGTACATTCTTGTCTAAGGGAAGAAATGATAACTATTTTTGAAACAAGTGAAAACCATGCAGAAATACGTATTTTTAATTATTACATTTTTGAATGTTAATATAGTGTTCTCCCAAAACAGCTCTAAAGTATGTTTTTGTGGAGTCTTAAATTTCATAATTCCTAAAGGTGTCTACTGATGATGTCTATCATCTTGTAACTGTATCTTCTACAATGAGCAATGCTTAGCAATTAATTACAAAGTAGTCCAAACTCTCACATTGTTGAATTATTCAGGATAATAGATGGATTTAGTGACTAGCCAGTAGTTTTCCATCATTTTCTTAGAAAATGACACTGTTGAATGTTTGAAAGAGATTCTTTATAGCATGATTATAACATGACTAAGAGTATTATGACTGTAATATGGAAGTTAATTATTTCACTCAACATGAAATCCACTGAATTTCGACATATGACTGAAGTGTAACAGAGTGGCAAATTGAAGTGTGCAATCTCTGCAATCAGATCTTTCTAAGAAAGATGGCTTTTCCAAAATAGCATTTATGCAGCCCTCTGGCTGCTGCCCAGATTTGGCATACCTAAGTTGTTTCATTTCATAAAGCTGAATTGCTTACAAATCAGATGCTTCTCATGTTACAAACTCACAGCAAAACAGGGATACAGCTGTGTAAAACAGGTACCATCAACCTGAACTACCCATTAGTCTCTTCTCTTTTATTGATGATCTTCCCATGGAAAAGCTTCTTTTAATGGAAGATCAAATCCACTATCAAATCAATGGATTTCCACAGACCAGGAACTAAGTGGTGTTCCTGCATTAGACAGGAACTTATACTTTAGGTATATGCTTTGTAATTAATGGCTTGACTTGAATTCTCTAACAAGAATCTAACATCACCTTTTCTTGTTTAACTCCAAGTGACTAAGCTTTAAACTCCCTTTATTACCTTTCAAATAGCACAAGCTGAAATTCCTCAGATGATGCTTTTCCACTGCAGAAACTGGATTCATTGATATTATGGCTCATGGAAGGCTACAGTATCCACTCAGACTAATAAGGATTAGGGAAAGAATCACTGCAAAGCAATCAGGACTCACCTTAAAGGTATTTCATATCTTTATCTACATGAAGGCAACATTCCCTGAACCCTATTTTGAGTCCCTTCTATGACTGTACTGTCCAGTAGGCCAGCAAGTCTGTGTGGGCTTGTGCACTTGACTTGTGAATCTTGTAGACACTCTCACAACTGCTACAACCATAAAACTGAAGTATTATTAAAAACATGTATTGCTACAAAATGTATGTTCCTATGCAGAATGCTTCCACAGCATATCTCAGTTAATTAGTGTGGAAATTAAAACAAGAGTATTTTACTGCAGAACATTTTAATTAAGCTCTAGCTTAAGAGTTTTTTTCCATCTTGATCCTGCAGCACTTTTTGTTTGGAGGTGGCAATCTGAAGCCAGAGACCATCAGGGCAATTACTGGTGTTAGGTACCACTTCCTTCCCAGGGCACAGAGCTGCCAGGCATGTGCTGCACTACCACAAACAGCTCAATCCCATCCTATCCAAACCCCTTCCTGTCTTACACCAGGCTGAGACAAGCATGTCTGAAGACCCTTTTAAGAGTCTAACAGAAATATTTTGGTTGACTCATGAATAAAATATTTGTCAACATATACATGCAATCACAGGCTAGGGACTTTAGATCTGAAATGCTAAGTTTAAAAAAAATATCCTTAAGAATATGCTTTGTTCCATAAGGTGTTTTTCTTCCTAGATGAAACCCCAGTGTAATTTCCTGTATAATTACCCTTGATGCAATCCTGCCATTGGAGTTTCCCTCAAGGGAAAGAGCTTTGGGTAGACAATGGTAAACATAGGCTGGCTGCAGCGGTGGCAGTGTCCCAAGGGACAGTGCAGCAATTCCAAGAGGCTTTTGGGTAGTGAGATTGGAGTCAGAAAGTTTAAATCTAGAGAAGAAAAGAAACAAAAAATATTTATAATAAAATGATTGCATGATAAAGGCAAACACAAGCATGATCCATGAACAATTCAGAAAACAGCTGCCTCACATTCTTAAGGTTTTGTCAAAACAACAATGAGGTAATACAAATTACCACAATTAGAGTGAGGCACATAGTGCTTTCCATGTCTAAATTCAAAAAGTTGAAGTTAAATGTACAAGTTTAGCATCTGTGGGAATAAGTTTAACTGGGCTAAAATACCCAGGTGAAAATATTATAGTTTGAGCAAATATTAGAAAGGATTAAAAGATAATGAAGGATTTTTAGACACAGAGATATCTAGACATGTTTAGTAACTAATAATAATACATTATGAAAAGGACATCAGTAGTATTTTATTAAAATATTTCAGCAACCAATCCAGCAGGATAGCTAACCTCACTACAAAGCCCAAACTCCATCATCAGCAAAAAGAGATTTGCAGTATTTGGAATTACTTGAAATTCAATCCAGCCCAGCATAATTCTCACAGGCCCAACCAAAGAGACCACTCTGAAAAGATCAATACATTGCTCATCTGTTAAGTGCTCCCCCACAGCCTACAGGATGCCAGCATTTTCACCAAAAGGGACTCCAGGGTCATTTCCTGGGAAAGAGCCATCACTTTCCCAGGCCTGGCCCAAACCACACAGTGTTTTATAAATTAAACCCCACATGCTAATCTCCATCTAGAAACTGAGAGACAGCAAGACAGGTGAGTGAGTTTAGGTGCTGAGTAATCAAGACAAGATGCAGTACCTGATAAATCAGTTTTATGGTATCCCACTGGTTTCAGCTTTCCACCTCCTCAAGGTTGAACCCCAGACACAATGTACCACAAGGGCCCCAAGGAGGGGACGAGCAGGACATGTGCGTCAGAAAGAAAAGGTCACGCTCTGCAGCCAAGCAAAGACTGAGGAAAAGTAGTCCAGTCACTTCTGTCACTTCCCCAGCAGCTGCCAAGTATTTAACAGCACTCTTGAAACTGCAAATTTAGGCAGTGACAGATGAAATCTGCTACTTTAATCATATGTGCCACCTGCTTCCCCAGCACAGCATTATCATACACCTGTCTGACACAGGCCCTCTCCTGCTCACCAAAACTGGGCTGTTGCAGTGCTAATGCCCACAGTCTTTAATAAGGTCACTCAGAACAGGACACAGCTATAGCTGGGTGTATATGGATATATAAATCCATCTTTTTCAGGTTCTGCATCTTGGCTGAAAATGGGTGTAACCCTCACAGTCTTGTATAAAACTGTTTACAAACCATCCCTTAAACTGATTCTGCAGTACCACCTTCCCATTCCCACATCAAAGTTCACTGGCATCTTCAGGAACCACATCCACACAGCTGGATTCCAGAAATGACTGTGCAAGTCACAAGTGAGTGAGAAAAGGCAGACTCCTTGTACACTTCTCCTGGTGAAGCAGTGAGGATTTACTCCAGGGGCCAAGGTACAAAGAGACCCTCTCCATAACCCCTCTAATCCTCCCACTGGAACTCTCCACTCTTCCGCTTTCTCCTTTGACCTTTAAAGCTGAGAGTTCCCAAGATAACATCAACAGTGGGGAGTCACAACACATCCAGATCTGAGAGGATCTGCAGGTTATCATCAGATATTGCTAACTCATGTGATTGCATGATGCAGAACCAGATGAGCCAAGGGCCACTTTAGAGCAGAGAGCCTGAATTGGGGCAGAACTAAAGCAGCTCAGCTGTCACGCTGTGCTGAAATGGCCGAGGGCTGCTCGCATTTCTTCTGCCTTATGTATAACAAGTCTGCCAGTTTAGGAGTGTGCTGCCTGGCAAGGAGCTGCATTGTTGGCTGATGCATCTGATCTTGCCTCAGGAACTGTATTTCTCATCTCCTATTTCCATTAAAGAGTTTCTCCTGCAAAAAAAAGTGTCCTTCTTCATACAGGCTTCAAGTAAGAAACCATCTATAAGCACCACTTGACTTCAGAATTAGTCTTTGGAACTCTGGTTTTTGATATTGGACACTTTTGTTCTAATGCAGCATTTCAAACATAATTTGATTAAATAAATCTTTTAAAATATAAATCCTTGCCCAAGCCTTTGAAGAACTGTTAAAAATGTTCCTATCACTGCCAGAAAACGCTTTCACTCTTTCTGTAATCTGAAAAATGCAGAAAATTTCATACCTTTCAAAAACCTGTAGTAGGTGTTATAGAGGGTCCTCATGGCCAGTTCTTGCAAAGGCAGGACATGATCTGTTTCTGTCCCTATAGATTTCACCTCTGCTGGCAGGAACACAGTTAACTGGCCTGATGAAAAAGAGAGCAGTTTCACCTCTGAAACTTGAATTGGAGAACCACAACTAGAAGGACACAAGACATTTAGAAAGTGGTTAGAAAAAAAATCATAAAAGTAACTTTACAGGGAAACCCAGATGACCAACCCAAAGTAAGCCTGATACTGCTCTCCAGTGCAGCACCCCTCAAGGATTCCTTGCAGAGAGCAGTGCATGGTGGGGTTGACCTTTAAAGGTCCCTTCGCAAACTATTCTATGATTCTATGTTTCTACAGATTCCCACCTTCTGTGATGTGCTAGACATGGGACATTTGGAGGAATTACTCATCAAATAACATAAAGAGATGAGAACACACCCAAGGGGGTGAACCACGTATGCTACGTGCCCATGACTTTGCCACGTGACAATCTCTTTTAGCCTCTTTTAGTAAATCCTTTACTGAGGGGAGCAGTTTCCTACAGTTTGCTTCTCGTGTCTTGGATCAACCAGCTGAAAACAATCATGGATTTCTTAACCATAACACATGAGGCAAACTCCAGCCCCCCAAAAGTAATTTAAGTGCCACTGGGTAATTCTGTACTACACCTTTCCCCATCCAGAGTTCCCTTGGAGGGCATGGGGTGGGCAGATGAAGGAAAAATAAAAACAACAGCCATGCTGTAGTGGGAAGATATCCTAATAAGTCTATAAGCCTTGCCCTTCCCAAATCATATATGGAAAGGGAAGGTTATTTGGATCCAGAGAGAGAAACTTAGCTTGTAGTAAAAATAATAACTCTTTACGTGATCCCTGTTGCAAGCGATCATACCAGAGAGACACGCATAGGAAAATTCTACTAAGAGGTTGGGGAAGTCAACAGGGGAATTGGAATTGTTTATGACAACTGAAATTTGAAGCCAAGAGCAACTTGTTAGGGCCAGTCCTAACAAATGGAACAGAAACACAAATTTGTCAGCCTTCCCAGATGTTAGACCTAAAACGGAGGTAACCACTCTCAACCTTATCAGATGTGAAAGAAGTCTCATAGTACTTCTCTGACAACAAAAATCTCATCTCTTCTGATTAAAGGAGAAACAGCCCAGAGAAACAACCAAAATACAGCAGCATTAAACAGCAAGCAAGTCAATAGGCCTCTTGCTAAATATTTAATACTTTCCCGTTTGTGAGGTTAAAATATAAGTGGGAATTGAGAGATCCAGTACTCCAATGATCCATTCCCAATGAGCTAGTTATCACAATAAATAAATCTATAATGTTGTATTTTCAAGCTGAATAACTCCATACCAACCTCACCAAGGAACAAACCCTGAACTCCTTACAGCAGTTCAGAGCTGGGACATTTGGTCTATTTTATGTAAAGGGTGAGGCTATTAATGCCACACATAAAATCCATGGAGGTTAAAAATTGGAATAGAGGATGGTCTAAACAGCTGGGGAAAAATAGGAGCTGCAGAAGAAGCCTGGTGGATAAATATGTGAGGGGAAAAAAAAGCTGAGACCACCTATTGGCTGCCTTCAACAAGACTGACAAATCCCTAACTGGGGACTATGAAATCCAATCTGCAAAAAATAAGATCAAAATTTATTTTGAGTGCTGAGATCATCACCTCTCATATAAAAGACTTTTTTCAGTCAGTCTGACTGCAGGATGCCCAGACAGAGATTCAATACTTACACAAGGCAATTTATATTCTATTTTCAGAAATCAAGCTTTATGTCAGTAACAGCAGCTTGTCAGATTTTATTCTCCAGTGGAGGGCCAGACAGAGCACTAAAGCCTGGATCTTCAACTCTTGCCTGACCCATGAAAACCTTAGCCTGGTTACTAATGCTTTCTTGGAAAGAACACAGAAATTCTTCACATGACCATTATTACACAATTTTAAAGTCTCTTAGCACATTAACAAATAAAACCTTTGGTTTCTTAACAATATATATGTGCTCTTCTCCTACTGGAATTTTTTCTTAAAAATAATTTGTAATGTTTTAAGATGGTTTCACAACAAAGACAAAGATCTGTTTAGTGCACAAATACAAGCATTTTTCTTACTAGAAATTATCCCTTTTTACTATTCATTATTAAGGAAGAAAATCACTTTTCATTCCACAGAGGCATTACAAGAATCAATTTCATTGCAACACTTGCAACTCCTCTAGTCTCTTCTATACCAGATTTTTAAGACTAGATTATATAATTCTGTACTAGATTTGTAATATAATATCAGAAACAGTAGCAGGTGGTCTCACCAGCACTGTACATGTAAGAACAGCAAAAAGAACTGGTAGGATCTTCACAAAGGTCAGTGCAAAGATAAAATTCTTTTCACTGAGTATAAAATGAAAACTTAAAAAAACCCCAAAAACCAAAAAACCATGGCTGTTGTATAAAAGCACCTGAAAGGCAGGACAGTTGGACCACCTCGTGCATTATCATTACTATTTTTGGTCACAATCAATACAATTCTGTTAAATTTAAGGTCAATTTAATGTCTGTATAACAATTTACAATCAGTTCTGAAAGAAAAAAGGCTAGAATTTCTCCTTCCTGAAAAACAAAATTAGTAAAAGCTTGCGAGTCACACAGTTCAGCAGAACTGTAATCCAACTGCAAGTATTTAAATATCACCAAGCAGCTGACATGGGAATATTAGAAAAACCTTAAAATGCCAAGACTCAGCATCTCCCATATTGCAGCAGAGTGCAGGCTGTAGAGAGGGAATTTATATTTAATGCGAGATCTGCTGAGAGTGAGCATACCAGAAATTTATAATTAGATGGTAATGGGGACAATCCTCTTCTGATCAGTTTTACACCAGCAAGGCTCCATTCATCAGGGGTGCTGATCCTAATTTATGCCAGTGTCAGGGCAGAAAGAATTAAGCCAGTGTCCTACACAGACCACTTTTTTCTTGCATTCTAACCACAAACATGAGACAGCCCAGGATATTTTTAAAATCCACATGTAAAAATAAACCTGTCAATCCATAACTCCTAAAAAAAGTCACTTTAGTTAGTAGGTAGCAAGACCTACAAGAAGCTGATACTGGGATGTAAAATGCGTGAAGGAGCTGTACATAACTTTTCAAGATATGACCAACAACTTACAGAAATGTGAGCATTTAGAAACAAAGAGATGCTGCAATATATTAAAATTATTTTGCTCTTTCTTTAGTTCTGGAAACTCTATGAAGCCTACACTTTTGGCCAACTTTTAAAGTCAGCTCTAGACCTTACATTATTATTACAAATTCTTTCAGAGTAACTTCACTGTTATGCCTTAATACTAAAATAGTCAAAAGTCAGCAATTAACACAGAAGATTTATTACAAAAATAAAACTGAGCAGGGAGCTGCAGTAATCCCCTCCAAGTAACATCAGCTCTGGATCAATCACAGACACATAAAAAATAACTAGCTGCATCACACAGAAGTTTTACAAGGACAGGTACACAATGAATCTGAATGAATTCATACCTACCCACTGCAACCAATGACTTTATTATACAGATAAGATGGGAGGCCTTTCAGGTGAATGTTGTTATCCACATAAACATACTGGAGCTCTCGAGAACGACCTAAATCTGGGTTTAGAAAACAAGAAAAGTCAAGGGGAGAAAGGATGACATAGTGACAATTATAAGCAAAGCAAGTCTCTTTAATTATAAATAAGCTAATCAGACTCAATGTAAGCAAACATAAATTAGTACTTCTCAGTTGTAAAATTTCAGCCAATGGTTTTATTATGGATGAGCTGAAAAGCTGTTTAGAAGCAAGCATTTCAAATTACTAAAACAAAACAAAGCCCCCTTTCAGAAGCCTTGAAAATCCCATTATAAATAATTAAATTTTAACATTGACAAACTCTGAAGTCAGTTTGAAGAAGCAAAGGGACAATTGATTTCAAATCCTCCGTGCATACTTCAAGTTCATAAGGTCAAACCTGCTTTCATTAACTGGCCTCATGTCAGTGAAATCACAGCTTCTCTATCTTTGGGAAAGTGGGCAAGACAGACACAAGAATGTGCTCTGTCCCCCTCCTTCTCTTCTCCAAGGAGAGATCCTTGCTGGGATTCATTAGCCTTAACCAAATACAAGTGCAGTCATTCAGAAACGAGTCTGTGTGGTGCAGGGAATTACAGAGCCCCAGAAAACACAAAGCATTAAACTGCAGAATGTTAGACATCAAAAGTTGTGGCTGCAATAAATGATCAATACTTCTGCAGGTGTGCTGATTGCATTACTGCTCTTAAAATATTCATGGCTGGTAGTCAAAAGAAGCAAGTACAGCATGATTAAGTAATGCCTTCGTGGACTAGAAATCTATTAAGATACCTCTGGATAGAAGCATATCAGTATGGATCTATTTTATTTTGCTTAAAAATTAAAATTAAATGGGAAAATTTAGGTTTCTTGGAAGAATTCTCAGAAATGAGAATTTTGTTTATTAGCAAGGTCTAGTGAGTGGTAAAACTATCTGCTATGAAAAGAAGTGAAAAACAAATGAGAGACATTTCAAAAAACACTAAACTGAACAAAACAGAAAAGTCTGAAAGAGTTCTGGACTAATAAGAAAGCTGATGTGCAGGATCAGCTGGGCAGCCCAACTCATCTGACACTGCCATGCCCTTTGAGACACCGGGTAGGAAAAGGTTTCTATGTTTAGTGCAAAGCACAAACCAGGAGAACAAAGTCTGAAAGCCTCTGCCCGGGATGGGAGAGCTGTGACCCAGACAAACTGCATCATGAAGAACACAAATAATCTGTGTGCCTCCCAACTTGTTAAACTTTCATGAGGACCTTAGAGAGACTAAGATAAACAAGCATTTGGCTGCATCAGCCACAGCAAGACAATACTAATATTGACTAATTCTGACTTCCATCTTTATCAGTTACCTTGGCTGGCAGAAATAAGGGTAACTGGAGAAATGGGCACAGCTTCTGTCCCCTTTGTAATCATGACCAAGAATAAAAATTAAAACAAACCCCATGATATTTCTATTCAGAAATTATATTTGGAATACTGATCTCTTCTCATTCCCTGCTACAACAATAGGTAACACAAAGCCTTCTTTATTACTGAATAGTTTTATCGTACACAAGAGCCCTAAATACCATTTAGTGCAGATATTTTGAGTGATCCCTCCCCAGATGTGTCCATCTGAAAATACACTGAATGTCTTCAGCTGTCACCCACTCAAAAGGCAGCTGTGAGCACCAGAAACCTTAAAAGTTTGTGTTGAGGAGTGGCACAATATCAAATCTTTGATCTAAAGAAGTGGTGATGATACCAGCAGAGAACCAAGAGACTCTTTTCCTAAAATAAAAGTGTTAATGGAGAAAAAAAAAAGAGTTTTGGTGTTTTTTTCCCCTTTAACACAGACCCTTGCTTTGCAACAGTCTGTGGGGGTTTCAGGGACCATAATCTGGGCTTTGTTCAAAGCAGAGTCACTGGACATCAAGGGACACATTCAACCATCACATGCTGCTTTGACCCTGTCCCAGAGACATTTCAGCTCCCAGAACTATCTGCTGCATCCATCAAGTGTCCTGCCTCAGGATGGGAGCACAAATCCCTCTGCTGACTGATGGGCACTGCTGGAGATGCTGCTGAGCATCACCTCAACCAGATGATTTATTTGGGCTCACCACTGCAGGGCTGAAAATAGTTTAGTGAAGTTCTGGGATATTTTTAGATGAAACAAAACCCCATTGTTATCCTACAATGAATAAAAATACTGCAACACAGAAGCAATGTAACACAATAAAACATTGTAGGGCTGGTGAGGAATCAGCCAATACAATTTAAAGCAGGTAGCAGGTGGATGGGACATGTAATGTTCTGAGAATGTACCCTCGTGTTGCAGAAGCCAGTTAGACTAAAACCAGCAGGAAACTATGGGTTGCTGGGGTAGCTTGAATGTGCTACTGTTTAACTTATTAATTTAGAGAATGGCAGAAAATTTTTAAAAGAGGCTCATCTTGCTGGTTTCTACACAGATGTATGCAAATGGGCTGAAAATCAGGCAAGTCAAAAAAAGCCCTAAAGCTGTTCTTTTCATATGCACTGAGAGGGGGGAGTGAGGCTGCATCTCATCTCTTCCCTCTGTCTTTATCTTATGCTATGTTTAGATTCTAAGTTCTGAGTTGACTGCATTTCCTAGGTAATTAAAGCAAATTTTTGGATGTTAGACAAAATATCTCAGTAGGAAAAATTCAATTCCCAAAGCCAAATAGCCTGTAACTATAAATGTTCCTTTGATAGAGTTTCTTTGCATTAAATAACCAAGCATCTTCTAGACTCCAAAAGATTTTTTTCTCAGTTTCAAACATTATCCATAAAGTTTAAATTTTAATAAATCATCACTTTGAAAGGCTCTTTGTATCTCATCCACATTAATTTTTATGTCTTATATCAGCCAACAAATATTGTTAAAAGTTCTCTAAAAACCATGCTTCTGAAGAACTCGGTGCAATAAGGAAGCTGCCCATCTCTGAAAAGGCTAAAGCTACAAAGAAGGTTTTCATGTGGCTTTTGCAAGCACTGTACTGTGTCTAAAACATTTCCACTTTCCTCCTTCCAGCCTCCCAGATCAAAGACCTCTCTCCCAGAAATGACCAAATGCCATGAGTCCTGAACAAACCCCAATTCTATTTTTTTTTTCTTTTTCTCCCTCTTTTTTTTTTTCCTTTTTTTTTTTAACCTCAGGGCCCTGGCATATGCATTCCACATGGCTGAAGATGGAACAAAAGCCCTTGTGTGGCTGCACTGATGCTCTTTTAACCATACTGCGAGGGCATGGACACAAAAGCAGCATATACTGAGGTAGAATAAGACCTTTGTTTACCACTGATAATTACTAGACCCATTTTCTAAATAAAAAGTGCACATAAATCCTCAAATAAAGTGATATAATACTGAATATTTGCTGTCATAACATCCCCTATACTGCCAGTACACTTGAGAATTTATGGCCTATTTTAATTATATTTGTACTTTATTACACAAATGATTTTTATTTTTGCAGTGTCATCAGATTCACATTCTGCTCGCAGTGGAATTTGTTTTCAGGCACCCGAGCACTCGGTAATGCTAAAATTTAAAGTTAATTTTCTGTCAAAAGATAATTTATGTTGTAAGTAGATTGATATACAATGATCAGCAGATTTCTAATACCATTTACTAAGGGAGCATGAAGTTACCATGACAATAATACAACTGATCAGGATGCAGCTTCCAGTTCAACTTACACATATAATTTTTGGAGTTGCTCTTAAAAATTAGTTTCTTAGGAAGACCCAAAGGCTGAGATCCATAATGTCTCATTTCTTTTAGTATAAACTGAAATACTGAAAAATGATTTTTACAAAACACTGGCATATCCAAGATTTAGGTGTATTCTGCAAAACAAATTACTAATTCACTGTTGTTTACCCATCTGTTTGTTTATGGTCCTGTTCTGAAAGTCACAGAGTGGGATCAGGTATTTTTGCTGTATTTTAAAACTGATTAACAGTGTTACACTGTTTTTTCCAAGACATGTGCCTGCAAACTTTTAAAAGAATGTACAGGGCAAAGAAGCTCCTGATCCCTGTCCAGCAGGGCTGTGCTGCTGCTGGAATAAACCTTGCACCCATCAATCCAGAACAGGAAAATGCAGATTTCCACCACATTCACACGAGGCTCTGCTGGCAGCTACGAGGGACAAACTTGGACAAGGCAGAACAGACTCCTGGTTGACAGAGTAGATGTCACCCACCATGTGAAATAAATGAAGTAAATAATGCTTTAAAAAGCATTAAACAACTTGTTTCAAACCCATTTCTTTTAACATGGACATATCTAATAAAAAAAGAAAAAACCTCAACCATTCTGTCAGGAGATGAATAAATTCTCTGCTTTTCAACACAGCTCCCTAATTGCAAAAAATTGTTTTGACAATATTTGCTTGACTATCACTTGAAAGTATTTATGCAGTATTTTTCACCATTATTTAGCATCCTTATCAGTCATTAACTGGTAAAGTGAAGTTGGATGTAAGAATACACACAAAAGCCCCACCAGCCAACATGTGCAGCAAGCAGAAGTAATGCTACAATTATGTTTAACTTCAGCAATACTCCAAGACAAATATTTTCCCAAGCAACAGAAGATAGATTTAATCTTTTTGCTTTTCAATGCACTCTCTCTTCTACTTTATTTCATCACATCTTGACCACTCTGAAGCCTTCTGATTCTTCAGAGGAAGGATTAAACATTTACATTTATACTGTGCTGCTTTTCCTCTGAACTCTAGGATTTATGATTCAGTTTCATATCCACAGATAGCAAATTATCTCCAAATGTTCACCAGTGAGTCACTATTAAGAACTACTGAACAAGGTCAATTGACAGTCTTTGATGTTTCCCATTATTTTAAAAGTTCCTTTTGAATGTTTTGAATTTGAGTCTAAAAATAAAGAAAAAAGAAGGTGTGTCATTATATTAGAGATTTATTTCCTCCTTTTGAACTTAAAACTTTGGCAGATCTATGGCTCATCCAGGTCACGGCTCGCTCACAGGTAAGCTACTAGTGGAGAGCAAAAGTAGCAAAAACTTTTATCCTTTAAAATTTCACATCTCATCTTACTGAATTTTTGCAAAATTAAAATTGTTTAACTTCCTCTCTCATGGCAGTTAAAAATATTTGCCAAAATAAGGCAAGGCAATTTGCTTGTTTTAGTAGTGTGGAATCTGGATGATGCATCCTGGAACTCGTTTTCTCATTTATATAATGACATATGCTGGGACATAACTGCAACACTTTGTCTGGAGACATTATTTGCACTTACTTTCCAGCAATAAAAACTAAGGTGATAAAAAATTCAGAAAGATCAGTAAGTTCTTTAAAAACTGAACTGCTAGTACTGAAAAGATTAAGTTAAACCTACACAAGGTAATTAATTTAGAAATTATGATCTCATTTTTAGCCATCTCAATTTCCAGCTTCTTTCCAATGTGATTATCATAACTTAATCTGCACCTAATTAACACCAAACTCTGTATTCTAGAGAAAGTATTAATGGCTATTCAGATGGCAGGGCAGCTCTGCATGTGTGTCTGTATCCCAGCTGAGATTAGCCCGTGGCAGGGTGGAAAAGTGACAAAGTTCAGGGAGGAGGATTTGTTTTCCCTGAAGGGAACACACAGTGACTGCCCCCAACAAACCCCCACACACTGACTGCACCTCCCACTCCTGACCTGCTTCCACTCTTCCAAATTTTCAAAGGGTTGAGCAAAAGGCTCATCAATTCCTCCCTGGGCTACTACTGTGGAAATTTTGATGGATGCCTGTACACAGCACAAACTAAACCTGCACTGGATTATGTGGTACTGACACTCCTAATGCTGAAAAGTAATTTATATGGAGTTACTGGGACTCCACAACAAGTTTTAAACCATACTTGAGGAATCTTAGTTAAATCATCAGATCCAGCAAACAGAAACAGATCATTACCCAAAGTGGTGGAACTCAGATTACACAGTACTATATTTAAGCACATCATTTAAACTTTTTCCCCGCGGTTAGCTAAAAATAAAGCAAATTTGATAGCTTTAAAAAAAAACCACGAAACCTTAACCTGCATTTTTTTTATTAACATATTTTCCAACAATATGATCCCTGTGACAGCTCCATAAACAGAGTCTGCGGGGACCACCAAAGAAACTCACTTGTTGCTTTGTTTTTCACGTCTGGGGCAGTTTGTTTTGCTGCCTGCCACCCCCCAGGTGGGCACTCACCGAGGGGCAGGAAGGCCAGGCGGTTGCCAGCCATGGAGAGCTCGTTGAGGCTGGGCAGCTGGCACAGGTGGCGGGGCACAGACCACAGGTGGTTCCTGTCTGCAGTCAGGTACTGCAGGG
Organism: Melospiza melodia melodia; assembly: GCF_035770615.1. NCBI lineage: Eukaryota > Metazoa > Chordata > Aves > Passeriformes > Passerellidae > Melospiza > Melospiza melodia. The sequence continues at coordinate 17,346,047 of NC_086208.1, read as the reverse complement.
AAAGGCACATGTGCAGCCTCTCGGGTAACGTCATCAGGCGGTTGGTGGAGATGTCCAGGGTCTGCAGCTCCCGCAGGTCTCCGACCTCTGCACAACAGGCAAGGCAATTGTAACTGCTGACATAAAAACCCCTCACAAAATTAAAATTAAAGCTCATCAGCAATGCTGCTTTTCTGTAGATACTATAGATAGATGTTCTATCAATCCATGCTGAGAACTGATACTGATTGATGCCTTGTGAAGGCTGACCTAGAACAGACCTAGATGCTGGACATATTTACAGAATAAAGTAGGGATTTATGAAAAGGATCTCCTCAATGGATCCACCTTGGGCAGCACCAGAGCCCAGCCAGGGCTGCACCCAAGATGAACCAAAATGGCCCCAAAATGCACGGCCGGGCACGGGCTCTGTCCCTGGGATCAGTTCTGCTCCATTTGCACCTTGCAGTTCATTGTCCCATTCCAGCTTTAGCCCCTGCAGTCCCACCCTGCTTGTTTTTCTCTCTCCAGCCCACGGGGTTTGTGCTCCTGGGCTGAGATTTGGATCATTTGTTCTTGGTCCTCAGCTAGAGCAGGAATTGTTTTGTGTCCCTACTCTGTGAAGAGAGCTCATCACGCCCTAACAGGAAGCTCAAACATACAGACCAAATCAGCACAGAACATGAAAAATATAAAAGCTAAAACCTGAGGCATCATGCTAATCTCCATCATCTTCATGTCTCAAAAAAGATTTCGAATACGAACGTGATGGAGATTATCAGTATCAGTTAGGAACCTTTATCAGTATGTTTGAGATCTTGCACAGAGCATTCCTGAATTGGGACAATTACTACTGCCAAAATACCAAGCATTTTCCTAGACCAAAATTAGAATGAGAGGAAAAAGAAACCCAAATCAAAATGCAAACAAAAACACATTACAAAGCTTGCTGATATTGAGAGTGTTTTGCACAACCCCAAACTCGGGAAAATTCAAAGGAATTTTTTTTTTTAAATATTGAGGATGCAATGAGGGATTACTTAAGATTCTCTTGCAAGAAGAGTTACAAACACATGCATAGCACTTCTTGCTTAGTGACAGTCTTTCACCCAGCACACTTGGGAAAAACAGCTCTGTCTTCATGATACAGTTCAAAAGGGCTAGTTTAAAGTAGAAAAGAAATTTCTTAATAACTTGTGAGTGATATTGTTATGTTATATTGTAGGAAGATATTTCACTAAATTCTAATCTACTGTTGCAATAATTACAGTGTCTAGAAGTTTGGTTTTTCTTTTATTTCAAGAATTCAAAAGTTGATTTTGTGTTTCAAATAGTATTGTATAATTTTTTTAGGTAGGTAACAAACTAAATTCGTAAAAGTGTGTAAGGCATGATCACATGAGCAGCCTCACTTGTGCAACAGTGTTATTCCTTGTGTCTGGCCTGTGAAACAGGATGCAGGACTGACTGACAAATACATTCAAAATATGTTAAGCAGCTCTGCAAGTTAGACCTCATTGTTTATTTAGTTATTCTTTTACAGTTACTCTAAAAACTGGATAATTCTATATATTATTTCCCTCAAACAGGAGGAAACCATAACATTTCCCCCAAACCTAAAAAACAGTTTGGCTTTGTTTTAAAAATACTTCACAGCAATGGAACCAACTCATGAAGTGCTCTGTGCCCCTAAAACTTGCTGCAGTTCTCAGCATCTTGCAGACCCAAATGTACTTTGCTCTCAGTTGAATGAAACCAGCTCTTGCATCTGAGAGCTGCTAAAACAAGATTCACTAGAATCTTCTACACTGAAAACACCAGACAATCTACACAATCCACAATCTGTACAATTTACAGCTCTATCACCCAGATCTTTTACAAAGATATAAATAGGGTAACACTGTTTAAGTTAAAGTTAAACAGAACCTGTTGTGCCCTTAAGCTCTCTGCAGCAGGAGCTAGAAAACTCACTGTTCCCTGAGCTCTGAGGTTGCACCTTGTATACTACACACAAAGAAGGAAACAAAACACTGGGTTAACCCAAGATGTCTTCTACACAATGGGAAAAAGAAGTTCACCTTGGGAGAAACTGCTATAAATGTTACTTTCAAGACTGGAAACATGAAAAGCAAAGAAAGGGAAGTTGTAATTCAGTATTAGAGATTTTCACACAAGTAATCATTAAACAAAATGCATGTGCACATTTAGAGGGAGTTTCTGCCCGCTGCAAACAATCCCAGCATCAACTGCAATAAAGACTCAGCAACACAGTTTATGCAGCCTTTTAGAAATATTACTGACAGAAGCAGCTGCCATACACAGATGATCACATTCTTCAAACCTCTTAGCTTTGATGTCAACAGGAATAAGCTTTACTTGAAAAGGTTTTTTTTTTTTACTACAGGATTGAAAGTAAATGACAAAAGGAAAATAATCACTACTAAACAGCACAAGACTACTGTGCAAAAAGAACTGCAGCAGATCTCATTTCGAAAGAGTTTTATATTCATCACAAAGCCATATGCTTGAAAACAGTGACAGGAAAAGAGCCACCTACATTCAGCCAAACCACTGACCACATGCAGTCAATAATAGGCCCAGCTATTTTCATGCACTAACCTTTTTCTCTGCCACTAAAAACAGTTCTCTAGTTCAGTTTAGGTCCAAAATCCCATAAATGTTACGGTTGGCAAAGCTGGCAGAGTTTCAAAGGCATTGCTAGAATGATATGTTTCAAATCTAAGAGGAAATAAAAGTATTCTCACTTTATCCTTCATCCAAAAAACACATACCCAAAACTTCATCCTCTCTACCTTAATCTCCCAATGCATACCAGATGTAAACATCCACTTTCAACATCTAATGCCACATGTTGCACAAACACCCACTGACCCACAGTGAAGTTTTAAGACTAAGCCAAACAACAAAGTGCCATCATATTAAGGACATAACCCTCATATTAAAGGTATAACCCCCAGACTCCCCACCATAGTGCTCAAAGCTCAGTTTGAAGAACATGCTCAGACACTTACTAATGACACTAAATTGGTTTTCATCTCATTAAAGCTAAGGGAAACAATTAAGAGGAATAACACAAATATAAACAGTCCATTAATAAGTTTTTCAAGCTTTTAGTTACTAAATACTATTATCCTTGCTTTTAAAGTCTTGCAGCATAAATACTGCAGGAAGCCTTGGCTAACAAACACGGTGAAAGACTTGCAAATCTCTCTTTTGCTGTCAGCTCATCAAACACTAGGATATACCAGGGGTGAACTTTGGAAATTTACAGCAGATCCAGAAAAGAAAATGGCTATTCCCAAACAAAAAGAGCTGACAAAGGGACTTTCAGAGATTCCCCCAGCACCCCCAAGGGTAAGAAAGAGACAAGAATTATACATCACCATTAGACCACACTGAGGAGTTCCAATTACATTTAAATGAAATTCATAAAAGTGTAATTTAAAATTTATATTAGCTCTAGGGTTAACACTATCAAAATCAACACAGCAGAGCACTGAGCCCCACTCTGATACCAGAAGCCAGAAAAAACCCCAACTCCTCAGCAGCTCTGCCACCCCCCAGCTCAGGAGGACGCAGATTTGTGCAGGCAGAGAGAGCCCAAACGTGACTCCATCCGTGTCCATCTGCAGGGAGTGCTGCCAGCACATGGAGCTGGGCAATCCCATATGGTCCCAACGTGCACACAGGAGGGGCTGACAGCCTGGGACTGCAGCACCCCCCAGCCCACGGAAACACAGCGCGGGCTCCGCACCCAGCGCCCTCGCAGGGGCCCCGCGGTGCCACGCACCCACAGACCCACACAGAACCCACACAGAACCCCAGGCTGTGCTCCAAAACTGGGGAACTCATTTTATCCTTTTCTCCCTTGATAATATGCAGAGTCAGAAGGGATCACTCAGCTCCAAAAAAGCAGCCTTGGCATCTGTTGTAAGAGCTCTCCCAACTACTCGGCAAAATGGAAAAGTGAACTGTCCTCTTGTGTGCTGGGGTTTTCAACAAAAAGGTGCCAAATAGATCTGGCCCCCAACATAATGAAAAAAGAAACATCAGCATACCTTTAATATTTTTCTTTAAAAAAGTGAAACCAGGAAAGGATTTCAGAGAATGTCCAAAATTATTGACCTTCTAACAAAATGGACTGTGTTTATATAAACATAACTAGCATCAAGAAAAAAAAAAAATCTATTTCTGATTCAGATGGTTTAAATGCCAGTTTTTCAAATTAATTCCCATGGTTTTACGTGAAGGAAACAAAAAAAAAAAAAACAAACCACCCATCTGGAAATAAGCAGCCTATACAACACAGAGTAATTGCCAAAGGCAATTCCAACTTCCTTAATCTTTTCTGGGGGTACAGGCCTCACCAGCTGCATGACCCAAAAATAACCAACAGTTTTTCTTTACATTTCAAGAGTAATCCCACCTTTCCCTGATGGGCCATAAACCAAAATTTCATCCTAAGATATATGAAACACATACACAGTTGGATTTGAGTGTATGGGAGGGAAGGGTTTACTTTAAATCTGAGTCCTTATATCCCAGTAAAGTTAAAAAGGGGGAGAGGAAAGGGCTACAGACCTACCTGCATGAGAATGCACCTCAAAGCAGGATATTAAGGGGAAGTAGAGAACCTACAAGGAATGGAAAAAGGGACTGATCAGCAAAGAGAGCTGGCACTTCAGAGGTCAGGCTGCAGAGGTTAAATGCAAACTGCCAGGAGGCCAGGAAAATGGGAACTCACAGACAAACAAATGGTTTCTCAACAAGAGATTAAGAGCAAGAAATGAAGAACTGATGTCAACAAGGAGTAGAAATTAGGAGGACAAACCAAATATTAAATTAGGTTTTTGCATCATTTTTTCCTGTAAGAATAATGGTGTGTGTGAGGACAGAGACAGAATACCTCATGGGAACAAGGACAAAGCACTGCAAATTACCACATCCATTACTAAAATGAAATGAGGCTGCTTAAAAAAATTTCCATCCCAGAATACTGGAAAAAAAATAAAAAAGGGTTATATATCAAAATTGCAGATTTGGGCATGAGGGTTCTCAGTGAATAGGACATTTTCTGGGATAGCAGCCTAGGGCTGGAGAAGAAATGTAGAACCTGTTAATGTGAGCTCAGTGTTCCTCAGCATCTCATAACAACTGTTCTAAGGGGAAAGAGCACCCAAGAGTAACCAGTGACTGGAACATAAATAGAAATGCAGCCCAGATCTTCTCAAATGTAAATCATGTCACACTGGTTTATCTTTCTTTGATGAAATTTCTTAGTTAATGACAACACGTGAGGAGGATCACACCTCATGGTAAATTACTGGGATGGAGAAAATATTATTAGTGGTGGTGTTCCTCAAGGGTCTACCTTGTTTAGACTTCTCATTTTGCACCTGGGTAAAAAATATTAGGTTTCAGGTTGCTGTCAACCCAAGTATTTAAAGTAGTAGTAATGTGGTAGAGAACCAAATTGTCATACAGCAGGAAAAGCAAGAACTTCTAGACTTAAGGGATAGAAATGGAAAGGAAAAGAACAGAAAACCATAACAAAAAAGAACAGAAAATCATGATAAGAAGGGGCTGCAAGTCAGGGCTCTGCTTGAAACAGTGAAGGAGGAGAGGGACTGGCTACACTTGCTCCCTCCCAAAGGGCAATAGTGCAATTTGACCCAACTCCACTCTTGAAATAATGTTTTAATCAACTTCCATGAACCTGAGCACAAGATGCATTTCCCCAATTAGTCCTGCACCAGTGAGGAAAAGTGTTTGAAGTCTTCCATATTTAAGAGAACTTTGTACCTGTCCCACTAGAAACAAAAATTCCAAGTCTATACATGCCATGAATTTGAAGTGGATACTATTATCAGCTGAAAACTGTAACAGACAGGAAGTGTAAGTCTAAACTGCTGAGAGCTTGATGGAAAAGATCTAAAGGAGATCAGCTCTGGAATGTCTCAGGAGGACTTAAATAGACTTTAAGATGGTTAAAATAAATTAAATAGCCTATTATATATTACATTACATTTACAGTTCTTCCACACAGCTCACATTCCATAGCCTATAAAAATTAAATTTTCTAGCACAAATTGACACTTAAGGTAGACCTGTGCCATCTTCAAACAAGGAAGTTTAACCATAACTGAAATTGGTATCATTAGATTTAAGGACAATGAAAGGGGCAAGCAAATTGAATCCCATTTACATTTTGACACTGCTGCATGCAGCTCTTTCTCTGTATTGTGGTGAGAGAGCTTGAAAAGTGGTCTCTAAATCTAACAGACCTGAAGGTGATTTTCCTCATATTTCTCCCATATAGGCTAATATTTGCTTAGTTTTTTAAAGGAAGAAAGTGGTACTGGAAGACATCTTGTGATACTGCAGCAACTGTTTTATGAATAACTCACTTTTACATAAGGTTCTCAAAGAGTTCAAACCCATAAAAATTCTATGGAAGAAGAAAGCCTCTATCCCAGCTGATCAAACTTCAATCTATTAATTTCAAAGCAATGCTTATGGCTGCATTTCACACAAATATTCTGGCTGCAAAGAACAGGGGAAAAGATTTTTCTGGGGCAGGACAGTCTTTGTGAATGAACACAGTCACGTAACACCCCTCAGAGCTGTTCCCAATGCTTGGTTTCACCTACTTCAGCCATAAACTACATTGACTCTCCTCCAAAACACTTAAGAAGCAGACAAAGCCCAAAACCAAGTGAAAAATACATACTTCTGCTGAACATACCAAAATAGAATCTTTTTTTCCCTTAACCTTGCTAAATGTCACATGCAAACTTAGTACCAATCTTTATTTATTTTGTGCCATCATTCACAAGCAAAGGTGAGAAAAGTGGCTCCATAAAGTCCAACCTTGCTAAACAGTAATTTTAGGTCAGCTAAAAATGGCTGAAAATAGACATCAGGTATGAGGGTCTCATTAAGTCAAATTCTTCTAAAGGTCAGTGGTTCCCCATCTTACACCACAATTAAACTTCAGTTAACAGAACTGGCAGCTGTCTGAATGCCATGGGCCCAGCACTCTGGGCTTCTCTCAGCACACAGAGCACAGATCCACAGTGGTTATTAGTCTGTATTTCCTCTCACTGCAGGTCTGGAATTACATTTTTGTCCACAATTTGATGGTTTCAATGAGAACAGTTAGGATAAACCAGATGATAAAAATACCAGAAATTATCATACACAAGAAAAGTGGAAAAGGTGGGAGGAAGGGCAAGAGGAACAGGGAGAGGAAAAAATTGTTTATGCACAAAGGTAACTCAAGGCCATGAAACTATCAGGTTTGCTGTTTTCTTGGTTTGGGGTTTTTTGTTTGTTTGGTTGGTTTGTTTTTTCAGAAGACAACCTATCCTTTCATTTTGCTCTAGTGTGCTCTGCCTATTTCACTGCCCCACAGCAAGGTACTGTTGTTACACAAACAAGAGATGTGAAATTAATGTATTCATATTATTCTATGGTTTCATTAAATGATACCTCAAATTTTGACTAGAGCAGCCAAAATTAAGTATAAAGAATCAAAATAGTACTTTATCAAATATATTGCATGAAAAATTCTGCTAGCACTTTACAGAAAAAGTCTCTTATTTATGGAGTTTTTCTGCTCTTATCTTTCTGTTGAGGAGCAGCTGTTTTCCTTTTTCTGGGTGGTAAGAACATAAACAAAAGTGACATGAATAAAGCATGAGACCTGTTATGTTTCTCTTGTTTTGTTTATGTCTGACTATCTTTACTGCTGCACATAGTCCACCATTCAATGTGCACTAATATCAATACATGGAAAGGGGGGGGAAAAAGCCTTCCAGAAAAATGTAGTGCATAAAATACAGAGCTGATGATTTGAACTCATGATGCCAGACAGCTGAAGATGGTTCCTTAAATACAACAAACCAGTACTGAAACCAAGGCAAACAAAAGGAGCATCCTAAGGAGAGATTAAGGACAGCTCAGGAAGCCAGAGAGACAAGGCTAGTCCTGGCTGTAAATTCTAGGACAGCTTTTTCCTTTCTTTGTCCAAGGAACAACTTGAGATCAACACAACAGAGTGGTCTCTCTGACAAACACAGATTAGTGGCTTCTAACTCACTACAGCACTGGTGTCTAAATAATCCACACAAAGACCAATCTGTTGTGACTGTTGCTATCAACTGTTTCCAGCCAACTCACAACAGACACATCTTTCTTCTTCTTGAGGTTAGTTAGGGTTTTTTCTCTTCCTCTCCACTAAATGCATAACAAAAGCAATAGTCCAGGTTCAATTTTCATCTTTCAGTGGAAAGTACTGTTGTAGCAGGACAATTTATGGCTCACTCATTGTACTACTGGGAGACACCACAGAACACCCTTCCCTGAGGGTCAAATTTGCCCTTCACAGCAAAAAGATGCAACTATAAATTTGTGTGGGATAAGGAAAAGAATCAAAGGGAGATCTTTAGCTTGGAGCCACGTTTACAGCAGTGGAGTCACTATATTTGTTTTTTTAAAGAATGCTACTGGATGGGACTGTCCAAAGTCCTAAGAAAAGAAGAGTTCTTCCAGGCCACTGGCAGTTACTACAAATTGCACCAGTAATTACTGGGGAGGGACTGGCTAAACCTTACAGGAAACATTCCCACTATAATAGCCATGAAAACTATAGATCCAGACATCCTTTTCTAGCAGCAGCACCAGGAGATTCTCTTGCTCCTCCTCCTCACTGTCCTAGCTGTCTCTGCTGAACTCAGCAGCCCAGAGAATTCACCAGCCCAGGAGGGGAGGCAGCAGCTGCTATAGTGACATGGTAACTACATTAAAAATGCCATGGACCAACTACTAACAGCTTTAAACTAAAATTATCAGTAAAAAAGAAGACATCTGACTTCAAGCAACACTAGCCTTGTCCTGATTTTATAAATGCTGAGAACAACTGCAAGTCTTGTCTTAATCAGTGAGTTTCTGCTGTTTAGTGTTTCAAATCAGCACAAAGCAGACAAGTAAGGCTTGCAATTACACTCCAAACCCCCCATTCAAGTAATTCTGAACTGCATTCCTTTACCTACACAAATAAATAGTCTTAGTTCATAAAGCTCTTAAAAGTTAAATAATTATCAACTAGAGTACACTTCCACTTGCTTGGCATCAAAGCTTTCCATCTAGAATGATAATTTAATGCAGATTTGGACAATGCTAAGGTAAACACAGGTCTTTATTTTAAATACCACTGCAATAAAATTAAGTTAACTGAAATACAGGTATCAAACTCTGTGTGTGTGACATGAACCACAGGAAGGTTAATCTCACATCATACCTCAAGTTCTACACATTCTCTTCACAGGCTTTTTCCATTTAGATTTAGTGTCAGTAAATGATGCATTTTATTTTGCCTCAATTCATTTAATAGAGCAGCTGAGTAAAAACAAGGATGTCAACAGCAAGCAGTAATTCAACTCTCTCACAGTGGTATGCAGAAAACTAAATTATACTTGGTCAATACGGTCAAAATGGAAATCAATATATTATAAAATTCTTCTATTGCACAGCATTAACAGTTAGTGTTTGTTCCCTTTCAAAGACTGAATGACTTTGTTCTCCAAGCTTCCCTGAGCACTCAATCCCTACTAGTAAATTGCATTTGCTTAATGCACAAGTAAAATCAACTACCTGTTAATACTGCTAATCACTGTACATACATTAGGGAGATATTAGGGAAAGAAAGCAAAAAAAAAAAAAAAAACCCAAGGAAACCAAAGAAACAAAAAACTACATTCATAGATAATTTTACAAATAAAGACTTTAGAGTTTAAGGGGGAAGCCAGTTAACTTTTAAAACCCAGCCCTAGAAACTATAAAAAATAAGCTTCAAGAGCTATTTTTTCCTGTCACAAATGTTAATTTAGTGCAACTAAAAAAAAAAAAAAAAAGAAATCTCACAAATTTCAAATTAGTAAGAGGTTTTACATGAAAAATTACTAGCAAATTAGTTTAATTAGAATTAACAGATAAATTTATTTTAAAACAATGTCAGTAAAGGCAGCAAGCATGGACACAATCCCCCTGAAAAGCAGGTTTTGCTTGGATGGAGTACCTGAACTTGTCTTAAGACCCTCCCAAAATAAGTCACTGCAGGAAAACAAAGTTACAGCTCCTTGGCAGTTCAGCGCACTGAAATCACTAAGGCCTTTCTGAGGTAAACCTGGAAACTGCAAAGCAGTTACCACCATTTTTTTTCACACATTTACAAACTGATGAAAAATTTCAGAGAAAAAACACCTGCAGTTTAGTATCTGTTCAAAGCTGAGGTTCTCTGAAAGCCTGACTAAACAGCACTGAACAGACTGTTGGTATTAAAGAAGTTCTCATACTACAGAAAGCTCAACACCATCTGTATGGGAAACATCTTTCTCAAAATACATCCCCACCTCGGAGGTTTGGTGTCAGCCTTATCAATACACATCTGTCTTCAGCCGTGTGAACAGCTATTGGCAAACATTGATGAGAGATGCCCTTCAAACTCCCTTGAAGTGCAGTTTTACTTTTGGGTAACAGCTCTAACCCAAAGACTTTTACAAGTATTTTAAAGAGCATCTGTTTTGAAGTTGCAGAAGCGAGAGGTTCATATATCTCACATGTGTTTGAGCCAGGCAATCAGTAAAGGCTTATCTTTACAATCAGATAATCAGCAGAAGAATTCAGTGATGACAGATGAGTAACAAACCAACTTTTTCTTCAATTCCTTTACTTAGGAAGCAGGTCTGAGATGAGGCACTGTACAATTACTTGAGCTGAGGTTAATGTCTCAGAGTGGTTTCAGACTGACTTACTCCAAGTGCCACCCTGCTGCTGCAGCATTGCCCAATGCAGACCCCGCCTCTGCCAGCCCCGGGCTGTGCTCAGAGCCTGAGTGCTGCCAGCCCCGGCACGGAAAAACCCTGCTATCAAATTCCAAAGTGGAGGCTTTGCTGTGCTCTCAGTAAAGCGTTCAGCATGTTGAGGGAAGAAGTTTCAAAAGCAGGGGAATGGCGCCTTAAAAGAAGCTGAAGTAACTTACATGTATTTTCTTTTGATGTAGATGTTTTTCTTATGTAAGAATAAAGGTAAAAGATCCTAAACATTCCTTTTTTTGTTAGATTGGGCTTTTCCTAAAGCACAAAAGCAAACTAAACCCCCCACAATATCTCTAACACACTTTATTATGATAAACACAACAGTGATTACAGTACTGATGACAGTTTCCTGCACAGCAAAGCAGCCAGACAAGCAACGAGCCATCACACTTTCTCATTTACCCATCACACTTTCTCATTTACCAAGATTATCAGAGGTGCCACCAAGAATTTTGAAGGTGGGAGGGGATTTGCCAGAGCTATGAACAGAGTAATGATCTATTTAGCTTTACAGTCTACTCTGATAATCCATAAAATTATGAAACAACTAGAAATGTTAGGTTTTATAGTCTTAATGGATTTCTAGATACATTTTTGTAACTAACACCTTCAAACACTCCAAGTAAGAATACACAGAATTACATCACTGCAAAATGAAATTTCTTGCAGTCTGTTTTTCTACCTCTTAGATTCAACTCCACAGGAATAAGACTGACCAAAAGCAACGAAAGACCCTCTACTTCTTTCTCTCATTTGCTGTGCAGACAATAAATTCACATAGAACAAACACCACAAATGGAGTAATGACTGAATTCAAACATAACTGTAGCCACTTCCAGACTGATTTTTTCCTGTGGTATGTAACAGTGTCACAACAAGTCCTCCCCATAAATTTCAAACCCAGGTTTTCAAACAATCAAAATGTAAAAAACAAATAATTCTATTTGACCTTCATTATTTAGGTCTGTGTGCCAGGTCTAATCACTTCTCATGAGCACATTCCACTTCTTAAAAACAGACTGTAGAAATACATATTTCAAACTAAAAGGAACACAACGCATTGTTTTGATGCTACAGCCTGAAGCCCTTTATCTGAGTTTTATCAAAGGATATTCTATCACTGATCAAAGCAGCAATGACAACTTAATGTTCTCTAAAGTTACATATTGCTGTATAAACTTCCCACTTTTGTCTCATGGCCCCTGGCTCTGCATGACATTGGGGGGACATTCAAAGGTCAGGAGATTTCCTCTCCAAACCCTCAGTTCCTAAGTGGCAGCTCTATCCACAGCAGGAGTGGGGAGAGGAATTTCATCAGGGCTCTGTTCCCATACACCCTAGAAATTTCAGGTTGTCATTTCTTCTGTCAGATGTTTCAATGACAGCTTGGTACATTACTGTATCAACTATCTGTCTGTGTGGCAGCATCTCCACATCACCCTATTACTCATTTTATTGTCATCTCAAGACCTCTTCTCACTCTAGTATTAAAATCAATATTTAATCTTAAATTCCTTTCAATTTATTGCTTTGCATACACCATGTAACTAGCTTTTAAAAGCAAAGTCTGGAAGTTACTTGGACATGAAAGTGTCTCCTTTTTTAAAAAAAAATCTGCATTTTAACAATTCACTGAGAAATCTCAAATTGAGTTTACTAGAAAATTGTTATGCAATTTTATGTTTAATGAACTGTGTTGAAATGAGTTGTACTTAAGACTCCTCATTTAATAAAATGGCATAAGAACATGCAACATAACTACCATGTTTCTACAGTCACGTTAAGACCTCCAACATCTTCACAGAGTTTTAAGCTTCAGATGAATGGTTGTCAGGATTACTTAAAGCACTCTCAACATCTTCAAAACTCCTGCCTACCCCCACAAACAAGAAGAAAAGCCCTGGAGAAACGAGGCTTACAGTCACTTGAGAAATCAAGGACTGCCGAGCAGAAGAGGGAGCCAGGATTTGAGAGGCAGCACCAAATCTCTGAACAATAGAGAATCCAGTTAAATCTGCTCCCATGCTCTCAGGAATGTGAGAATCATCCAAGTATCCCCATTAGAAGCAGCTCCAACTCCTTTATCTCCTATCAGAGAGCCCTGGAGGGGAACAGCTCTGGGGAAAGCCCATGGCCCAGAGCTCAGCACAGACGTGTCCCTGCAAGGATTCTGATTTTCAGGAGCTCTGCTAAGCCAGAAGCTCAACAGGCTTGGGAGCACCACGGGCAATAATTAGATTGGCTCTTCCTGCCCCATCCTGGTTTCACCTACACCTCATCAGGTTTCTTAGGAGCTCCTCTTCAAAGGAGGGAAGGAACGGGGAGGGGCAGGAGGGGGTAATTCTGTGAGTTTGATGCATGGAAAACTTTCACTAGGATCTCACATGGAACAGAAGGGAACAAATGGCAGCATTGGCCCATTCTCAGAATCCAGTTTCAAAATGAAAAACATGAGGATCTGGGATTTGGAATTGAGAACAAAATCAGAACTGAAAATAAAAAAATCGGGCAGCAGCAAGTCACAGGCAGCCTCACATGGATACAGTGTTACCCTCTACAATCAGGGTTGTTCAACAATCTATTAATGAAGTAATTAGTGATCAGAACTCAGGTGGAGGCGTTCTGAGATGTCTCTGTCCAGACAGGTGATGCCACCATAACTGTCACTACAGTCTGGCAGCCAGGAAGAATTGCCACATAAAAAGGGAACATTTTAGTAAGTCTCTGCCCAGATCATACAAAGGAATTCTAACAAAACAAGGATGTCTGAGACACTGATGTACAGCACCCAGCTCCCAGACATTCCTGGATCTATTAATGAACTCAGTAATTACATCAGCATACTGCTCATGCTTAAATACAGTCAAAACTCAATCAGGCACAGATTTTTTTCATGTTAAAGCATCACCAAAGCTAGAGGCAAAAAAAAAAGTGTGATTGAGCCAAATTCATTATAATCTTGCTAAAATGTGCAAGAAAGAAAAAAATCAAAATCAATAAAGTTATGTTACAATTTTGAGTGACCTTTAAATATGATAAAACTAATATCAGAAAACTGAAAACACTTGGTCGTTACCTTGTGCTACAATAGGATTTTAGGCTTCCAGTTATTGACGTGAAGCCTCCATGCCAGGCTTCAGTTTCAGTGTGTGCCTCATCTTTTTTTCTGATATGAAATGACCACAGAAGTTAAAATCTGTTTCATAAAATTGCAGGTACTTGAAAATATAATGCACTGAACCATATCACAATTTCTTTTTTTAACTAAGCCCATGCTCATTAAAGGAGCCTAATTTCTAAATACATTTTCCAGTGATTGCTCAAAATTAGAATAGCAAATTTTAAGATGGAATTTTCTAGTCCAATAAGCCTGGTACACAAAGCAATATTTGAATCTCTAATTTAAATGTTACAATGAGAGACACTGATGGCTTCCTCCAACTGGTTCCCATTAGTTTTCACATTACTGAATTACAACACATACATACTCAGCACATGCATTTCTGAGGACCTGCTGTGCACCACCAGAATGAGGAATACCAGGAATACCGCAGGCCATTGTTGAAGGAGATACTTTTGTTGGATTTTTTGTTTCTTAACGTCATTTCTGCTGCAGTTACGGGAAATATTTCAGTTCCAGTGCACCCAACAGAAGCCCATCTGGATGAAGTGCTGGAACAAAAGCCTACATTGGAACAACATTTTTAACCATAAAATATAGGTCTGGAATTTTTCTGGCTATGTTTATGCTATTTTTGTTACCAGCATCCATGACATTATGGACCTTCCGTGGTACACTGAAAAATGTTGTATGATAGTAACAAGGAGGCTTTTAAAAGCCCCTCACAGGGGGAAATGGAAAAGCAAATAACACTAAGAAGGGGCAAGCAGACAAAGAGAGAACAGTGAGCAGCTCTAAGCACAGATGACTCATTCTGACATTCTATACAGGTGAGGGTATACAGGAAAAACTTCAGTTAAGGAAAATTTCCAGGAATTTAATGGAATTCTTTTATTCTCTGTCTTCACTTCCCTCCCCATAAATTTCAAGCACTCAGAAGTACTAGTAGTCCTCCTGAGATTTTAACCCAAACCAAATGTTTGAGCAAGGCAGACTGTTATAAAATCTCAAGCAACCAACACTCTTGAATTAAATAGGTACCAGTGTGTTTGGACGTGCATGGAAGTTAATCCATAAGGAATACCAGCTGGACAATACACTGCCCTGTGCTTTGGTCACCTCTGGCAGCCTCAGAATCCAACCCCTATCATTTCCCATCCACATTGCCATTTTGTTCCTGACTCCTCCCTGCTGTAATTTTTTTTTCCCTTAAAAAAAATTTAGCCCTTAAAGGCTGCCTGGATAGAGCTGTATTGAGCTTATACAAAGCTAAAACATTTAAAAGCTTTTCCTCCTAGAAATCTAAGGAATGACTTAGAGATACTATCAGGTATTTTTATTGTGCTTCTGGATTAACACAGCATTATTACCAAAGCCTTACTAATCCTGATGTGAGAAACACAACACAGAAACAGGCAAGTGTGGGTAAGTTTTGCATTGATTTAGGAAAAAGTTATAATTAGTTGCTGTTGAACCTAAGAGGTAATGTAAAGCTCAGTATGCTGACCCTTGGTTTTCTACAGCAAACTGAAGGTAGAACTGAGTTATGAAACACAGCATATATTTTACAGAGCTGTGCAAAGAAAACCTTGTTTTTAATAATTAGGCATCAACTCCTTCACAGAAAACAACATATTATTATAATAATTAACATTTTTATTTAGGAGGCCATGCTCCTTTAAATAGTCACATACTTCCAGAGTGCAAGGCTCATGTAACCTAATCTGTGTTTTCCTCAAATCCCCACAAGTCCATTTACTTAAAAACACCACGCTCCTGGATGGGTGCCTGGCGTACCAAACCTGGCCCGTCGTGCATATTTTTATCCATGTTACTAAATTAGGAAAGCAGAGTGGACTAAGGTTATGCCAACTTGGAAAAAAGAACAGGGTCTGCATCAGTTTGTGCCTTTGCTTTTAAACTCAGAACCACTATAAAAAAAATTTAATTTTATTAAGTATCAAAGCAATCTGCCCTAAGCAGAGACAATAATAAAAGCAGAAGGGAAATCTGGGGAGAAAAGGTAAGAAGCCAAATTTATTCCCCTGATTTCGAAGCCTCTAAATCAAAATGTGGAGCACAAGTTCAAAAAAACAAGTTAGGACCACATATTTTCATGCCAGGGTCTAGAGTAAGAATTGAATTACTGGCATGCTGTACCCATCAGTGGAAATCTACTGTGAAAAGAAGGGAGGGAAGAAGTCGTGTTTATGTGCCTTTATTTGAGATTTACTGAAATCCCTTATATTGAGTTTTGTTCAGAATTCTAAGTTGGGTATTCAAGAAGTCTTTACCAGTTAAATACTGGTATGAATAATACAGATATTGTACTTTACAGCAACATTAAAAAAGTGAGAGAAATGAATATGCAGTTTTCATATCTGGAAGTTTCTCCTGCCCCCAATTAGTGAAGCAAATTCCAAAGCAAAGCAGACTTTGCAATAATCACTCAACATTCCAAGGGTTACTGTATAAACAGACAAAGCAGCAATCAACAATTATCGTTTGATTTATAATTTTAGTAACGACTGAACCCTCCTTGTCATTACACAGAAATTACCTATGCAAGAGAAAATGATGTAGGATTTATCTATAAAAGTTATGTATTTCAAAATTCATCTTCCTGAACTTTTCCAGCCTTCTGGAAGCACAAGCTGGTTCAGTTACAAAACTCACTGATCTTACCGCTATTAATTTCCTATTAACTTCGAGGGTTATTCATTATGGAGAGATAATTATTAATTTCCTAATAATGGGTGGGAAGACTCAATCCTCCCTAACATTAAATATGATCAGCCTCAAAAAGGTGTGGTCTTTAACAAATGGAATGGGAACACCCAAGTTCTATTCCTGGCTAACACTGACTCCTGCTGTGCCCTGGAGCAAATAGCTTCTGTTAAAAACACTTTTTTTCCACTCTGTAAAATGAGGATAACACTCCCTTATCAGCTTCACAGGATCTTTCTCAAATGCTTTGAAGATAAAGTTTTATAAGCCTACAAATGTATTTTAATGAGTCTTAAACTGATTATATTTCTAAAACAATTTGCCTTTAAAAGGAAAAGGATTTGAAGAGAACTGAAAGGAAGGGTCTCTGAGCTGTTAACCTCCCCTAACATTGCTGCAGTTTGCACTTTAAATACACCAAAGGCACACAAATTCATTTTCCTTCAGTCTGCCTAAAAGAAGCAAAATGGCAACAAGTGGATGCAAGCTGCAGAGCCACCCCAGAGGTGAGGATGTGCAGTGGAGCCACCCCATCCTTGTGCTGGGAGGAACCTGCCCTGGACCTGGCACAGACCTGCACCCCTCCAGCTGCTCCCTCACCTGCACTTCCTCTGACACTCCAACAAACAATCCCACTGCTGACTTTTGCTATTAGTTGGTCACTTTTCTTTTTCTTGGTCAATGCACTCAGCTCTTGGTTTTTAAAGTTCCTGAACAACAAACACAAAGGGAACCATGGTCTAGCCCATGTAAAGACAACTGCTGATTTTTTTTCTCCCTCTTCTTAAAGGGAATTTTGCCAAAAGATGGGCTGGGATCATAAACCATACCCTCTTCTTTAATTACTTAGCTTTTGCTCTTGACTTGGCAAAACATTAAGCTTTTCATTTCAGTAAATCTATAATTAACTCCAGCATGTGCTGAGTAAACATAACCTCACTTTTAATTAAATCTTAGAACAAGATGGTACAAAACTCGCTGTTTCTAAAGAGAAGTACCTTTCAAATAATGGGGAAAAAAACCCTAATCCTTGTCAAATAAGAAACTTGAATCCAAATTTGAGTATAATCCACCCTCTTTTAAGTCATCTGTTCCCCAAACATGCATTCCAGCTACAAGACCAAAATGTAAACCTGAAGAGCCACCACTACACATTAAAGGAGTCCAAAGCTAAAATCAAACCAAATCTAAATGGTAACAGCAAAACAGAGAACCTTGGTTTTGGGACTCTTCAAGAATAATTTTTATAATGTATATCACTGGATTTTTTTTCCAAATGACACAATAACTATTACACAAAGAGAAATATTATTTCTTAAGAATGAAAGGAGCTGAAGTATCATATGCATTATAACCATCAGAAACAAAGGGGACCCTTCTAGTTAGTAATTTGTGAGTGAGAGAATTCAGCAATATTCAGAAAATGTCCTTCTGACAGCACATGCATATAGAACTAACTCTATGATTCTAAATTAAAATGAAATATCAGTTCACTGAACAAAAGGAGAAATCTCTGAAAAAATAAAGTTCAGCTACTGTGAAAACACAGTGTCATATCTAAGTCAAGCTCTTACATGAACTAATGTAATAAAATAAAATAACCATCTTTCGTTTGTGCTGACTTCTTCCAGTAACATCTTTGGTGTCACACATTTCCAAATGGCCCTCAAGAATTTAGATTATTTAAGTGCTACATTTAAATAGTAGAAAACTTGACAAAACTTACTTCATGTTCAAGAACTACATTTTCCAGAGCCAAATAAATGAACTAAGAAACTGTTACAGACAGCAGCTACAAGATTTACAATTTGCAGAACAAAAAAATGTTGTGCATTTAAATGAAAACAAGTCCTCAAGAGAACTTTAGAACATTAAATCTCTTTTTACTTATCTGCAACTCTTTAATCAGCTCGTCTCTGGAAGGCAGAACCTCTCAGGGATTCTGATTACCCCAGAATGTAGATACTGAAGACTCTGCATTTGGCAGAAGCTGGTCCCCTTATTAATCTTATCTAAAGTATATCCAAAATATGACATTAAGAGAATTCCACAAAGCATTTTCTTCCAGCCATTTGCTATTATATTTCAGCCTGAACACACTTATTCTGGACAAATTTTATCCTTTCTTTCTCATCAAGTTCAGCTGAGTCCCCCTGAGCAGCTCTCGCAGCTGCAGGAGGCTGAAGGAAGCCCCTCAGCAGTGGCAAATCACACACAGAGCCTTGAGGCCAGAGCTCAGATCTGACCCGAGGGTGGCAGCGCTTTGGGAGCGTTTGCTGAGCACAAAGGAAGAACTCTCTCACACTACCAGAGTGCCCCTCACAGAAGGTGCTTCCCATCTCCAAGGGACACCATTTCCATGCTTCACCCCATGCCCATTTCCCATCATCAGTCCTCTATTGCCTGATCTCCTCAGGAAGCTAAAGCTGATGTCTCCACACTGGCTGCATGTATTTTTATCATTCTCCCTCATCTCCTGCCTTAAAATTATTTTTTTAAAACTCACTGAACAATCTTGACCATACCTGAGAAAAGCAGAGTGGGTGTCATTATTAAATTCTCCCATGTTTTATTAAAACAAGCACTTAAGAGATTAAAACCTTGCCCATCCCAGTGCAGATAAACCACAGCACAGACCCAACCTCTATCAGAGTCTGAAGATTCTCTGCAATCAGACCAGAGGCTTAAATCTAAATCTTGAATGCACACCACTTCAATTGGTCTAAAATTTGATTTCTACAAGACAAATCTTAAATACTAAAAATGAACAGTAAGAGCACAATTGTGGAACAAAGCCATTAAAAATGCATAATGAATCAACATATGCTATTAATTGCATTGTTTCTTCCAGCTCTTAATCACAATTAAACAAGACACAGCAAAGAATCATTCTTAAGAATTAAAATGCAATAGAACAGTGGGGTTGTTCAGACACATAATAGCAAACATTTACCATCCAACTGTTCTGCAGCTGCAAGAAGGATATTTTTTAGCAACTGATTTAGGATATTACTGAGAGTATCTTCCTAGATATCCATGGAATTTTGAAAAAACAGACAGTACTTTTAACACCAGACACGGGGAATGGAGACCCAAGAGGAATGCCAGTGCAACCACTCTGAAGTCATTTCCATAAATGACTGTCATCTAAACCCAAAAGCACTTTTTAAATGCAGATCTTTAAATTCTGCACAAGTAGAAGCTAAGTCATATCTTAAATGGCTCCTTATTATAAATTAAGAGCCATTTAGAGCTGTCTTTGCCAGCAGTGCAGTGTCTGCTGCACAGAAAGCAGTGAACACAGTAAAATGATGCACTGCAGTGGAATCACATCCCATCCTAGCTCAGCTGAACTTTGCCAGCTTTCCCAACAGAATGCTAGCTGACACTATAATGAAGATTCATGCTACCAGTATAATTAAGGATGAAACAATTCATCAAAATTTATTATTTTGCTCTCCTTTTTCAATTGTTGAACATAAGTGTTATTTTGAAACCCTTAAGATTTTTTTTTAATGAAGGCTTTGAAGTGCTCACAATTTTACAGAGAACATCTAAGAAAACATGCTTGGAAGCCCTCTTTGGGAATTCCTAAACTTCTGTTTAGCAAACAGTGCAATAGATGAACTCTCCAGTGGGCAAATGATGCAGTGTGAGTGAAAGGCTAATCCTGCCCGGGCTGTAACACTTGTGTGCCATCCAGTGCCACTGACAGGGACAGGATGAGTACCAGCAGTGGCACAAGGGACACCACCACAAACACAAAGACCACACTGCTGCAGGCCCCAGTGCACCAGCAGCAATGCCAGCAGTATTCCTAAGCATGCAGACTTGTCATGCACACAAGAAACACATTCAGGGACAATGCTCAGGACCAAATTCTCTATAAACTTCAGGAGAAATTTATTGCAGCAAGTCTCAGCTGATACCAGTTCCTAATCAAATGTGGTAGACTCCAAATCAACTCTTCAGTAATGTAAATTATCCTTTTGAAAGTCTTTTTTGGAACCTTTTTAAGTTAATGTGTGAAGTTTTGCAGAAAATGTGTCACTTTTTCTTTGAACAAGTCTTTCTTTCATGGTACAGCACCATAAGGTAAATTATCTTTGAGGAACATAAAGCACACTCAAGTCACTCCTTTCTTTTGAATGTAGGACATCTGAAAATTGATGGAAATTTTATTGGCCCTGGGTCATAATGTTTAACAGGTTTATCTAATTTCATTCCAGAGCATTTACATAGTCATATACATTTTTTTTCTTTCTAATCATAACCATCCTTTGACTTTTTTTAAGCAGTCTAGAAAAGTGCAAGGAAAGGACAGCAAGACTTCTGCACCCAAAACTTCAAGGAGCATTTGCAGAACATTTCTTGAGAATAAACAATGTGAACTTAAAACACATGAAGGTCACATTGAGAAATTAGTTAAAATAGAGCCAAGAGCTAATCCTGTTAGATTAAGTTAGACCAGTTTTTTGAAATCATAGCCTTAAATTTTTATCATCTCTGCAGATCAGAAAATGCAAATACACCAAATGAAAATTAAAAACCAAAATTAAAAAAGTATTTGAAAATCACCATCATCTTATCTGAACAGATATAAGGGTGATAGAAGAATAATAATGTTATATCTGCTTATCAAAGTATTTAGAAGACAAAAACCAATCATTCAAAATCTGCCTATGGCCAACTTTTTCTGACTTTGTGTCACATTTACTTTGAGTAAGTTTCGCTTTTTTATTATACACTAACAAGACAAACATTTGTTATCTACTGTCACAATGAGCTAGAACTGCCATAGGCAAAGCTACTGGACATGTGTCTTTTTAGAAAATATGAGATTGGGGCTGTTGGGCAAAAAAAAAAAAAAAGGAAGGAAAGACCAGAATCCTTTCTATTGTGGAAAATTGGAAGAAACATCATTTTATCATAATGACAGTTGTCATTGGCATTTTGTGTCTCCTCAAAGAAGTTCAATATTTTCTTGATACGATGGCAAAGGCTGTTAAATAAATCCGTTTTTCCCACTTCAGCAGCATTTCTTAGGACTCTACAAGCACACAGAGCAGCTCTTCCCTAACTAGTGCCCACTGGGAGCACTCCAAACTGCAATCCTGCAAGTGCAGGATGCAGCACTCAGAGCACCAAGGGCAGATCACCTGGCAAGTGAGGCTGCAGGGCTGTGTGAGGGCTGTGAGCCCCCAGACCCTCACTCACCTGCAGGTAAATATTTCAGCTGGTTGTTTGCCAGGCGCAGGTGCCGCAGGGAGCGCAGGCGGCCGATCTCCGGGCACACGATCTCCAGGGCATTGTCACTCAGGTCCAGAAACTGCAGCTTAACCAGGGAGCCAATGGCTTGTGAGAGAACAGATTAAAGCATCAATGTGACCCGGGAGGGACATTAAAACCTTCTCAGGACTGTGAGAGGAGGACAGGCCCCAGCAGCCAACAGCTGTGTGTGAGCACATCTCGAGGTGTTAAAGGGGTCTCACGGCTCAGTGCCATCAATTGTGGGAATGCTGCTCTAGCTCACAAACAGCTCTGCTGGCAGTGAGACAGGGGCAACAAACACACTGATGTACACAGTATTCCCATCTCCAAATGTAGCCATGGTATTTTCTGAAAAATCCTTTCCTTAGGATTTTTCCTCCTGAGAAGCTGGGAGGCCTCAGGAACAAAATGTAAACATTGATTATCTGCTGCTGTGGGATGCAACAGGTGAATCTGGGATTGGTCTCATGTGGTTGTTTGTAATTAATGGCCAATCACAGTCAGCTGTCCACACTATCTCAGTCAGTCACAAGCCTTTGTTATCATTCCTTTTCTAGTCTTAGCCAGCCTTCTGATGAAATCCTTTCTTCTATTCTTTTAGTATAGTTTTAATATAATATATCTCATAAAATAATAAATCAAGCCTTGTGAAACACGGAGTCAACATTCTCATCTCTTCCCTCATCCTAAGGACCCTGCCAACACTGTCCCATCCAGACCCTCCTCACACAATTCTGCTCTGAAACCACTTTCTCCATTCTCTTCCTCTGACTCTATCCAATTTCTATTCAGAAAGAGCATAAATTGAACACAAATTCCTCAAGTTGGGAGCATAACTGCAATTAAGACAAAGAAAAGAAACTAGTACAAGTTCTTGCTCCTTTGGGTTTCAAATCTGTCATGATCTAAACCAGCAGAGTATTCAGTGTGGTAACTGCCTGAAAGCAGCAGACACTCTGGATTTTTAGTTCCTGCAGATGAGTGCCATTTAGCCTTTTCCCTTTCTGCAATTAGAAATGGAGCAAACAGCATTTAGGTGCATTTGAGAATTCATTAAAAGAATTTAACATAGCATAAACAAGGACATTATCAACTAAAAGCTACACTGGTATATTTTGTATGAAAATCTTTAATGTTTTATGGGAAAATAAAGGAAAAGTAGGCCTCTTCAAAAGAAGAAAAATGAATATTTTATGATTCCTGCCACTTATTGTGAGCTGGTAGATTACTTACCTTCAGGTACAACAACTATGTTATTTGAATGAAGGTACCTGGGGGGAGGAGAAAAAGCAGAGGACACCACCTGTTACCCTCAAGGACTTCTGCTACATAATCAGTTTGCAAAATATCCAGTTTCAGACTGAAAGAGCACCCTCAAAGCCATTCCTCCCTATGACCACAAAAGCTGTGCAAACTGTATAAACTGGCAATGGACAGGTACTTAAGTTTCACTTGGATTATTAAATGATTACCATAAAAATAAAAGAAAATTACATACAATTATGTAAAACAAACCATTCACAGTTACAATAATAACAGGCTTTAATTTTGCAAGTCATATGGAAGAAAACAAAAAAGGAAAAGAATAAGCAGGGAGAATAACCAGAATAAATCATATTTGATCACCAAGTTATTTGACACTAAATGCTGGCCAAGGTAAGCAAAAAAGCCCACACCTACAGAAGTTCTGCAATTACAAACATTTTCCCCTACACATAAACTCTCACACCTTTGGTGAAGAAATAAGCACATGATCTATTCACTCAAAGTGGGTTTTTCAAGCTTAAAGTACATTTTTCAAAAGAAAAACCCAATCCTGCACATGGTTATTTATGCAGCTACAGAGGGTGGCCAGATCTCTCACTAAGAATATTCAGCACCCTCTGATGGAGCACTTCCAGTACTTCTGGTAACATAAACACTGATCTTAGATTTTACACATTTCAGATTTCAATCATCATTGCTGCAAAAGAACAATTGTATCTTGTAGAAAATAACAGTAACAAAATTTTCCAATACTGATATCCAACTGCAAAGGAATATTGAGTACTCAGTGTTCAATTGCTTAGGCACACATGGAATTATTTTCATGACATGTTTTTTCCTACTGTATTCCAAGAGCATTTCCTAAAGTAGGAATCTCTCTTTTCAGGGAGACAGAACAAGGGAAAAAATGTATAAATATTTCAACTGCATGGGGCACCTGAACCTCCTCTTTCTCATTAAACATTGTAGTTTGCTAAAAACTTAACAACAACAGTGTAAGAATAGCATACATGTTTGTAGAAATATAGAATGAGCATTCTCTTATCCATTTCAGCTGCAGCTCCTGAAAATATTTGTGAACTACCTCACTTAAGCTAAAAAACCCCTGTATTATGAGGGGCTCATAGCCCAGCATCAGGGGCATGATACACACAGAAAACCACACAAGTGAGATAACTAAGGATGTAACTTTTAGGAAAACAAAAATAATTGAAGTTTGTCTCTAAAATTTGAAAACTACTGTACCAAATTATTCTTTAAATAAATTCTTATTTTGTGGTCTCTTCCCCAACAACAAAACACCTTTTATTGTCTCATCAAAAACTGACTTGTCCTATTAGAGCTACACAAACCACAGGCTCATTGCAGCTCTCTCCAGACCACCCAAATGTGTGGGATAGTGGTGGGACAACTGAGCTTGCTGAACACCAAATAACTAGGCTTGACTCCTATAAATCAGTGCTTGTAAGAAATTACTTTAAGCTGTAATTTGAACAAGTTTTCCTAAAAGCAGTATCAAATAAGAGAGAGGTTTCCTGATGCCCAGTGGCAAATTATGATATCAGATATGAAAATATTAATTTTACTGCTCTCAAGACAGAGGCATGATCAGATAGGATTTGCTCTTGAGTGAGTCAGAGACTGCAGTGACCTCCAAACCAGTTCAGTCACACTGTGGACAAGGCACCAGCAAGGTGGGGTTAAAGGGCCACATGAGGATGCCAAGATCACCCACTGAGGGCATGGACTCCTCAGACAAACACCTCCTGTGGGGAGCTGGCCACTACATAAACAATCAATGCCCTACCAGGTACTCATGTCAAACTGAGACCAAGGGCTTGAAAGGGGGGAAAAGGATATTCCTTTTAACCCCCCACTGCCAATCCTACCACAGAAGGGAATCACAACTTTATAAGGAAAGGGGAAGGAAGAAAACATTGTCTCAGGGGCTTAATTAAATTAATTGTCAAAATAATCCAGTTCATGGGACATCCATTTTTTGGACAAGACTGGATAAACTGCTCTGCCTACAGCAATCATCATTCCACAGTTACTGTCCCTACGTGCTCATCCCTGCTCCCATTTGACAATCTGGACTTGGTTCCAAAAACTGATTACTGCAATCAGCACGACTGAAATCATGAAAGCCCTGGGAGCTGGGCTGGGAAGGAGCAGCAAGGGATGGGCTGGAGGCTGTAACCTGCTCCTCTGGCTCTGTCACAACCTCTGACCACTGCACTGGGAGGTTCCAGGGCTTTATCAGTGTGACAAGTCTGCACGGAATTTATGGGTAAGGTTTTTTTCTCTTAGCAGTACAGACAGTGGTATAAAGTTCTTCTCATACAATAAACAAGAAATGTAAAAAAAATTAAAATTGGACTTAATACACCTCTGTCAGAAAACTCAACAACAAACAAATTAAGAAAACACAACAATAAAAAAATTACCCTTTCTTGCCCTCCAAGAAAACCCTCCACACTTAAGAGAGAAATTATATGCAAGTAATAGATTCTAGATTATTTTAAGATGAGACAGATAAGCATAATAAAAATATATTAGAACTCCTACATAAACTCACAGTTCCACGAGGTTTGGAAGCTTCTGTGCAAGGTTTTCTGGCTGAAAGAGAGTTAGAGATTTTTTAGGTTTCTAAACAAAAACCAGACACGCAAACATTGTGTACCCAAGTCATTTTAATCACCATACTACAAGATGTCAGCAGGAAAAATGGCAACAAGGAATGTCTGTCTATACAATACCCTGGTTCCATACTCCAAGTGTCCATCAGGGCAATCTCAGATGTATCCTGGGTGAGCAATTCACTACTGAACAAAACTACAGCCTAGAAGTGACATTATCATGTCCTCAGCAAAATGGGAGTCAGATTTCTGACTGAAAAAATGGATTACCTCATCTCCTTTTGAAAATATATTCAAGTAAATGAGTTAGTTGAAGGGAAGAGATTGCTAAGAAGTTGCAGCCTTTACAGACTTCAAGCAGAACAAGAACTACACAAGATGTCTAACCAGAATGTATTTTATAATGCTGCTAAACTGGGAAATGACCTACAATCTTTGTGTAGCTTGATCAATTACCAAGCCAGAACTGCTGAATCCATCAAACTAGATTTTCATATTTACATATTAATATGCATATCATTTCTTAACTGCCAACTGATCCCTAGCTGTAATTCTCTTCCTTGGTGGCATTTATAACCATGAGCACATATCACAAAATTGGCTTCACAAGCTTCAGATGTCGTGTTGGAAACTATACTCAAAATTATTCAAAGTTAAGACAGTTTTATTACTTAAGAAACCTGCTTTAACATAGATTTGTTTTACTGAAAAAAAAAGGGTTACAATACTGATATATGCAGAAATGCCTGCATTTCAAAAGCAGCTTGATCACATAATTAAATTCCTGTTAAAACTAGAAATATTCATGTGAATAAACATGATGTATGACACCTTCAATAGCTATATTCTCTAAAATAGCTAACGCTGTGTTGATAACTCGATGATGTAGCAGCAGGTAACATTCTCAGGCAGCGAGCACGCCCGGTGTTGGTCCCCGGGCCAAGGCCGGAGCAGCGACCGAGGCTCGGCCGGGGAGGGGCAGCCCCGCTCGGTGACGTCACGGCCGCGGCGCTGTCCCCGAGCCGGCGCTGCCCCCTGGCGGCAGCTCCGCCACAGAGCGGGACCGCCGGGCCGGGCCGGGAAACGGGGCCGGGCACAGAAACGTCCCAGCCTTAATGACAAAGCGTGGGGAAAGCCATTTCACTGCCACCCTGCTGCCTTCAGTACGATTTGCATGTTAACCTGAACCACAAACTACTGCCACCATTCCACCTGCTGCTCTGTCAGAGCAGGACAGCATCACATATTCTGAGGCAGGAAATTAAAATCAATCACTCTTGATCTTGCTTGCCACAGCACTAACAAGGCAAACACCTATTTCCTTTTAATTGATGGGGAAATTGGGTACTGGAAGGTTCATGTGATCAAAGATGAACTGGGAAGAAGGAAGATTTGGGGCTGGGATACAGGTGTGCTGTGTGGCTCTTTGATCCATTCATTATGTCACAGCACTCCATCACTTCCATCTTGCCAATGGAGACAAAAATGAAATTATTCTTAGCCAAGGTAAATTCTGTCAGAGTAACTATCCCAGACATTTCATAAGAGTCATCTGTCAAGGACAAGAGTCATTTGAGAAGAGTAAAGAACAAAAGCTGATTTAGTCATTTATTTTCAGAATTCTGAAGGAATGAACCAGTGGGAACAAAAGTACCACCTAATTATAAAGAAATATGGTTCAGGTTCTGTTTTGGTGGTTTTCAATAATGCTCATGCAATTTGAAGTGTTTATTGATGAGCTATTGCATTAGAGAAGTATAAGGAAGACACATCTTCCTTCAATAATTTGTTTTGAAGTATTCTCAGCTGAGATTTCCACTCCCCCTACTGCCCCAGTGTACCTGACTTACTACGACTTTACTACAATTGAGAGCACTACTTGTCCTACCAGTAGTGGACATCAAAAACCTCATTATGAAATTCTGCTCTGTAAAATTATCTGTGATTTCTGCTTCCCCTGTCCTCCTGTTTTTTCCTCTCCACCACCTTTAACCTTTTCTCTCAGGACATGCTCTCCACAGGTCCCTCGCTGCTGCTCTCCAGGTTCTCTCCAGTTCACCCAGGCTGTTCATGGCTATCAAACCCTCTGCTCCAGCTTGTGCTCTAACAGCATCAATAATTACTTCCTTCTGCTTTTAATGGAGATTGTGAAACTTTCCACGTTCCAAAAAGACATCTGCCTTTTTTTGTAACATGCTGCTGACTTGATCTATTTTGGTCCACTACAACTTCCAACATCTCTTCTGTGGAACAGATGCTCAGTGAATGACACCCAAATTTGTTTGCCTTGTTCCAACAATAGTGCTGAGCACTTGAATGAGAGCCCAACAAGGCACATTATGAGCAAGTTATCCTGATTGCTGTGAATCTAATCAAGCTCTGCTTCAGGCTGTTTGAAAGCAATTTTGCCTAAGTATGACCTACATTTTAACTTTTGTTTCAGTTTCTTTATCTAGGTCTTAACACTTACATACAAAACCCTCCTTATTGTTTCATCTTTTGAGCAGCGCAAAGTTTGTGAACTTACTGCACTAAATCATCACTGAATTTCACAAAGTGTCAAGGCAGAGCTGTTTACAGCCTTTGGCTAATTTTACAGCAGTTTTGATTTGTAACTATGAATCTTATCCTCCTGTTAAATTATTGCACATTATTAAATTACTGCCCAAAACCAGAGTGCTAAAATAATTCTCTACAGTACATGTCAACTTAAGTGACTCATTCAAGATGAAGAAAAGGCATAAAATCTTCAGAATCCTTTCAGCTTTTGGCCCTTAAAGTGGAGTACTGGACTCCATCTAGGAAACCCTGAAAACTGTACAATTTTGGTGAATTTTAAGTAGTCATGCCCTACAGTTCCTCTACTGTTGCTATTATTTTACATCTCATACCCTGGAAGAGCCCACCAAAAAAAAAACAACCAACAAATCCAAGCCAATTAAGGAACCAAAAATGAAAACTTGGAGACTTGAGCTTATTGACAGTGGCAAGTTCTGACTCCATCCTACAGCTTTACCAGCTCAGAACATCTCACAGTTATCTAACTGCCCCACACTGAACTCTGAGCTCACAACGTTGACTCAGAGTGAGAATTTCTCCAGTTCAGGGAAGAACAGTTGAAAACAAGAAGAAATCCCAGAAGAAAATCCCACATTAATTGGGACATATAACTGTGTTCTCCTATCAACAGCAGCCATAGATACAAGTTTTACTGGCACCTTAACAGGTTTGGAATTTGACCCTGGGATTGCCTTGGAAATTAGGAACACACCAAGGAAGAAAGTCATTCAGCCTAATGAAGAAATGTAGAATAGACTGCACAGCATCATCTAACAGGAGAAACTGACCACTTATGTGAGTGAAATACATAGGTTTTAAAAAAACCCTACAGAACAACAAGCCTGACAAGAAAAGCTCCAGAAGGCCTTGAGAGCTTGAGAAGGGTAACCAATAAAATGTCATGAACATCCATTTATTATTCTCTACATGACCTATGCAAGTTCAAATACTCACATCTTACAGCTGATGGCATCTTTCAGGGTCAGATTATCTATAATATAATATCTTTTTTTTTCTGTTTCAAAACCCAGCATTGCTAAGCACACAGACAGCAAACATTGCAATAAAGAGACTGTCGTACCAATGTGGTCAGGGAATTTCTTTTCATGTAAAGTCTCTCCAGGTACTGCAGCCCCTCATCTTTCAGTAACTCCAGAGGGAAGTGATGGAGATTTCTGTAATTCAAGAACAAGTTCTTGTGCCTCTCCAGCTTTGCCTCAGAGATTGTTTTACACAGTTCTGATGCCATGACTAAGCACCACATCTACTGCATCGCCTCTTCACAGAGCAGAGCCATTTCTAGGAGACAAAAAGAGGGAAAAAGCCCAGTATTACCAAGGTGTGGCCATGCATTGTTTGGAAATTTGTCATCCTGACTATAGATTCTCTGATAATTTATCTAAACACACCTGTTCCAGGTCATACACAAAGTCCCCAGAACACCCACACCACAAGCTGTGTTAGAAGCAAGTCTTTGACTACTTTCTGGATTAAGCTTTAGTGCATTATAGACCTGAAATACCAAATCTTTATTATATTTATAAATGGTTTAGCTTCATCCATGTTCAATGGACCTTTGGGATTATTTTGTCAAAAGTGCCACTACAAGAAGAAAATAAAAGCAACTTCTTTTAACCATTACTGATGTCCCACATCCTGTCCCATGTGCTAAAAGAAGAACCCACAGATAAGAAAAACAGACAATATTTTAGTATTTTAGTCTCAAATTATTAAAAACCACGATTATCTTTTAAGGCAGTAAGACAAAAGGCAAGGAAAATTTGAAGTGCTAAAACTGGTGGAATAATTTACCAGTTGGAAGAGGTAATTGGGATAGATAGCCAGTAAAGCCATTTAAAAATAATACACTAAGATATGAGAAATCTGAAACTTGCAGTGAGAAAGTTTATAAAGGGTTTTATTTAACAGCAGATTTTCAGCTTGCTCTACTAAAAATAAAACCAGAAAGAACAAAGTGTCAAGTTCTAACTGACAATTTCAAAACCAGAAAACAAAAGCAGGAAGGCAAATTAAAAATTAACTTGTATCTGAAACCTGACTTGATTCAACTTGTTTTTCAGATATAACCAAAATTCAAGTCATTATTATGCTGTCTACTTTAGACAACAACAGCAATGCTGCATCTTTTCAACTATCTCATAAAAAACATAATAAACCCAGACTGTTCATTAATTTAAAGTTACCATTTTGCTACAGACTTCTATATATAAATTAATTCCCATTAATGAAAGGCAAGGACTCAGAACTGCTTCCCACCAATAACATTTTCTATTTTAGTTCAATCCTTCACTGAAGGAGAGGTTTCCTATCATAACAAATATTGGAAGTGAAGGCCCTGAATCAAAAATCCCATCTGGTTACAAGCATGGTACACAAAACTCCAGCTGAAGAGTGACAAACCCAACCATACATGTAAATCAAACTGCTTCATTAGTTTGAGGAGCTCCCTTGATTTGCAGATAACAGCTCTCAGCAGTGATCTGTGTCCTTCTGGAGCAGTACACATTTGTGAGGTTTTTAAGAGGTTTTTAACCATTGTCTCTTCATTAGCTGTTTTAGGGAACAGGGCACACACTCTGGCCCTTGGCACTCTCACATTAAAGTTCTCTTAGACCAGAAGAGCAAGGAAATGAAACCATTATAATTCCCAACTCTACTTCTGTGATCAGCATTAAAATAATTCCTGGAAAAGTGTTAAAATTTTTAATGGGCATAGTCTGAGTATTTATTATTAACCTCTACAATATAAGACAAGGTAAAGGAAAGCTCATCCTTCTCTGAGTTTTTTTAAATCAGAAGTCGAGAAATGACAAAACACACACGTAAATATCCAACAGCCTTCCAATTTGTGCAGAGATGGTTTTCAGGTGTCCTGCACTTGTGGGCTTCTCTTCACAGAGCTGTGGCTCCATAAAACACCTGCACATTTAGCCATGGCACACACGGACACACAGACACGCAACGCCACAGATGCAAAGTCCAGTCACAATCTACTTTGGCTCTTACTTCAAAGGAACCTCCTCCACTCCCTTCCACCACCAGCCAAACTTTTCCTCTCTCAATTATCTTTTTCCCAGGATGAGGTGCAGCCTTACCGAAGAGGAACAGCCACAACCATGCTCTTTAAGGAGAGTAAAAAACAAGGATGAGAGCTGACAGCACGCAGGGACCACGGCCCCGTGAGGGACCGGGACATTCAGGGAGGGCGAGGAGGAAGGGGACGGGGGAAAGGGGGTGAATGAGGGGAACAGAGATGGGAAAGGGGAAAAGAAGGGGCAGAGAGGGGCACCGGGCAAGGGGGACACGGAGAAGGGAAGGAGAAACGGGGAGACAAGGAGGGAACGGGACAGACAGGGGCGATGGGGCCCGGCCATAGCGCGCACCCCCTCACGGAGCGGTGCCGTGCCGTGCCGTGCCCGCGCGGTCCGGCGAGCAGACAGCAGGGGCAAAGCACCGGAGACAACCTCCCACCGCCAGGACCCGATCAGCTTGGCCCTGTCCCCGTCCCCCCTCGGCCCGGCCGGGTCTCCGCCACTCACCGGGGCCGCCGCAGCGGGAGCGGCGCCGCCGCCGGCCCAGGGACCCGGGGGCGGGACGGGCCGGGCCGGGCCGCGCGAGACCGCGGCTGCCGCGCGGCTCTCGCGAGACACCTCCCCGCCCCGCCGCGGGTGCGACCAATCACAAGGCTCCGTCTCTCCCGCTTCCCTCCGCCAGCCAATGGGAGCGCGCCCTCCCTCAGCGCCACGCCCGCCCCTCGCTGTGGGCTGAGGGGCCGCGGGCGGTCCCGGGATCCCGGTGGTCCTGGGGTCCCGGTCTCTGCCGGTATCCGGTTATTCCTGGTGTCTGCCGTCTGCCCGTGTCCCGGTGATCCCGGGGTCCCGGTCTCTGCCGGTGCTCAGGTGTTTCAGGTGTTCCCGGTGTCCCGGTCCCTCCCTGCGCTGTTCCATGAGCTAATATGGGCGCTCCACTTGCCTCCCCGCTTGTTCACACAGCTCCCGGTGCTAACAAGTCACCCCTGGTTAATCGCTGATAAAGGAGAACATCATTTGCTGATAGAAGTTGAGCTCAGGGACCACCCTCCCCCTGTCTTTTCTGTGTTAACAGAGTGGAGGCGCTCAGAGGGTCCTGCCTGCACCCACCACCTGCCCACCACGAGCATTTTTACCCATGATAGTTGCCCTGTGGAAATGCTTTGATTTTGTGTGTATTCACTCTAGAATGGCACATAAAGGCTTGTTTGTGTCTTGTCAGTTCTCTGCTGACAGCTAATTCCCTCATCCTCAGGGTATTTAACATCACCGGGTATTAAAAAGTTGCTTTTTGCTGAAGATCACCTCTACAGCTGGCAAAAAAAAAAAGAATCTCAGCTGCAGAAATCCTCTTTCTACTTTCCACAGACTAATTATTATAAACTGGTCCTAACGAGATTCATGCAGCAGGTCTGCGGGGTTACCAAGATGAACACCTTGCAGAAGATATTTCTTCCATGTATTCACATAATTTTCACTTGAAATAAATCAACATGCAGAAAAGCTTGAGATCTTTTCCCTTGCAGACTCGTTCCTCTCTTTTTCAGTTCTAAATAAAGAATAGCAGCTCTTAATGGCTCATTTGTCATTTTCCTGCACTTGAAAGACAATAATTGATTGTGACAACTACACTTGCTCCATCTTACTTTGCAATCACAGTCTTTTTGGAGTTATTTTTCTTTCAGAAAAAAATAGATTGGGTTTTGTTGAAATACTTTACCCTTCAAAATTCACCATCCTCCATATTTATCATATCATTCTGTATACATGATTTCTTACTGTGGTTGATAGCACTTGTCTGTTTTTTTCAGCTGATGTTACAAAATGGCCTGCTTGTAGACCACCATGGTTTTAAAAACAGCAAAAACATCACACTTCTTAATGTCACTTTGGTCTCTCTCTATAAATATCTGAGAAATTAAAAGTTAAGCTTATTTCAGACCAAAGTAGAAGCTGAATATGAGGACTTTTAGCAACATGTTCCTCAGAGAAAATTCAATGTGTCAAATCAAATGTACTTCTCCAGAATATTGAGTCATTGATCAGGACAGAAACTATGTTTCTGTCTTCTTCCACTGAAATAGAAAAGGAGAGATGAAGCTTTTTTCCTAGGAGACCTGCTCTTAACAGAGCCAGGATGCTTAATGTATTTATTTACACATAAGTTGTAATGGTTTGGGGTTTTTTGGTTGGAGGTTCTTTCAGAGAATAACAAGTAGGAGATAAGATTACTGCACTCTGATATTGTTGAGAGCAAATTGTGTTGGTTCTTTTCTGCTCACACCAACTCACATCACTTTTTCTTGTGTCTTTCCCCCTGAAAGGTCACTCAGAATTCTCTCTTTGTTGTTTTGTGTAGCCTGAATCATCACACTCATTCATTCTCTGTTTTTCCCCCTCAGCCAGTGCCATGGTGATCTGTGAAAAGTGCTGCTCTCAGACCTGAAAGCTGATCCCCAAAGCTCTGATCCTGCCCAGCACAGGTGTCCAGTCTTGCTCGTGTAGTCACAAGGCTAAAAATGATGAGTGGAGCAGGGATATTGGAATCTGATCTTCATTTACCTCATGGTTGCCAAGTCATTCTCCTCTAACTCGTCACACTAGTGCAATCTCTCTGCTAAGTAAATTTTACTGGTTTTTTACCCTAATTTAATCCTTATTTTTGTGCTTCTGAGAGCACAGGGGGCTTGGCTTTTCCATCTTGCTAACTTGCT
Organism: Melospiza melodia melodia; assembly: GCF_035770615.1. Classification (NCBI taxonomy): domain Eukaryota; kingdom Metazoa; phylum Chordata; class Aves; order Passeriformes; family Passerellidae; genus Melospiza; species Melospiza melodia. Next base: position 17,311,823 of record NC_086208.1, on the reverse strand, counting down.
TTTAAATGCCAGTTTAAAGTAGACCTACTCAAGTAATTTGCAGTTGTCAGTGGCTTCAAGATCCACCATCATCTGTGGTTTACTGGAAAAAATCCAGTGGCTGGATCAAACTGGCACAGCTTCTCTGGTGATCCCCTGTGTCACACACAAGGCAGATGAAGATAGTGTGAATAAAAAGGGATGATGCTATACCAGATTTATTACACAAGGCAACTATTTGAGACTGACAACTTTGGGGAGATGTAATTGGAAATACCTTTGCATAGTAAAATTTTATGCCAACATTTTCTTTTGTTTTGCTGAATAAAACATGAAGAAATTATTTTTATTGAGGTTTTTATGACAAGTTTCCTAGCTCCCAATGTCACAGACCTACAAGATTCAAAGGACCTCAGTGAATTTCTGAATCTGAGTCCTGAACACTGTGAGGTTCCACCTCCCTAATAATCCTGCATGAGTCTTTTCCACCCAGTGCTGTGGATACCACTGATATTGAATCATGAGCATTAAATTAGACTTTGTAAATTTGGAATATGATAAAAATATCCACTTCGCAATTAAAGGTCAGTTTTTAGCAGCAGGAAAATTCAGTGTGATTGATGCATGACACCAAGAGAGTTTCTCCTTTAAGGTCAGGTAATTACCAAGTATTTTTATTCTCTGCTCTTCAGTGTGTCAAGTAGCAGCACAAAATAGGCTTTCTTGGACATCACTGTGTTCTGAGAATTATGGTGAGGCACAAATCCATCAGCAAACACTGAGCTCATGCAGCTATGCCTGGTGCAGAGAGGTCCTGTGGGCTGGAGGAACCTTCTAGGCACAGATCAATCCCGTGATCAGCAGATGGAGGTTCAGCTTTCTGTAGGTTCTGGTGTGTTAGCACAAGCGTGTGAAGCAGTAGTGACCCAGCCTGCTGCACCTGCCAGCTCTCACAGCCAGAGAACATCTTTCCCATGCTCAGACTGGAGAAGAATCTACTTAACACATGCTTGGGACATTTGGAGTGGTCAAGGAAAATGGCAGAGCTCTCCTTTACATGGCAGGGTTCCAGCACAGGGGCTGAAAGCTTTGTGCTGTCCTACTGTCTTCTGCCTATCCCTAGAAAATAAACATTGCCTGGAATTTGAAAGCTCTTATGCAGTTGAATATGCAATTTCATTTTCCTGCTCTTACAGACACTGAGGATGGTTTTCTTCCTCATCTGAGGACTAAAAATTTCCATTTCTTCAATTTCTTCTATTGTTCTTTGAACAAGAGCCAAGGGCCTTGTGTCATCAACAGGTTCTGCAAAGACTTGAAGAAGGAAACAAAACATTTCCAGTTTACATCCTTTCTGGTAGAATTTCAAATCTTCATTCTTCTTACCCTTGTTTTCACTTTACACTATCTTATATGTTTTCAGTCAATCCAGATTTCATATACATAATGATACAAGATTCAGTTGGTATAAATGTCAAGAATTTTGCATCTGTTCTTTCCACAGGAGGTTTATTTTGCATCATGCATCATTTGTTGATTTGTCTCTTGTACCAGAAAGAAACAAACTCTGTAAAATGTTTGGTCTTTACTAATGGAGAAAAAATCCATTCTCCAGAAAGTCCTTGTTCTTCTTAGGAAGCCTTTTGTAACTTTCAGTTAGTAATTTTGGTTTAGGGACAAAGCTCTCTTATTGGAGTGGAATAAAGTTACAGTGACTCATCACAGTACTGCTGACTGTGATTCCATAAATGCTTTAACTGTGCCTTTCTGCAGCAGTACAAAAGTGGGAAGGCAGATGGAGCTCCTGCACACCGAGTGCCAGCATGCCAGCATTCAACCTTTAGACATCATCCACCTTTGGCTCAAACCTTTTTATTTTCAGTTTATTCTTTATTGTATTTGTTAAACTGGAACTGACTCCTTTTTCAATGGCACACTAATGCTAGTGAAAAACCTAATTTCAAGGGAAGTTATTTGCACTGCCTGGTATGCTTCAAATCAGCATGGCTCAAAATGGAAGCTTTTAAAACAGTTTATTGCTAATTTGGGCTGAACTAATTTTTGAGGGAAATTTCCTGGTAATCACATTGATTCTGTTGTGTAATAGACTCCCGAAGAAGTAATGGAAAGCACTGGTTATTTGGACAGGCTGCATTTGGAATGGGACAGCCCTAATACAGAATAATCAAGCAGTGGATTTTGTCCCTGATCATGCAGTTTCTGCTCATTCTAAATTCTCACTGATCTAATTAATCTCAATTGGAAAAAGAACAATGCCTCACTGAGTGCCCCAGAAACCAAATTCCTCTGTTAATGTGTTAAGCAAATACAACAATAGGCAGAATCAACATTTTTGCCTCTGCTCCATGGGGAGATCTCAATAAGGGATCACTGCAAAGGTACCAAACCAGCAGCTCCCCATGGCTTTTCAGCTGTTAGTCCTGTAAAGACTGTGAAAGGAGCATGAGGCTGATGTGGAGGTATTTTATGTTACCTCTTGTTGACAAGATAATCATGGCTTTCAAATTCATTTTAATTAACCAAATATTATTTTTCGACTTGCTGACATTGCTGTATGTCACAAATGCATTAATGAATAAAATTTGGTTTATTGTCTGGAATTCACTTTATGAAACTCTTTAAACTTGACTGATTTGGTTAAAGTAATTTAAAATATTGTCTCCAGTTTTGCTTCGTTCAAACCAATAAAGTAGTAAAACTTGAATAGCAAATTTAGACAGCACATGGACACTTATTATTTTCAGGCAACAAATAGCATGAAATGTTCTTTGGTCTATTTTTATGTGTCCTCAATAATATTATTTTTTACTACCGCCCTCGGCTGCCATTGAAGCTCTGTGGTGGTGATTTCTCTCCATCCTTCTGCCTGCCCCAGGATTCCTTTCTTTTCATCTTCACTGCATTTCCCTTCAGTCCAGCTGACAGATCTGCTGAGTTCATAATAATTGTCAAAAGATTCCCAAGTATTTCTAATGATTCATTGGATCTGACTTGACCAAAAGTTGTTATTAATTCAACTGAAATCAGTAGTTTTAACATTAAACATTAATTATTCTGAAGTTGTTCCTTCTTCCAGATACTAAACCTATTCCAATTCTTTTATCAATGTCTATTGCTGCCTAATGCTATTTTATTTTTTCTCTTAGCATTTATTCTTCTGAGAAGTCCCATGATCTGGTGTGGAAACAAATTCATGTCTTGTAGGGAGACTCCATATCATCAGCAAAGCTCCATTATTCCTATAAATTTACTTTAAAACTTTGATAAAATATGAAATCCCTATACTGTCACCCACACAGTTCTATAATTTTAGCACATATAGGCTTGAAATGAAAGTATTTTAATGACAATACACACACTTGAAGTTACATTTTTATCTATTTATGAGATGTTTGTATTTCCTATGGAGAGGTTTCAAGTGAGGTGCCAAATGTCTTGGTTGTATAAGGTGACCAGTTTTGTAATTTAATTCTGCCATTCATTTCAGAAGGGTGTTAACTCTGTGACCTGTTACATTATGATAGAAATGAGGCAGGTGGTGAGCTATTTTTCATTCCAAGGGAGTATAAATAGTGAAGGGGGGCAGCATGGTGTATATGCAGCTCTTTGATTTATGCAAGCACATTGTGGAACTTGTTTGAGGGAAGTCAGATATAGAAATCTTCTGTTCCTGAGACCAGTGGGAGATTTGCTTTTAGAGACCTTGCTGTGTTTCTCCTTTTCATGTCAACCATCCATCTGGTTACAGCTGGGATCTGACCTTTCTTTTTCTTGAACACTCTACGAATAGCTTAAATATACACCAGGATGCTCCACGTGTTGGGGAGACACCCAATGGGCTGTTTCCTGTCAAACACAGAATTTTTAGTTTTTGAGAAAAGCCAAAGATCTTTCTTTTCTTGTTAATGCTGTGTTTCCTCTCAGAAATCTTCCCTGGGAATTCTTGAGCACTTTGTTCTGAGAGCTCTGAGTGAGGAACCACAGTGCAGGCACACTGGGCTGGGGAGCCCTTGGGCAGTGGTCAAGGTCTTGGACTGCTGACTCTGGGTACTTTTTTCCAAGTCCACACCTCCTTCCTGCCTTTGTCCCATTTGCACCACAACACTGATAAAGATCTTTCCACATTATAAAGTCATGGCACAATATTTGTTACCAGCTCCCCCTTGCCTCGGTGTAAGGAGAGTTTGGGACAAAATGTCTTTGTGTCTGGCAGAGCTCTGCTCCCAGGGAGCTGTTCCAGGCCATCTGTCTGCAGCAGGGTAACATCTTCTGCCTGACCAAAGGGGATAATTCAGCCTTCATTCAAAAGTAAAATGAAGACTCGGAGCAATTTTTGCTGAAACTATTTCGCTGAACCTATTTTTCATTTTGCACCAAAGGCATAAGAAAAAGAACCACATGCCATATAGACTCTTCTAGAGATTAATGCCACAAAATTCTGGGCCAGTGAAATAATTAGGTCTGTTAAACCCTTTTTGTGCTTTTAGCATCATGGTCAACGAGTTCAAGCTTTTCAAATACACATTATATACTTAGAACAGCACTCCTCTATAGTTATGGCACCTTCATAGCCCTAAGCCAGGAATAGACATTGCTACAAATTAAAAATAGCCCCACCAATACAGCTATAGCTTCATTACAATCCTTAAATTAATGTGTGTTCCTTTCATAAAATAGAAGCCAGCCAACCACAAACAAAACACAAAATTTGCCTACTGAGGAAAAAATCCCTGTCAGCATCCCAGTGCTGCACTCTGGTCTCATGTTGGGTAGGGCTATGGATAGACACACTGCTATCAGGAAATAATTTAATTTTATTTAGATGTTTGAAAAACATCTAAAAGAGGAAATTTATACCAGAACTCTTTTGTGTGGTTTATATCTTGGAAAAATGGCCATTCTCTGTGTATATCCAGTCCTTAGAGGTGGCTAATCTGTAATGTGACTCCTGACAAATGGATCAGTCTGGATTTGGAAAACCATGTGGATAAGTGCACCATGATTTGTCCTCTATGTTTTAAAAAATCAGTCTAAATAGTGTTACTGTACCCCTACATAAGTGGAGAAAGAGAAAACTGATATTAGGAAATAGAGAAGCCCACTTCCCTGGAAGATTTATGTGGTAGAGTATGCCAGCCTTTAACAGCATATGTCAAGTGTGTAGAGGTTGATGACAGGGTATGTTCTATTCTGCTGAGGGGAGGGCTCAGCTCTCAGTGACTTTGGCCATCCCTGAAGCAGAGAAAACCATGGCAGTGAAGCAAATAACTTTTTCCTACTTCCATTTGCAGGTGTTTCCTCCCTGATCTCTTCACCACACGTGCCTGACTTCCAGAGCAATTCGGGATGAATGGCAAATCATTTGTGTTTGAAAAACTGTCCTTTTCCTTTGATTTCTGTCCTGAAACCACATGAAACAACCACTAAAGATACTTTTCCTGGCTGAAAGACAAAGACAAAGTCAAGGACCAGTGCACAACAACAGCATGGAAAGATAACAGCAAAGTTAAGTAGATAAAAGCATCACAACATAAGGGCTTAAAAGACTCCCAGTGTTCTGACCTCTGCTGTCAAAAAGTCTGAGTTCAATACCTGGTAGGAAAAGAGTCCAAAACCCACAGAAGATGAACCATGCAAAGGGGACTTTCCTTGTTCAGCAGGGACAGAAGTTATGCCTTTATATTCAGGCACAGTGAGTTTTTGTTGTAGGGTGCTCTGTTAATCTAGCTACAGCATGTTGTCCTATTTGATTTATTCGGATTTTTCAATTTTATCTTTCCTCCTCAAATTCTACCTGTGGCACAGAACTCAGCAATATGCAAATACTTCAAGAACATTGCAACACATCTCAAAAGCTCATAGTATTTCTCTATGGTTTTATGTATATAAAACTAGAATAGGGGAGGATCTTTTTTGCAAAATATTGCTTATGTCTGTCACATGGGTTGAGAGAATCAAATACTGCTGGAAAGGGATTTTATTTCCCTTCCATTAGTCTTCCTTTTATAAACTTGCAAAAATATTACTTAGTAAAGCTGAAATTCAGCTCAATGTGAACTCTGCAATTTGTTCATAATATTGGATTCCACATTATAGCTCTAAGTGCAATAATATGAAATATCCAAGGGATTGTACAGATTCTCATCTTGGGAAGTTCAATGAGAGCAAACTGCAGTGAATGTTAGAGCAAGGAAGAAACCAAGCTTGTTTTTAGAAATGGGTATCAAGGAAGAACCAGAATAGAACAGGGCTCTAACAGAACTGAGTAAATGATTTTAAAATATTTCTAATATATTTGCTGCAGACAGAAGGTCACTCAAAAATGAAGGTAGGCCCATATTCTTTAACGTCCCTACCTGCACCAGGTAGCCAGGGCAAGCAGATCAGTTAAAATCAATGTGTGGGGAGAAAATAACATTTCCACTCAATGATTTATGCTCAGTATTTCATTGGTGTATAAAAGCACTGCTAGCAAAGTACTTTTATGCATATTTTAAAAGGCTGTTTCACTTGATCAGAGACAGGAAGGCCATGAAAGACTTGTAGATGGCAAGTTTATAAAAGGAAAACAAATGGAAGGGAAATAAAATCCCTTTCCAGCAGTATATGACTTTCCCAACCCATGTGATAGACATAAGCAAACTTCTCATTTCACTCCTGACACTTAGAAATGTTCCCCACTGTTTTCAGATCCCTTGGACTTTCCCTCTTTCCCATCACTTAATGAAGAGATAAGTTATCTTCAAAAGGCTTAGATACAAAGTCTAGTGGAATTACAGAAATAGAAATATGTACTAATCAGAAAAGCAAACCTACTCTCATATCTAAGTTTACATGAATACTATCAGTATTTAAGCCAAAACCATTTGATTTCCCTTGTGCTTCTCTGTGTTTGCTTCCTTATTTTGACTTAGCAGTCAGATTATTAGCTTTGCTTTCTTGCTTTAAAAAATTCAGAAGAAACACAGCAACAATTTCCAAACAAAAAATTTCTCAGTTTTTGCTGAGCATTGTGGCAGAGAGAAGAGCTTTGATTTTGTCAGGATACTACAGGCCTGATTCAGTCCCAAGCTCATGGTGAATTGAACATCTTTGTCCTCTTTTTCCACACCTCATCTTCCATCACAGACTAGAGCTTTCCTACAAGGCTGGTTTGTTTTTTTTTTTTTTTTAATTGTGGCTGTCCCTTCATTAGGTAGCACCATAATCCTTCCATTTCTGTTGCATTTCAGCAAGTTTGCAGCTCTGGATTCAAGCTGGGTGTGTAGAGCTGCACTGAATCTCCAGTGAGATGACAGTGATGAACATGGACAATGGCAAACAATCCACAGCCAAACTCACCAGAGCAGCTGAAAAGGTGAACAACACTGAGCAATAGCACATCAATTCCAGCTACAGATTACTAAGCAGCTCTTTTTCCAGAAAACTGCAACTGCACAAGTAAATTGTCCACTTCAAAATCTCAAGTGCTTTAATTTCCTGGAGCTATTTACATGTCTTGGAGACCACAGGGAGAACTTCCTTAAAAGGGTAAGAAAAGCCACTGCTCTTCTGCAGCCAGAAGAGTTCTTACAAACAGATCATCCTTCTGTTTTTGGGCTGATTGAAGGAAGAGCATGAAAAAATAAGAATATTTTGGAATATCATTTCCAGAGGTGAGAACTTTTGCAAATATTTTTATTGTCACTTCCAAAAGACAGTCAGTTGTAGATGACATTAAAGAAATGTCCTGACTTTTGTAACATTGCTGATGAGAGGGGATCACACAGGTAAACCTGCCTTCAGAACAGTCAGGGCTTTAGAAATTGAAACTGAATTGCACTGAAAGCAAATTGACAGAGCACATTAAGGTAGTAGAATATGTTGGCAACCTCACCCATCCTCAGTTTCAGTTCATTTCAAAGAAGGGCACAGATGTCCATTCTGAGGCCACAGATCAAGGTTCTTATGTTATGACTATTTATATTTGACTTCCTGACACTCCAAAGCCACCCAGACCACAAACAATCATCTCCCCAAAGCCTTTAGAACAAGGACATTTCCTCCCAGTTCCAAGTGTTACAGGCTGTACTGGGTAACTGCTCATACTGGTTTAGATGAATGCAGGAACAGCTAGGACAGACACATTTTGGTGGGTTTTTTTTTTCATTTCAACTCTGCACAATCAGTTTGGAGAGGGGAAGTCTATGGGTTGCAGTTTTGTTGTTATTTTCTACTCTGCTGGGTGGCAAAATGATAACCTGAGGCAGACTGGCCTTACCAGGGTGGCAGCTGGTGTCAGAGCTCTATAATAACACTTCTCCCCAGCACTGAAAAGCATTCAAGGCATTTCCCTTTTGTTTACAGCTCTTCCCATAAATGATATTAATCTGAAGTAGAGCTTGTGAGGCAAAGAGCACTTCAGTGTAAACCTTCTGAGGGTGATACCAGCAGCAGAGCTGCACACAGGCAGCCTTGTTAGGAATTGTTTGCCTCTTTGCTTTTCAGTGCTTGAGCCACTTCCAGACTGTGTTCTTTAAAGAGCATTTGCACACAGAGTCTGCACAAAGAGAGAGAGTTCTCTAACTCTGCTGTCCTTCCCCATGTTATCACTGTCCCAGGTCAAGGCTGAATTTCCACAGGACATTTAGGCCATGGCACACTCATTTTGGGTTCAGTTCTATTTGCTGCAAACTTGCCCAATTTGTATCATCCCTTATGCTATGCTAAACACATTAGTACTTTGCTTAAAAACTGTTGTATAAATTAGGGTATTACAGTTTTTGATATGACAACCTAAAAAGATGCTTTTTCATGAGAGAAACAGCTGCAATGAATTACTTGCTTGTCACTCAATAAAATACACATATTTAAATTGACAAGAGTATGGTGTTTTCATAGGAAGTGCTTGTATCATCTCCACATTAAAACAGCTGAGGGGTTTTAACTCTATGGCAGCTTCACTTTCAGTGCATGTACATCTTGCATGTTCACTTAAAAAAATATTATTCAATTCCTGTATTTGCACTCATGATTAAATTATTTGTCCATTTTGTTGAAAAAAAAGAGATCACGATGTACATTTCTATAAAACTGCAGAGCTAATAATGTTGTTTTAGCACAGCCTCTCTGCCTATCAGCAGGATTTCAGTTCAGAGATGTTCAATGTCCAAATCAGTCAAACTGGATTTAATTCAGACATCTAACTCCCTCAGGCCTGGTTGGAAAATGTCAGCCTAAAATAGCTTGTGCCCGAGTAGAACAAATGAGAAAGGCACTTCTGATGTATGTATTTGTACATCCAAATGTCACAGAGTGCTGAGCAGGGACTGAGCCCTCCCTGCAGCACCGAGAGAGCTCCCAGGAGCTGCACGAGTTCCTCCCATGAGGAATGAGGGCCAGAGCTCCTTGGCTTCACCAGGTTTGAGCAGTGATTGCAGGACAGGGTGGAACAGCTGCCCCTGAGGTACCAGTTACAGGCTGGCCCAAATGCCAAGGCTTTGCAAGGTGAGCTAATGCTCCAAACAGGACCCAGGATCTGGGGTGACTCACCAGGAACAGAATTTAATGCTCCTCAGTAACATAACACAGAAAGCAGTAACCATCCCATGGCAGCTTTTGAACAGGATGAAGTGAAATGTTTCTCACCTTCATTTTCAGTTAGAAGAATAGGGTATCGGAGGTAAATCCACAAATAATTTAATTTTGTTTGTGTTCCAGCAAGTGAAGCACAGAATTTACAAACACCTCTTTCAAATGTCAGTTGTTAATTATCTGCTTCCCTTAAACTCTCCTGGAAGGAAGGGAAAAGCTGATCTGAAAGTGCTGAAAGGTAAATAAAGCATTTAACATTCCAGAGAAAACACAATGTAGCCACAATTTTGAGGGCACACAGCAGAAGGGAAAAATCCTGAAACATGTTCTTTAATGGCAATTGATGAACAAAATCCCAAAGAATTTATATGGGAAATGTCTTTGATTCTTTCACTTAACAGAATGAAATCAGTTACTCTGTGTTTTGTCATCCTGAGGTCATTTTAAAGCACATGACAAAAATGTTCTAGTAGAAATAAAGATTCAGCATTATCACCTTGATCTAATGAAATCATTAAATATTCAGAAGTTCTCAAATATTTTTTAACTTGCTCATCATGTTTCTTTATAGATTTATTATTAAAAGCTAAGCCTCTGGACTTCTTTTCCTTTGCAATAGGGAATTTATACCATTTATACTGAAGAACAGCAAATTGCTTTATTTTTCACTGTTATGAAGAGCTACATTATATTTCGCTCAGATTCCTAGCAAAGCTGCTTGTAAACAACACTTGAATTGACAATTCAGGTACAAATGTACAATTCAATTAAATTAAAATAAAATTCAAACAATCCAAAGTAAAATTAGAAAATTAGATTATTGAAATTAGATTTTTTTTACTACAGGTAAAACAAAACTACAGGTTTGTTAAAAAATATATCTGAGAAAAAACCCCTTATTTTGGCATTAAAGATTACTACCTGATATTTACTTAATTCCTAATAGATGTTTTTTTACATAATTCAAGAATTAAATTGGTTAATTTTTTTGCTATAGTTTTTCCATAGAATACTATGTTTCTACTTAGCTTATCATGAACAGCAAGAAAGAAAATACAAAGAAAGTATAAACTTGAGCAATAATTTGTTCTTTTTCCTCACTCAGAATTTGAGAGAGCCCTTCCACAGAAAAGTTCCACAATTAGACATTTGCTTTGTCAGTCCCAGTTTGCTTCTCTTGTTCCTAAAAGAGATTTTAGTTGCATTTTTCCACATTCTGTATTTTGCAAATATTAGCACAGAAAATTGAAAGAGGAAAACTCTGGTGAATACATTTGGATTTAAGGATAGTAATGACAGTCCCAAACTGGAACTCAGAAGACAATAGCAAGCTCTTCACTCTATTCACACAGTTTTGGATGAGGCAGTTTTGAAAAGCAAGTTAGCAGAAATGCAGGAAATTATTACCTGTCCAGGTTAAATCACAGAAAGCAAACTTTTAGGGGCTTCTGTTAGGGTTTTTTTGTTTGTTTGGTTGGTTGGTTGTTTTCTTGGTTTTGTGGCTTTTGAATACTGCTTCCTCTGTTTAAATGAAGAAATTGAGGTGCCAACACCTGATGTTGTCCTGCACATCTTGTTGAGGTACTCATGACCTGCTTTAACTCATTTAAGATGCAGGAAAGACCTGGATTCTGTAATAAGTCAGATTTATTTTCAATTTCTTTCACAACAAAAATTGAAGCTAAAGAGCTGAAGTAAGAATTGGCATTTTCCCCTCTGCTTTCTGGCCACCCCTTAAGTGTTTTGGTCACTGTTTCTCTCACAAAAAGCAAGTGTGCTGCTGAAAGCAGGGAATGAGGCTGGCTCCATGCAGGGAGCCAGGACAGAGGGGCGCCAGGAGCCAGGGAGTGGCTGAAGGACACACAAATAGAGCACACATGAAACCCAAGCAGGTACAACCATTAGCTGAGAGCTGGCAGTGCTCTGAAGATGCTTTTCAGATAGGCATTTTATACCCTGGCACATCTTACTCTGGCTGCCTCTGTAATGAGCCAGGGTCCTTCATCTCAGTAACAGGAACTTGGCTCATCCCAGGCAGCCACAGAAGCAGGGAAGTGCAAAAGCAGGCACTGAGGATAAATCCCATATTTGTAGCTGCTGCTGACTCTGCTGGAGGATCCAATGCTGGCATCTGCAAGCTGTAACTCATGGAAAAAGTTACACTTTTCAGCTCTGCCATCTGATCTTAACCTGTGTGCAGCTTATTTCCTATTCCATCAGCACTTGGGGAGGCTCTGCCTGGTGGGAGGCAGCTGCTCCTCTCCCAGGGGACTCTGCTGTGACCCAGGGCATGGTGGCCCTGCAGAGCCTCAGTGCCCAGGGCTGGGACAGCAGGGAAGGTGTCCATCCTCTGGGATCCAGCCATGGCTTGCACAGGAGTTTCCCATTCCCTGTGTCACCCTGAGCTCACAGTGCTGTACCTGCAGAAGCTCCAGGAGCTGTGTTTGTCCCCTTCTGGTGTCCTTGATGCAGGAGGGCTGTTGCCAGAGCACTGAGGGTGCTCCCCTCAGGTGACAGGGCCCATCTGCCAGAGCCTCCTCCACTCCTGGGAATTTCCTTTCCAACTCAGCCTGTTCTATGGCTCTGTGGTTCTGTGAATTTGCCTGGTGGCTCACAGCACAGCTCAGATAATGAGAAATTCCTCCCCTGCTCTCTTGCCAGCAGCAAGGGCTTTATTTGTGATATCACAAAATATTTGCTCTGTTTCAAGACAAAAGGAGCGGAGATGTCTCTGCTTGCTTTCCAAAAATAATCTTTGCAATCTTGTTCAAGTCCTTAAAGGGGGTTGCTGGGTTCCCTGCTGATGTGTTTGATCATCTCCTGTATTAAGTTAATGTCCCACTTATTTATTTTAATGTCATGAGACCAGGGCCCAAGTAGGAGGCATTCTTTACTAGGAGTAACACCCTATTAAAACAACTGCTCAGGAACATTTGCCTTTTTCCCCAAACATAAAAGTTTTGTGTCATGATAAGAGGGATCAATAACTCATCAATATATTGATTGGGCTGCCAGCAACTGCTTTACATGTAACATTGTCCTTAAATTTAACAACTCAGTGGATTGATTGTAATAACAAGCACGTCCTTCCTAAATTTCCAGAAAAAGAGAACATGAATACATTCACTACAGAACCTTATGGCTTTGTTCTGACAGAGAACTAGACGCACTCAGGAATGCCAGCAGTTTTACTGCCTTTTTTCACTCTAGCATTAATGTACACTTAAAGTGAACTCCCAGGCTTCAGATCAGGTGAATCTATTTTCACCCACAAGTAAGCAAGGCCATATTTGGGGTCACAAAGAATGAACAGCAGATCTCAAATGTAGATTTTATAATACAAGTGACTTGTTGTCATACTATTTTATCCTAGTTGAACCACAGCACAAGATAGACAGTTGTTAAAGAAAAACTGGGTGGTGTTACGTTTCCCTTTAAACAATTAACTTCATGTTTTGTATTTTGGTAATGTTCTCTCCTTAAAACAAAGCAATTATCCTGCTAGTCCTCCCCTCTTTGGTAAATTCAGTGTGCAAAGTAGCATTCACTTGTTACAAATATTAAAATAGCTTGATGGATTTTATGGATTTGCAGTCTTTATCTTCAAAATAAAACCATCTACAGCAGTCTACGAGATGTTACAGCTCACTACATATTTAAAAATACAGAACAGTGTAATAATTTAATTTTTTCCCCCATTGCATTGCTCAGCAGCTGATCTTTTCCTTCTGCAGGAACATTCTACTATCCTACACAATAATGTGCTGTTACTAGTCTAACTGGAAAAGACTTATTAAACTGACCAATTCTTAGAGATTTTTCAATGAGAATTGTGCAATAACTCATCTGATGCTGAGCAGCAGCAGCATCTAACAAAGAGACACAACTTGCAAAGCCGAGTCCACGCCCCAAAAGTTGCCCAATTCAGGACTCAAACAGCGAGGCTGGTCTCTCAGCATGGGCTGCTTTTGTGGCTGCTCTAACAGCCCATTCTGCTTTGTACCAGCAGCTGCTGGGGTAGCTTCTAGCAGAGCTCTTTGGAAAGCATTTCAATGGAAGCTTTTCCAGATGTAGGTGTGAGCATGCCAAGCGCTCTGGCTCTCCAGTGGAAAAAGCAAACATTGGGTGGGAGCTCACCCTGGGCCTGAGCAGAGCTTCAGGCAGGGCCCAGCTCCCAAATCCTGCCCTGAAACACAGCCATGGGTGCCCAGGGCTCAGTCCAGAGAGTGGCACCAAAATGTGGCAGTCCTCCTACCCCTCCTTGCTTTGTCTCCCTCCCAGTATATGAATTGTCTAATAATCTGCATAGGGTGATTTTATTAAGGCTTAAGAAAAAATATTTAATACTCATAATACTGAAAAAGTACCTGCTAATACTGTACATTATATGTAATTACTGTCTCACACAAGGACAGAGTAGACTGCCAGCTATCCAACCCACCAAATTATTTACCATGCAGTGAAACAGGATCTTATAGAATAAATAAATTCTGCAAAGGTCCGGCTTATCTAGCATTAAGGCATCTTTATAATATAGGCAGTTCTTAGGTTATAGGAATTCCAAACTTTAACCCTTCCCCTCTTCACAGAAACAGATGTTTAGCAAAGACTGATGTCAAGGTATTGCTGTACTATTACAGTGTTACTCAGAGTAACACTATTTTTCATCAGTATATACTAGGGAGAAATACATGTATTTGCATTTTCTCTATCAGTTTACTCCAGTGAGAGCCTAAGAAATCTGTATCATAGAATTGTACATTGTATTACCTTCACTGCCAAATCTCATTTGGCACCCACAACAAAAAAGGACTGACAGCAACTTGAGAAGCCACTGACATATTCAGAGCAAGGTTTTAATTAGATCCCTTCTTGGCTGAGCATCTTCCTGCATCCTGTTAGAATCTCTATTCCTTTGCACTTCTCAGAGATATTTAGGCACAGGGAGTCACACAAATGCCTGATGGAAAAGACAGATGAGTCAAACTGTTGGAAAGTTCCCCGGGCAGCAGCTCAGATTGCTCACTCACTCCTCGGGCTTTTTCCTCCACTAAATGTCAGATGTGTCACTGATTTAGCAGCCACTGCCTGAAGAGATTTGATTTGTGCCACCATTGCCATCACTGATCTTCTTGGTTAATTCCTCTGCTTAAGTGATAGCAGCAAATTGTGGCAGAGCTGGTCACAGAGCATCTCATTCACAGGACGGAACAATGGCATTAAGTGAAAGTAAAGCCAAAATTAAGAGAAAAATTCAACCAATCTGAAGCAGCAGTTTCCAATTATGCAGAGAATTTGTCTTTTTAAACATTTGTATCAAGTAGCTGGGTCTCTTACAGGCACACTCTACAAAACTGAAGTGGCAAACAACCTTGAGCTGAAAATAATCAACAGCCTGTACTTCCCTGCCTGTTCTGCAGGGCCACAGAAAGGCTGACAAAGCAAAGGTCAAATAACACAGACCAAAACACAGAAACATCAACCCACCATAGTCCCCCTCTGACTCCTGACCCAAATCACATCATGACAAATAGAAGGAAGAGGAAAATAGAAGTTTCAGCATGTCAGAAGCATTTTGGTTACAGTCTATTGCTTTTCCTATCAGGTTTATAAAATGTGAAGCAAATTCTACCTAGTGTTAGGGTTCAGCATCTCTTAACTTTCTCACCTGGAAAAATTTTATGAAGGAGGTTTGATTCCAGCAGTAAATTCCTGCCACACCAACCTCACATTATGATTTGGAAATGGAAATCAAAACCAATACTGGTGGTTTGGGATAACCCAATAGCTGGAGATAACATCTTTCAAAACCCAGAGTTTTTCCTAGCTGAAGAAAAGGTTGCTTGTTATTTTGTTGGTTGCAGAGATACAGCAGGAAAAAGAGTTTTACCTTTTAAACTATTTAAATTTGGAGTATGAACAAATATCTTTTATTTCCATTTAATTTTAAACTCTCCTTTTTAGAATATTGAAACACCCCCATATTTTCAGTGCATCTTTAAAAAGTTATCACAACTGACAAGTTGTCAAAACCAGGAAATTGAAATTGTGATGTACTGAAAACCAACCCATTTTGAGTGCCATTCCTCACTGCTCAGAGAAACACATCAAGTTTCAGAGAAATCACATCTTCACCATTGAGAGTTTTAACAGCAAAACTGCTTCACTTAATAGAGCCTGAAAACACACTTTTTCTGACAGAGGCCATTTCCAGTGGAAACTATTTTGCTGATCACTTAACCATCTTCAGACTATGCTGTGATTTAGACAGTACTTCCAGATACTTTCTTCCCTGTTTTGCAATACACGGAGAATGTGTGCTTTTCTCTCAGTGTATTAAAAATGAGGATCACTTCAGAAAGTCTCACTCTTTCACATAAAATCTCATTCTGATCCATTTCTTTAATTAAGAGAAAACTGGGTTAAAGGTATGAGTGATGTTTTCATTACAAATCAATTGCATGGTTAAAGAGAAAAAGGAACTTTACAGTACACTGAGGGTAGCATTTAAATATATGTGTGTGTGTGTGTGTATATACAAATATTTTCCATTAATGATTTAAATGGGTGTAAAACAGTTTCTTTACTAGAAAAGGGTAAAAGTTAAGACATACCTTGGTCAAGTGCCAGGCTCCAAGGACAATTATGATGCTGAAATTTCCACTTTCTGTGTTGCTTTATACTCTGCCTCTCCCACTACCTGTGGCACCCCACAACCACTGCTGCTCCCCACGTGCTGTGTGCAGTTGGAATAAGGAATATGCCATGTTCTGCCATCATTTCTATGATCAGCCTGAAAGAGGTGAATCTTTGCTGGAATGAAAAATGAGGTTCATTCTTTGAACCAAAATTAGCCCAACCTGAGAGCAAGGTATTTACAGACATTAAGTCCTTTTTCTTGGACAGTGCAGCCTTAAAAACATCAGACAGGAAGAAAGAGAAACATCTGCATTGATTTTCATTGTTTAATACTCAAGAGTGAAAAAGTGTAAAATCACAAAGCTTATACCACCACAAAAAACGCAGTTTCATTGCAAATGACCAGAACACAAGCTGCCTGCAAAGTTTCACACAGCTGACATCAACAAACCCAGGTTCAACATTCTGACCGTCTTTTGAAACACGTGCTGTTCACAAACACCAGCAGCACCGAGCTCTCGCTATCTCACACATCCTTCTTGATCTTCTATGCTCTATTTGCTTCCTAGACCAGTGGTTTACACATTTGAAAAAACAGTGCCCCACTTCTGGTCTATATCAGCATAGAAATACAGAGTTTTTACCCTCCCTAAAATGCTAATTATATTTTAAAAGCATTTTGTTTAACCCAAACTCAGCGGTAAAGTTTTTATTTCTATTTAATAAAAAGCATAATATGAGTAAGCTTCAGAAGTGCATGCTGACTGAGGGTGTGTCACCAACCTGCTCAGCCACAGGATATAATTCTTGAGTAAGTTAGTACACCAGGGAGTAGGTTATGTTTGCTCTCATTAGTAATTCATGGACCTACAGCACCAGTTCTGCACATGCAGCCACAAGGGGTGCTGGATATGTCTGTCCACCTAAATACACTCTGCTGTCTGAAGGCAGAATTATCCAAAAGTTACCATTATGTCTAAATGTCTCAGGTTAGTAAGAATTAAGTGGAAAATGGGTTGCTTATATTAAAACCTTTTTAAAACTTGAATTTTTATATGTGAGGCAACTTTGTTTTCACAGGCTTTCTTAATGCGAAGGAACTGTGCCTGAAATGTTAAAATCTTTTTAAAGTCATGCTAATGCACATTTCCAGTACTCTGCAATAACCTAGCTTCCCAATAATTGAGTAAAATCCTGCTCTTAAATGAAGTTCACTGAACAAATTTTTCCTCCAGACTATCAAAACAGAAATGTATCTTGGCATAACCTACTGCATCTGACAGTGATGTGCAAAGGAATTTCTGAAGAGCTGTTGCTGCCTCAGTGGAAGCAACACTGATTTTTAATTTTTTTAAATCCTTCAATGCTAAGGGCACCTATATTTTATGAGTCACTTGCTCCTCACTGGTTTATTCCCTCACCTTACCTTATAATCCTCCCAGCAGGTGAAGATAAACAGAACAGTTTTGGCATCACTGTTCCTAAGGAGCACCTGAATCTGTCAAAGATTCCACAATGTATTCATAAATGGGCTTGGCATTGTAAGTAGCTTCTTGTTGGTTGCTAAATATATTTTCTGCAGATATTCTTGTATCTGCTTTACAGAGAATGGTAAGTCTTGAATAAAATTGCAAGAAAACTTACCTCATTATTTTTACCTCTGTTGCTTACTACAGACCTGACTTCTTCCTTCATGCAGTTATTTGATACTTGAAGTACAGAATCTGATTACTGGCAGTATGGCACCTAGCTGGAAAATTCTGGCTTGTACATGATTATTAAACACAGAGATGTTGCCACCTTTAAAGTCATACAGTCAACTAAGGAAACAAAAATATAGGATGAGATTAGAAGTATTATAATAATTAACATCCTATTTATAAATAGAAGCACAGGCTCTTTCTGAGCCTATAGGAATAGTTTTGAAAAAAATATTATCTATTACACAGTGAACAGTATAAATAAGCTTAGATTACATGCCTTGAGTGCTTCTACACAACTCAGTTTCCTATTCATTTTCCAGCTGTTGGTGGAACTTTCAATTTTGACAAATGATTCCAGACAAAATGAGGAAAACATTCAGAAAATTTTGCAGTGCAGACAAACCTCATGAGTTAATCTTTGGAACATTAATAGCTTTGTACAGTTTCAAACTTAGTAAAACTAAGGCACACATGGATTAAACGGTCCTATATCTGAGAGAGCAGGATATGTCAGTCAGCACGGAGCTTCTCAGCTTTGCATTTACATTCATAGTATAAAGCAGCAGTCAGCTTTGAGAAATCTACTTCTGTTAATAGTAAGGAATCTGAAAAGTGACTAGTCATGCCAGACTAAGATAGTCTAACTGGATTCTAGGATGGATCAGCACACACAAAACTGGGCTTACATAACCACAGGAAGAAAATCTGGGAGTCGGCGCTGGCCGGGCTGGCACTGCTCAGCCTCCCCAGCCAGGTGTGTGTCTGCTCTGCAGAGGTGGGCACAGTGAGTGAGTGTGTGCTTGTGTTTGTGAGTGTGTGTGTGCAGAAACAGCAGCTTCTCACCTCTGTTTGTTACTTCCATACGTGTCCGGTATGGTATTCCTTACCTCAGTGACAATATTTTGGCTGCTATTTTTGTTACTGCCAGCACTGCCCAGGTCAGGCCAGCCAGTGGTGCTGTGCTGGCTTCCAAGCTGAACTTATAAAGTCACTGAATTATAAAGTGAAATTATGTCCTTCATTCAACCAATGTGCAATTCAAGTGAAATTAGCTTATTTGCAAACGATTTAAGTAGAAGGCAACTTTGGCCTAAGGCACACGTTACATTCAGAGGAAAAAAAAAGGAAGAAAAACAAATTCAAATCTCAGGTTGGGTTTGCAGGGGGAGTGATTGAAAAGGACATCTTGTTTGTAAACAAAGGATTATCTGGAAATGAGCTGACACACAATGATCATAAGCGTCATCAATGTCATTTGTAAAAGTTTCCTTCTAACAGGACACATATCAGCTAATTTCACTGTGTTAGGAAATTAGGCACTATGTAGTCATGTTTGACTCTTCACACTTGCCTTTAGCAATACCTAGTATCAGGTAACCCATGAACTGCAAAGGAAGTTGAGGTTACTAATGTACACAGCCACTGATTCTGTAAGGAGTTCTCCTTACCTCAGTGGGAACACCATCCAGTCTAGTTTTTAAATTTGTTTTCATTTTAGATATATATTAAATATACTATTGTCTAACCATAAAATTCACTATTTCTCACCTGGAATACTGTGAGAAATTCTTACCTCAGTGTTACCTCTTTCTTTTTGCACTGCATTCAAGCTATAAAAATAATGTCACTTTTGTCAAGTCTTGCTATGCTTAGTTTGATCCTACAGGATCATATTTAATTTTATAGCTGTAATAACGGTCTCTTATAATGTATGCATTAGGTATTGCATATAACTACACAGAAATGGAACTGAAAATCAGCTACTACCACTCAGTCTCATATTCTGTTAAATTTGTGGTCAGTAGCTTGAGATTCAAATCGAATTGCATAGTAATATTGTAGTAACCAAGTACAATACAGTATTAAGAAAAAAATTAATTTGAAAAGTCATATGCAAGCACACATTTAATAGTTGGTGTGCTATAAAACAAACAGAAAAATAGAATCCTTTGAATTCCCCAGTAGCAAATTCCTGTTTCTATGGGTGGAAAAATCTGAAAATACTAGACACAGAACTCTGAGGAAAAATATTAAGAGCATGATCTCTCCCAAAAATAAAATTTCCAATAAAATAAAATGTGCTGAATAGAGGCTTAAATTCAACACTTCTCAGTCCAGCATTAATAATCTAAATAGTTTGAGTGCTTGCCCATCCCTTTTTTTCTCTTTAAAAAAAAAAGGATAATATAAAATAGGTATAAACAAACTGCTATGTAGGCTTCATCAGAGAGTCCTTTCAGAACCACTGTCCATCATTATCATTCTCCTCATCATCTTCCTCCTCATGGTCCAGGTAGACAAAAGCGACTTTCTTCTCTTCAGAAGTATCCGACCTTTGTCCGACCGTTCTTTGCAACTGCACAGTTTGATCAATATATGACTGTTCCACCACCTTTTCCCCCTGATCTTGGGAAAAACTGGAGAGAACGTAGCCACTTCTTGTGCTTTCATTTCCTGCAAGCTGGTTGCTTTCAACAATGACCTGTGGCTGACCAGCAGAAGGCTCTTGCTTGATGGACACCAGCCTTGCCCCTTGCTGCTCTGCAGATGTTCCACCCATATTGGAAACATCCATTTGGAAAGTGTAAGCTGTTTCCCTGGAGCCTACTTTAACATGCTTCACAGAGCTGCTGCTCTCAGATGACTCTGCTATTTGTGAAAGATCTTCCACCACTCCAGCAATGGGTCCTGAGAAGATGATTTCTTCAGCATGAGTTCCTGCAGGACTTACTTTAACGCGCCTGAAGGCTCTTGAGCCTCCTGAAAGGGTCTGGTCTTCCAGTTCAGTGATTTCTGTGTGCTCAGAGGCAGGCCCCTGGTAGATGATCTCTTCAGCTGTCATAAAGCCCTGGGGACCCATCTGGACTTGTCTGACTGAACTTTCTGCCTGTGAGAAGTCCCTTGTGCTGCTGACCTCCACTTTACCAGAGATGGGCCCTTCAAAGATAACGTGCTCAGTGTGAACCTCTTTTGGGCCCAGCCTGAAGTGCCTCATTGATCTGCTGACATCCACAGCCCCTTCAGCCTGGGAAAAGCCATCTGAGCTATTGAGTGCCACAGAGTCCAAACCCGACCCCTCAAAAGACACTCCTTCAGTCATTTGCCTTGATCCTACCGTGACACGTCTTGTGGTCCTGCTGAAGTCTGTGGAGACCTTCTGAGAAAGATTTCCAGAATCCATCTCTTCTACAACTGTAGTAATAGGGCCTGTAAAAATGACTTGTTCTGTGGTTTGGATTTCGTTGGGGCCCAGTTTGAAGTGCTTCACAGATTGGCTGAATTCTGACAGCCCCTCTCTCTGAACGAGATCTTCTGAGGCACTGAGCTCCAGCGTTTCAGAACCCGGCCCTTCATACAGGACCTGCTCAAACCCCTGGACTTCTGCTGGGCCAACCCTGACACGCCTCTGGGACTTGCTCTCATCAGCTGACTGTGATGAGTGAGAGGCCTCTCCATAATCTGCGGTTTCCGAAACTGAACCGTCATAAACGACCCTTTCAGTGGTGTGATAGCCAGTGCCACCACTGCGCCTCGTCGTGGAGGAGCTGTAGATCTCCTGGTCAGCAAAAGGACTGTATTTGTCACTCTGGGAAGAAACTTCCACACTGCTCCTATCTGAGCTCTCTTTCTTCAGGGAGTGTAATGTTGCCTTCTCCTTCTCGCTTGTGATTACTTCACCAAGCCGATCTACATCAAATTCATCAGCATTAAGGGTCTGGGACAGATTGACTTCAGCAACAATGGTCACTGAGCCCCCCTCCTCCTTCTGATCAACTTTTTTGATATCAAATGCCAAGTTACTAGCATCCACTTTGCTGTCTTTTGTTAATGCAGAGAGCTCCTCTTTCACACTTTCTGGGAGACTGCCCTCCAACTGCTCCAAAGCTTCCTTCAACTGATGTTTAGGGTCTTTTGTTTCCTTGGATAAAAGCCCTTTTATTGAAGTCTGAAATTCATGGGGAATTTTAATTTCTTTTTCAATGACAATGGATTCAACATGGGATCTTTCACCCTCAGGAGGATGCTCTTTTAAAATATGGGCACTTGCTTCCTCCCCCACCACTTTGTAGGTATCTTCTGGAGACCTCGCACCTTCCTCTCTCTTACTTTGTGTGCCTTGCAAAAATTCGTCTTGCCAAGAATATTTAATAGTTGATTCTTCTTCAATATGAATTTGCCCATAGACTGAGTCATCATCTTTTTCATTAATAATAGGATGCTCATCAGGAACAGATACAAAATATTTCTGTTCAATAGGTGAGTCATCTTCCTCAGTTACTTCTTCCACATGAGTGAAGCTCTCATGGCGCGGTTTCTTCTTTTTGACATCTTCATACGTGAAGGTGACATTTTGTTCCTCCTCACCATAACGCCTCTCCCTCTCAGGGAATGAATCCTCCACTTCTTCTACTTGGAAAGGCGTTGAAAAATCACTCCTTTCATCAGTGGTGTAATCCAGTGGCTCCTCTACAATCTCCACATTCACAGACACGTTCTTTCCGCTCTCGCTTCCTTTCAGGCCATGATGGACAATATCTTCTATCTCCTCTTTGGATGGAGTTCCCTCAACACCCTCTCGAATCACTTTTCTAACATCCTGGTTTGATAGATGTCCTAAGTCACCTTCATCAGAAATGGCTATGTCTTCTTGAACTTGAGACTGCACTGTGAACTCAGTCTTTATTTTCCCTTCATCTTCTTGTTCTTTCTTATCAAAATAAGTCACTTTGGTGTCTGTTGACATCTGTGAACTAGAAGAGTGTGTGAAACTTTTAAGAATGTCAGCAACAATATTCTCTGCTATGCTTTCAGTTGGCAGAGCCCCCATTTTATGGCTCCCATCCCTAATTTGCTCTTGATCTTCCACACTGGACTCTGCTTCTGAAATCCTCACTTGGCGAGTTTCAGCAGACTGAGTTGCATGTTCATCTGTTTCTCTTCCTATTGAAGTTTTAACACCTTGTACCCTTATTTCTTTATTTCTCTGAGCCTCTTTGTCAGGAACAGGACTTTCAATGGTGATTGGTATCTCAATGACATCTTTGCTTCTTGATTCTGAGGTCACAGTTGCATCTTTTTTGGTTGCTTCCCTTTTCAAAGTTCTTGCAGCAGAAATATCACTGTCTATTACCTTCTGGCTAATTTCCTCATGGATATATTTTTTCTGCTCAGTCTTCCTCCCAAAATCGACAGTTTCTTCTATAAAGGATTTCTCATCAGTTTTCTTTTTCTCATCCTTTGTTTGTTTATCCAGCTTATCTTTTTCTTTCAGCAGAGATGTCTTCTCATCGGTTGGTTTGCTGCCTCCTCTTTTGTCTTTTAGTGTGGTCCGAGTTTCAATTATAGTTTCTTCATATTTAGATGGTTTTGCATTGGTAATCAGCTCATAAGCTGGAAATCTAGTGAAGCCTGGTTTACTTCTTTCAGCATCAGGCTTGTGGTCCTTGTCTGATCTTTCAGCATGTGTTGATTCTTTTGAAAAAGATACTGTGGATGAAGTTGTAACTTCTGTTTTCTTCCTTTCTGGAATCCTCTTTTGCTGCATTTCAGTGCTTCTCCAGCTACTGTAGTCTGGAGTAAATGTTCTTAGCTCTTTGTGGTCTGTTACAATTCTTTCATCCTTTGTGACAGTCGTAGAAGGGCGATATGTTGAACCAAGCAGGTCCCTTCCAAAAGTTCTTCCCCCCGTTGTTGTGTGTGATCCAGACAGTGTGGAGTGGGCTGAGTAATGTGCAGAGCTGCTCATATTTGTCACTGGCATTCTGTGCCTCGTGTCAGTGATCCTGGGAGCTGGCGAAGTTTTACTTCTATTACTTTCTTGATAAGTAGAATAAATATCAGTGTAGTTTGTATACAAAGTGTTTATGAGATCTGCAAAGAGAGCACAGGTGACCAAGCATTAAAATAATGGTTTGTATTTAAAATATCATCAAATAGAGGGCATGAACTATGAAAACATGCACTATATTTTATGAAAGAAATAATGTCTTCATTTTCAGTGGAGCTTTGTACAGGCATTCCTGTAGGTTTTGCTTGTTAAATAAGTCTCTGCATAAATTACATTAAAGCTGAAAGCAAAGCTTTTTCTCAAGTTGCAAGATCTTGCTAATTTGACCTGTTGTGCACTACTGGGTATTGTGGCATTTATTGAGGAATTACACTTTTTATATGTATACTGATGTTCATTTACAACTTCTTATTAAACAATGTATGCTGGTATCACAGGCTGGGTTTTTTACTTCATTACTGAAGTTTCTTAGTTCCTATTGACATTTAAGGGCACATTCCCACCACGTACTAGAAACTGCAAACACAAATACAACCCTTCATAGCCTCACAGTAAAGAACAACAAGGGAGAGAAACAAAGAACCTTTTAGGATCTGTCTGTAGAAATTAATACAATGTTCCAGAATATCTGACAGGTAAGACCAACCAGTACTGCACCACACACATCTCTCACTCCTAAAAAGCTACCACATCTTCTCTGACTTTTGGTAGTGTCTCCTGTATTATTTCTGTAATTCCTTCCCTGTTCTGTGAATATGCTGAGCACTGTCTGCAGAAGTACTGGCTAGTCCAGATCCAAACTCTGCTGTCCAGATGAAGACACAATGTTCATAATTTAACAGCACAGGCAGATCTCTGTGAGCATTTCAGCCTGAGCCTCTTGCTCACACAGCCTTCAAATGTCTTCTGGGACTACAGTAATGACCCCACATTGTTAAACTCCTGAGTATTATCCAGATTAACTCTGTTATTAATTGCAATGTCCACAGCAGTCACAGTGAAGGTCTATCTTATCTAAAACCCTGTTTGCAGGGACCAAAAGTAGATACACAGGGAAGAGTATAAGAACAGGGCAAGTAAATAGTGATACTTCCCTTGTATACTCTCACAGCCTCCAGAGATTTGCAGCTCCTAAGATAGAAATGGTATCTTTATGTTTAGTAAGTCTTTGATTTGTCTTTCATTACTCTGCTAAGATATCTCTTTAAACCCACATGAACTTTTTAACACTCACAATGCCTCAGGATGATGAACTCCTTATTTTTAACTACATGTTCTGTTAAACACCTCTTGCTTTATACTTCAGAACTCTTTTAAGACCTATGGACATCCAAAAGTTCTTTAGAGCTACAAAACATCACTCCCTATGTCCTCCACTCAAGCCATGATTTTATAAGGTATCTCACATAGAAGAGCAATATGTTGATTTAAAATATTAACACTCAAAACAAATTCAATATTCACTTTGCAATACACCCATAAAAATATACATCAGGAAGAGTATAACATAATGATTTCCAGTTGTATTTAATTTAATTCAAAATTAGTTTTAAAATATTCATATTTTACCTTGAGGCAATTTCCCTGCATACTCTTCTCTCCATATAATCCATGGCTTGCACTCCCCTTCTAACAAAGCTCTGCAAAACACAAAGGGCATTTCATTAAAATATTGGGAACAATAAGTATAATATTTTACATTTATAAGTCTTAGGAATTGAAACAATTATCCTGTAGGAGCAACCTGGAATGGTGGAATGTGACAACAAGTCCCATCCAACCTGGCCTGGAACACTTCCAGGGATAAGGCAGCCACAGTTTCTCTGGGCAAGATGTTTTACAAAAAAAAATGTCAAAATGAAAAAAAAAAATGACAGCAACCTTCCTGTTTGTAAAAGAGTAGTAAAGGTGGTGTTGAAGTGTGATATGAGGGAACTGTTACAGGAGGATTTGCAAGTTGTATCATTGTGAAATGAAAAATGAAGGAAAGTATAACTGCTGCTATCAAACACACTGCTGGAGGAAACAATTTACAGTGTTAAATTAACTATTCTTAGTTCCTATTCCACTGGAAATCAGCACATCACACATTTCACAAAAAAGGAGTGGGGAAATACTCTCTGTCAGAAACTGCTTGGTCTCCTTTAATGCCCTCTCTGTGTGTCCCTGTCCCTTTTGGCAGTGACACTCCAACAGCTCCCACACTTCCAGGAAGCGCCAGGGCAGCAGCCTGGAAATGCCACATCAGGTCATGCCCTGAGCAAGGCAAGGCTGCAGGCAGCACAGGAACTTGGTGGGTTTATGCTGCTCCTACCAGCATTTCTGGGCTTGGGAATGCCAGATGTTCTGCACTGATAAGACACAGCTGCAACATCAAAGCTGGCAGGAGTAAGGCTGGAGGACTGTGATAGCCAAGGGTTCTGCGTCCCCAGGGCAGGAGCTGAAAGCCACTCAGGACTGGGGTACAAACACCTCTGCTGGACATTTATGTCAAAACTAACAAAGCAGGTGTTTTAACATCACTTGTATATTTCACAGTTCCCATGACCGATCACTTTGGCACCAGCAAAATATCATTAGCAAGGTTTTCTTAGCCTTGATGCATTTGTCGAGATCCAGAAGAAAAGCCAGGTTAGAACTACCTAAAACAGGCTCAGATGGGCATCTTTCCTTTTATTTTTTGAGTTGAAAACACCCACAGTAAAAGTAATTTATCTTTCTCCAAGCTGAGAAAAGCTTCATGGGAATTAGATCCCTTCAACACATGTAATGCTCCCAAGACCAAACATCTGATCTGATGGAGCCAGCGAGTGCCAAACAAATTTCTCTGACAGATCTGCCAGAGAAGCTGGTGGTGACGCTGCAGAAACACATCCAGGGGCTGGCAGGGAAAGTGTTAACCATGACGAAGGAAAGCAGGAATGTGGGGAGTTTGACTAAGGATTTCTGGCTGCTGTTAAAACAACAGTTGTTCAGTTGCTGCAGCAACCTATGAGGTCACTAAAAATAAGTTCCAGGAGGTAACTGTATATGGCAAAGGGCAGCAGCCCACAGAAAAGCTGGATCTGAAGTGTTACTACTGAAAGTGAAAGGCAAAGCTTCCTCAAACTTCTGTAAAACTGGGACAGAGAATCAGTATTTTACTGGGCACTTCATAATATGTATGACCTCATGCTTATCAGAAACCAAGAAAATGTTAAACTGAGCTTGGCTTACTAAACTGGCATGAGAAAGAGCAGTGTACTGTACTGAGCCAGCAAACGCAGCTTGTGCTGCTCAGTTTGACCATAGCTTGAGTTTATGCAAGTCATTTTGCTTCTCTATTCCTCTGCATCCTTTCCTAATAATAATCTCTTGGTGGTAAGGCCTGCTTTTAAACTTAAACTGCCCAAAGAATTAATGTCAACTGTATGAACTTTTAAGTAGCCATAGTAATAATAAAAAAAGACATTGCCCCAAGCAGCACTCTTCTAAAAAAAATTAACCATGTCAGCTACTTCCTGGAAATCAGGTCCCAATGACATATACTCCTATTTTGTTAACACTTAATTTAAGTGTGACCAGAAAATAATCCAACTGCACCGTTAGCTCATCTCATTATTAATGGCATTTATCTAAAGTTAGCAGGGCCATGCTCGTCAGCCTGTGCTGGATGACAACAGAAACAACCAGTCCATGAGAGCAGGAGGAGGAGATAAAGTGGTTGGGGTGGGGAGAGAACAAAAGGATGCAGTGCAAATTTTATTATGGACATTCAGGACAGTAATGACTTAATTTCAACTACAGAAACCCAAAATCTCAGATGAGGCAGTTGGCCAGCAAGGCATAAAAACTCACCCTCTCTATCCTGGGTGTCTGCTAAAGAGTTAGAAAACATCCCCACCTCTCCAGGAAGGGGATCAAGGCCATTCCACATCCCTTTCCATCCTCCCAGGATAGGAGGACAAGGAGTGTGAACAACAGCAGGTAACTGCATGTTAAATTCCCCAGGTGTTGCAAACTCAGTATGTTCTCAAAATGAAACCCATACAGGAGTGGAACCTATTGGATGGTACAAGTTATGAAGAGGAAGAAATGAGACTGACTGAAAAAGCTGTGGTGAGTGGCTCAGAGGAGCTTAATGCTGGTGATAATTCAGTGAGAGGAAGGCATGGAAAGGGTCAGAAGTGTTGATGGAGGAACACAAGCCAAAGTTCACTGGCAAGCGTGTTCAGAGATCCTAACAATGACCATGGGAATAAAGCTGTGTAGCCTTTGGTGCTTCAGAATGCAGGGTGGTAACCTGAACAGAACATTTGTATGACACTGGAATTTCAAACTGAAATATTTTACCCTTCAGCAACATATTCTAGAGAGGACAGAAAAGCTCCTGAACCTATTGGTACAGGCTCTAGGCAGCCTCTGCTATGTGAAGAGAAGTTTCTGCTAGCTAAGGAGAAAGGTCTGAGAAAAATTCAGATTCTAGGCAGGTTTTCTATCTCCTTTTAAAATCAAGATTTTTACAGGGTGACTAATTCACCACTTCTCTCTGGAAATAAAACCTAAGCATAGTTAAGTAGCTGTGGTTTTGAAGGGTTCCAAGGACACAGAACAAAACTGTGAGACACTTGATAAATATTTACTTCAACAGTGAGAAAAGTGCTTAAGAATGAATATTCCCATGAGGTGTAACTCCACAAAGCCACATACTTCTCTTCCTAAGTGAATCTCGGCTCCCAGAGCAGGAAGGGTGAGCAGAGTCAGAGAGGAAATACACTTGGACCTTAAGGAAGGGTGTTCCTTGCAGCAGTGATCCTTCTTCCCACTCCAGGAGCAATGGTGACTAATGGAAAGAACTGACCTTGTAACAGAACTGTAGGAGTTGTGAAACAAAGAGAAAACACAGGGTGGGAGGCAAAAAGGCTCCAAGTCCAGCTACCACACCCGCAACCTATAGGGCCAGGAGGAAAGGAAATGCCAGGGCCTTGGTGGGCCCATGGAAAGTTCAGGATGTTGGACTGAGTGTGAACTGGTGGCTTTTGTTTCCAGTCTGCATAAGCCAGGGTACATGGCAGCATCCTCTGTGAAAACCAACTGAAGCTGTGCTCACATGCCCTTCTTTCCACGGGTAAAAGGACGTGGGAGAGGAACAGGATTTGAAAAAGCACATGAGTGAGCTGTCCAGAATTCTCCTACTTGACCTTACTGCCTGGGTGTCCTCCCACAGCAGGGTTGACAGAGACACACAAGAAGGAATGAACTATTTTCTTGAATAAAGGGAGAAAAAGAAGAGGAGGAATAGGTAAAACTGCATAAATGTAAAACCACAAAACAATAGCTTTTCAGCTTCTGATATTTTAAAAGAATTTTGATTGCTGGCATTTGGAAGTTTTTTATCTGTAGCAAGGCCCATTCTCTTATTCTTATCCCAAGTTCAGTGGGCAGATGCTCATTTTTCCATTGGCATCTGCCTTGCCAAGGCCATCAGTGACCCAAGCTGCACTCACATCCACCAGATGAAGAAACCCTATTGATTAAGGAGCTTCTTAACTGGACAACAAACACACTGCAGGTGATGCTGAATTGTTGTCCTTTCTATAACCAGGGCAGGCTTAGACAAGCCAATAATACTCAGATAATCAGTGATACAACTCTGGAGAAATTCCAGAATTTCATGGGCTTACAAGGTTTTCAAACAACTGAATATCTGGGCATTATCATTCCTACTTCTGGATGAATACTAATCATCCAAACAACTCTGATAATTCTGTTATTGTGACAGTGCTAATCCTGTTTTGCAGATGAATAAACCAAGGGAGAAAGTTTAACGACAGCAGTGAAAGTCAACAACAGAGCTGGGATTAAATTCAGAAGAATCATGTTTTTTAGCAAAGTTAACAGAATTAACACACACAGATAAGGATCACAGCTGGCTACCACTTCCACAGTAATGCTCCAGACACTGCTGGCTTTCAAAGGATCACAGGGGTCCCCAAACATCAAGCAACACACTGCTGCTTATCAAGTGACTGCAGATTACTTGTCCCCCACTGTCTGTGATTTTATCTCCTCCAGAAACCAGCCCTGGTCTGTGCCTCCTTGCAGACAAGGCTTCTTGAACAGACTGCTGGTGCTCTTTCACGAAGACATTCTCCGCTCACTACTCCTTATCAAGCTAGTCAGAAGTTATTTCAAGTTTCCCATATTTTCAGTTGTGCAACTGAAATTAAATTTCAAATGCATCAGTGGATTGACAGTCCACACACCTCACCCATAACTCAGCTGGTGCTCTCTTTATCCAGACTTACTGGTTCACACTCAGGACACAGCATTAATGCTTTAGGACACAGAAGCATGTATTATATTTGACTGGAAATACCCCATCTATTTACACAGGTTGAATATTAATAATGCATCCAGTGTAATGACAGAGGCAGTCTCCTTAAAAAAATACAGAAGTAGCCTGACAATAAATTTTCACAAATTATCCCTTTCCTCAGTAATAACTGCACATCCCTCTATATTTGAAGATCAGTATCTCAATGAAATTTGTGGAAAATATTGTGCTATTTGTAGAAAAAACACATCATCTTTACAAGAAGGAAGGGTCTTCCTCCAGTTCATCAGTTTTGGTTTATTTAGGACTTTTTTTCATTCCAAATCAGTTTTGTGTCATGTACATCATGATTCTTGGATTTTCAACCCCATAACTATTTAGTGGCTAGAGAGAGGCACAGTCCTGAAGATTCATTAGCAGGAATGTTGTTTGCTCTTATCTCCCACTTGATCTAAACATGTTTTCATAACAAATCAAGGATGGAGAAAGCCAGGACTTAATCAAACAGACTTTTCTGTTATCTTCCCACTATCCTACAACTGCAACAAGGATGGGGAACTCACTGCTTACATCAGTGCTGCAGGTGGTCACTAATTAACATATTTAAACAATGACATGTGCCATGTAAGTTGATGGCAACTACATAACCTCAAGTTTTAGTGATTGCAATTTAGGAATATTGTCTTCTCAGCTTGAAACCAAATATTGCCCCCAAAATCCCCACCAATCTGATATCCATTCTACCAGGACTAAGAAGGTTTCTTACATACCATGATATTTGTACCAATTTAATAGGATTCCTAAGAATTATAATGGCTGTAGAGCCTTGAGACTCCCAAAGTCACTGTTTGTATTTTAAATGCTGGAAAGGGGATGAATGGGGCTCCCATATCTATAAAAAGGGATTTAAATTATACTCTGTCTAGAGAATAGAGTGTGACCACAAATCTTACCTGTAGGTTTCAATTTCAAGGATGAGGCCTGCTTTCACCTGCAGGAGCTCTTGGTAGTCCCTCAGGTAATCTGTGATGGACATGGTCAGGAACTGCTTCTCTTCTTCCAGGGCATCAATTATTCTCTGAAAAGAAACAAATTATTTTTAGTTTTGAAAGAACATAAAATATGTAAACTTCAATGCCTTAAAACATAAAAATCTTAATTAAAAAAAAAAACTTTTACAAAAGTACATCAGTGCTCTATCACTTCAAAAACCAAAAGAAATCAGCTCCATGACCTCCCAATATACAAGCTGGAATACTTTGTTCCTGAAGCAACTTTTATGCCAAGTTCATTTTATTCCTTACTAAGCTGGTTAAGTTATTTCAGTTAAACCCATTCAGATTCCCTGTGCAAAAGTTATTAAGCACACATAGCAAGGAAAATACACTTATTCATAAGACTTATATGTGACTCATTTGGTCATTTTAAGACACACTTAAATCACACTTGAGATCAGAAATTTCAGCAATTTCTTTGCCATGAGAACCTTATCAGTATTTTCAGCTCCACAGATGTCTGGTTTCAAACCAGTTTTGGAATTTGAGCATCTGAAGATACTCACAGTGCCCACAAGGTAAAAGATGAACCTCCAGTGATTCCTTCAAGTTTTCTGCAGTATTTGGACAGCTGCTTTGAGGCCCATCCATCAATATCAAATATCTAACCTTGCTAACTAACATGCTATAGATTGCAATTTGTTCTGGGGGCTGGGAAGACAAATTAAATATCAACAAAGGCCCAATTCTGTTTTGTTCACATCACTCAGCACTATGCAGGAACTCTGAAATGTCATTTACAGAGCAAAACCTCATGTACAACACTAAACAGGAATTCACAACAGTGTATTTTAGATTTCACCCTGAAAACTGCTTTGCAATCAAACTGGAAAATCAAGGCACTGATGGTTTAGTTTTAAAAAATTCAAAATATATCACTTATAGGCAGCAAGTGCTCCAGTATCACAGTATGAGCAACAGCATAAAAAGGAAGATACAGCAGGGGACTCTGCTTTTAATGCCAGCATGATGTGCTAGGCAGAAGTAAGAACTAAGAATATAAAGTGCTGACATGTCAAACATTAATAGTTTTGGGTTTTTTAAGTAAAACTAAAAAAGAAAGCTCTATGAAGGAAGCTGCCTATATTTGCCTATACACGTGGGTACAGTTCTCTATATAACACATGAATTTCTTCATTTGCCTTTGCAGCTCTTGCTAAATGATTACACTGATGTTTCCCCTGACATGACAATCCTTGCCTACAGTCTTCAGTGTACTTAAAACTCCCTTTTTATGGCAGAAGACAAATCACATCTGTGCATCTGAAAGAGCACCAAAACCCCCCAAAATCCTCCTGCAGACCCAGGGGAGGCACCATCCCATGGCCAGGCAGACCTTCAGCACCTCTGAGGGAACAATCCTCTCAAGAACAGCACAGACACAAAGGAAAACCCCGAGGTGAGAAGGGAAGAAAAGTAGAAGTGCTGTTTTTTAAAACAAGAATGGCCAGGGTGCAACAGAACCAGGAGTCAGCAGAAGGTGCAGAAGAAAACCAATCCCTAAGAGCTCTTGTACAAAAGTTAAATGATTCAGATGTTTCTTGCCTCCACAATTAAACACAGAATAACCTATACATGTGCAGAGCTTTAAAATGCAGTCCCAGAAGAATCCATACAGGAAATTTCTACACTGGACTACAGACTGTGGGGAGCTCTGAAAGACAGGGGCTGTTCAAACCCATCCAACAACACAGGAGCTTCAGTCCCTCACCCCCAAGTTCTGCAGTCTGGGTTTGAAAATCCACCTGGATTCTGCTCATGGGGCTGGAGAGCACTGGGGATCCAAGAGCTGGAGTTCATGATTACCATAAGGGGCCACACAGCCCAGCCAGCTGTGCAGCAGTTCCAAAGGAATTAATTCCAGTGGGAGCAGACACTCTATAGACTGGGTGGCAGACAGCCAGACACCCAGCCCTCCATCCCTGATGCTCAAACATAAAGCAGAAGACAACTGGCCTCAAGTCCTGTCTCCAAGCACACCAAAAAGCACAGGAGCCAATCCATCAAAGTCCAGCAGATTGGGAGCCAACAAACCCATTTTGCAAAAGGTAACCTCTGCTTGGCAGATCTGGTGTTTTCTTCACACAGGACTCTCTTGGAAAGATCTGCTTCCCAGCCACATCAATCACAGCCCCCAAATGCCTGTGACGTCCTGCTAGGACTAAGTAAAGGAATAGAAACTGTTTTCTCACCCTTCATGTGCTCCTTTCCAGGCAGCACTGGGAAATTTTAGAAGGGCAGCAGGAGGGAAAGAATTTACTTGGGTTGTCCAAGCTGTACCTACTGAGGGAATAGAGGATTCCAGGCCCCAGCCCTTTCCATCTGGAACTATTTACTGATCCCATGGCTCATTCATGGCTCAGCAGGGAAGGAACTCACCCTGCACTTGCCTGGCTTGAAACTGCTACACAGAGAAAGGCACATGACATATCAACATTAAATGTGCATTTGACAAGATGTTTTCTCCTTCTCCTGAGCTCACAGCACTGACACAGGAACTGATCTTAAACCCACTCTTATCAGTTAAAAATATCTGCCTCGTTTCAGAGCAGCAGGATGGGCCATGGATGGTTTTACATCCAAATAATTCAGAGTTTTCAAACCACCAGGAGTTTTTGCATCAGTATTCTCATGGCACACAGTTAAAATTATAGAAGGAAGAGACCTACTGAGTTCATCCCTTTAGCACTCAGAACCAGTGAAAATTTTCCAGTGTATGATTTACTGCCTGCCTGGTTCAGCTGCATTATAACTCAAATACTTTTTTCTATTTAACACTGCTGAAAGCTTCAGTGAGGATAAGGGCAGTTCAGGAGGCAAAGATGAACATATAAGGCAACTGGATGATATATGGAAAATATGAATAAATCTAATTGCCATTGCAGCTGCAATGAACAATAATAACTTGACTTTAATCTGTACATACATATCATTTCTACATGACACTCTACAATAAATAAGCATGGAATTGATGCTTTTTAAAGAGCAGTTTAAAACCCATGCTGAACATACTTCAACCAGTAAGTGAAATGAGTGAGAAAAAAAGCTTTGATCCCAAGAACGGAACCTGAAACAGCTGCTCCTACGCATTCCATAATTTTTCTTCCTGGATGTGAGCAAAAGATTTTATTTCTCATGTACAGCAGACTGGCAACTGCAAAAAGGCATTTCTCATTAAACCCAAACACAACATCCTTCAGAATTAATAAACCCTATGACATATTTGAATATACATCTAGATAATATTTAATTTCTGGTGAAAATGGTCAGATATTTTCAACACACTTTTTTCTTCTTGTTGTATTACTAAGATTTGAAATTATTTTTCCTGTAAAATCTAAAGATGCCAAACATTCATGAAAGTACCAGAGAAGTCTGTGATGTTGGTGTCAAAACAACAATCCATTTTGGAGCATTGCATCAGGATCATTCAAAGGCATCCATTGATTTTCATTATTTGACTTCTGCAATAGATTGCTGTCATTACAATGGGTTTCTCCAGTTGCTCTTTCAAAGAAAAGTCTTTAAAAGTACAACCAGATATAAAGATAACTGGTTTAAAAACACCTCCCTGAGCTGAAAAAGTTAAATAAAAGCCATTCTCACTGACTGTAGTAGAAAAACTTGTGGCATGGACAGCAAGCTATACAAAATGCTCTGTTTACTCCATATTTAGACATTTTCAGTTTGAGCAATGATGACTCTCATTGTAAACCCCTAATAAAAATTACAGACAGCAAGAAGGTCATGTTTTGGAAATCTAAGAAACTTTAAATATAAAATAGAAAAAATGAAGAGCTTTATTTCTTCTTTACATTTTCAGCAGGTTTTGTCTGTTGGATAGATTTAATTAATGAGGGATTTACATATGTCATCCTACAGCTTTGGGAATGTTTACATATGCGACTGTCAGAATGAATTGTCCTGTCAAAAACGGGAAAAAAATTATTTAAAAGTAAAGAGCCTTTCCAATTACTTCTTACATACCTAATCTGTCTCAGTTCACAGCATCTGCAAACTATGCAGCTTCCAAACAATCCAGCACAGTACAGAAACCAGACACACACAGAGCCACAGGTCCCAGTCCCTTCCCAGCTGCCAACATCTCCATAATCTGCACAAAGCTGGGCAAACACGGGGTTCGGGCACACACCGAGCTCCAGCAGGGTGTTAATAAAGGGTCTAACAATGAACAAAAGAAATGTTGCCCTCAGGAAATGGATGGATGGGCTGCATGATCTAATATGTGCTCTCCCCTCGGAGCTGGATGAGCGGATACTCCGCAGTTCCGGCAGGAGCTGATCCCCTCCCACACACACGGGGGATCACACATCACACCGAGCACCATCCTGACACAAACAAACCCTCAGCTGCACACGCTCTAACCCTGTTTGACACCTCCAACATCCACCTCCAGCATCTTCTCTCCTTTACACAAAGTTTTCTTAACTATGCTGGGGACCACAAGCTTTTCCTGAGGCTCAAGGCACACTGGAACGGGTGTAAAACAGGAAGAAATTCCGGATTATTTCTGTGATGGGCACAGGCCACCCTGAAGCCTCAGGGCCGTGTCCCGCGGTTCATTTGCTCCCAGGGACCGCTCCGTGTCCCAAGCGCTCCTGCCAGCCCCGCCAGGAGCCTGCCAGGCCGTGTGCCTGCTCCATGCTCTTGGCCACCTGCCGAGGGCAGGGTGGGAAGGGAGCACCTGTCACCGGGATGATGTCCTCAGGGTCACTGTCTCCCTTCTGAGTCACACCCAGCTCTTCCCAAACCCCTCAGGGGCTCTGAGGGACTCCCTGCCCCACACTGAGAAGGGCCCAAGCTCCTGCTGGGCCACCTCCTCCTCCAGCCTGGGGAGATCCCAGTGCCAGGAGGGAAAGCGGGGTGGGAAAGCCCGGATCACACCGAGCGAGAGCGGCTTTAGCAGCTCCCGGAGCAGAGCGAGGAGGAGGGACGGGAAAGGCGGGCTCACATCGCGCCATGGACCAGAACTGAAGGGAAAACGCGACTGACAGGAGTGCCAGGGGAAGCGGGAGAGTCCCGGCAGCGGGGCCCATGTGCCACCCACCTGGTACTCCTCCAGCTCGGCGCCGTGGCGGTCCTGCAGGGCCAGCATCTCCTGCTCCAGCCGCTCCCGCAGCGCGACCAGCTCCTCGCCCTGGCGGTGCAGATCCTCCAGGTGCTGCCGGCACTGCCGGCTCTCCTCCCGCAGCAGCTCCAGGTTCTCCCGGCTGCGCTGCGCCTCCTGCTCCTGCAGCACCTGGATCTGCTCCTGGTAGCGCAGCAGGGTCTCCCGGCAGCTCTGGTTGAGCAGCATCTCGTAGGTCTCCTCCAGCTCCTCCAGGCTCAGTCCGGCCAAGGGGGGCGGCAGGGCGGCCAGGTTCAGCCGCAGCTCCCGCATCTCCACCGCCTCCCGCCGCTGCCGCTCCGCCATGTGCCCGTGCTCGGCCTGCAGCTCCAGCAGCAGCTCCTCCAGGGCCACACACTCGCCCCGCAGCCGCTCCAGCAGCGCCCGCTGCCCGGCCAACTCGGGCTCCAGGCGCCGCCGCATCCCCAGCACCTCCGCGCCCAGCGCCCGCAGCTCCTCCAGCTCCCGCCGCAGCCCGTCCCGCTCCAGCTCCGCTTCCAGCTTCGCCCGGGTCAGCTCCTCCAGCTGCATCCGCAGCCAGGCCAGCTCCTGCTCGGGCACCTGGAGCCCGATCAGCTCCTGCTCCCGCAGCTCCGCCAGCTCCTGCGCCAGAAAGCGGTTCTCCTCCTCCAGCTCCCGCACGCGGGTCACGAAGACCCGCAGGCGGGAGTTGAGCTCCTGCAGCTCCCTCTTCTCGTCCCATCCCGCTTCCCAGCGCCGCCACATCTTGCCGGGCCGCGGGGTCGGGGCGCGGTGGCCCCGGGGCTGCGGGCGCTGCGCGGCTGCGGCGGGAGCTGCGGGGTGTGCGCGGCGCCGGGACCGGCCCCGCCCCTCAGCCCCGGCCCTCAGCCCTGGCCCCGCCCCCGGACCCGCGGCCCCGCCCCTGGCCCTGGCCCCGCCCCCTTGCGCCGTGGCGCCCCCTGCCGGCTGCTGGTGGCTCCCGCCAAATTCCTGGGCGGGAATCTGAGCCCGGTTTAAAGAGCAAAGCCCGGCTTAAGGACCAGAGCCCGGCTTCAGGAGCAAGTCCTGTTCGGGGAGCGAAGCCTTGTTCAGAGAGCAAAGCCCTTCTAAGGGAGCAAAGTCGGGCTCAGGAAACAAAGTCGAGCTCAGGGAGCAAGGCCAGGCTTGGGAAGTAAAGTCAAGCTGAGGGAGCCAAATCCTGCTTGGAGAACAAGGCCCTGTTTAGTCAGGAGCCCAGCCCTGCTTAGGGAGCTCCCAGCATTGCTGTCCTGATCCCCTTTCCTTGGCATTCTCCTCCTCCTCCCTGTTGGGGCTCATCCTGCGCTCCCAGCCCAGGGTGCTCTGCTCCCCACAAGGGATTTCTGGATTTACCCTCTTTGCCATCACCTGCTGCTGTTACTGCACCGTGCCTGGGCTTATGTTTATATAAAGTGTCAAATGGCACTTTTAAACACTACTTTAAAGTGGAACACCTCCAATTTTGGCTTCGTGTCACAACCATAAACCTTTGCCCAGCAGAAGAACATCTCACCTCGGGGCCGAGGCGCCTGCAGCCTGCGTGTCCCTGTGCCCGCTTCTCCCGGCCTCATTTTGCACCATATAAGGGCTGGATCCAGCTGGATCCTTTCATTGACTGCCTGGAACTCAGCGAGGAGGCAGTGAAGCATCACACCCTGTATTATCTACCAAATTAGACCAAAAAAGACAAGGAGTGAGTCATTTCAGCCTTTCTCATCTCCCCAGGCTTTCTTCTCTCCCTCTCTGACACACACACATTTCTATTTCACCCAGAGCTGCAGCACTGGGAGTTCTGCAGAGATTTTCTGCTTCACACAAGGCAGCACAGCTCCCACCTCCATGGTTGCCCCTTAGGACCACTCCCAAGCAAAGCTCTCGCATGGAAAGGACTGGAATTTGGCACAAGCCCCACAAGGCTGGGATCAGGGCACAGATGTA
Organism: Melospiza melodia melodia; assembly: GCF_035770615.1. Classification (NCBI taxonomy): domain Eukaryota; kingdom Metazoa; phylum Chordata; class Aves; order Passeriformes; family Passerellidae; genus Melospiza; species Melospiza melodia. The sequence goes on along the minus strand of NC_086208.1, from coordinate 17,273,704 downwards.
CCACACTGTGCTCTGGGCACTGCAGCTCCACTGCTCTGTGTCACCTTTCCAAAGCCTTCCCACAGAACTGCACCTCCCTGCCCTGAGAAAGGCCAAATTCTGGCTGCTGCTTTGCTCTCTGCTGAGCAAGTTTTCTTCTAATCTCAGTAAAGCCTCCAGGATTTGAGCCTAACCAACACAGATAAATCGTTGGCTTTGGCCTAAAAGTCAGCCAATTTAGCCTTGGCAGATTTGCTCCCTCAGAGGTCACTGAGAAGTCGAGATTTACTAAAGGCACTTGAGTTTTCTTGGCTTTGTGGTTGAAGTGAAGTCCCTCGGTGACACTCTAACACCTGCTGTTCTTTTATGAGGGAAACCACTGTGCTTCTGGGAAGAGCTACCTTCCTGTGGTTTACGAGGCTTTTTCTCCCTCTGATGTCACTGCTGTCCTAAAAACCCCGGGTGACACTGGCATCCACACGGAGCTGGACCAAACCAGCTCCCAGGGGTCCCACTGTGGGTGTCCAGCCAAACGTCCAACTCTCAGCACCTTGTCATCTCTTACTGACAATCTGACTGCTTTCTTGCTGCAACTGAATTAATAAATTTTTTATTATTTTGCCATTGAAAAGAGTAGATGCTGAATCTCGGCTTTTATGAAAAATCTCTGTTTTTTTGAGAAAGCACCATAAGTAAATCTCTCTAGATGTGGGACAGCTTTCCAGGCTGGGGAAAGCTGTCCCTCATCCACACCCTCTCCATTGGCTGTATATGTACGGTGGATCTGCAATTCAGCAAGGAATTTGTGGCTAGGGCAGGGAATGCTTAAAGGGGCAAAGTTTGGTCTAGTCATTTCTGAGACAGATCTTGAAGTTTTGTGGATGGCTTCCAGCACTCAGTGGACCATCGAGAATCGCCTGATTGATGCAAATATGTGGACACATTAATTGATTTGCACCTGCAGAAAAAGGGAAAGAAACCTGACATAGCCAACCAATGGTGGGCAAATTAAAAACTGCTAAAGGCTTTTGCTGCCACAGTTATTTCTCCTTCTCTGTGGGAAGAAACACGTTGGAGACCTTGATAGAAGGGAAAACGAAGACCTACAGCACTTCCAAGGTGGAGGTGTGGAGCATCCCTCCTTCCAAGGTAAATCCCTGCTGTCCCTAGGAATTCAGCTGTAATGCACAGGTAATAGAATCAAAGACCTGGGGAGGGGGAATTTACAATTTTCTTTGCCACTTCAGTGACAGCTGAGGCAAATTGGGTCTCTGTGTCGCTTCAGCTCCAGCGAAGGCCTCGTGCTTTTGTGAGGCTCCTTGTCAGCATCCTCCAAACTACAAAGTGTCACCCTGGTAACTCTTAATCCTGCCTCAGCACAGCTCGTTCCATGTGCTCTCTCATCTGCAGAGTTTAAAGGATGGAGCTGTCACTGGGGAAATGTTCTGATTCCGATGTTCCTGAGATGGATTTGACGCGAGGAAAACAGGGTTCATTAAAATGGTGCAAGATGTTGTGATTGCTATTTATATGGGAGGCTCAAAACAGGCTTTTGTTTACAGAAACAGTTCCTGCAATTAGATCAGTGGAGGAATATTCCCCCTGTGTGGGTGGGAGGGAGTGTGAAGTGCAGTATTTCCCATCCTCACCTTTTGGCTTTCACAGCCACCCTGCTTTATAACAGAGAAAATAAAGCAAGCACCAGCCATTTCCTGTTAAATGAATATCAGATATATCCCCAGTACCAGCAAAAGGTGGACTTCTCTGCATCACCTTTCTGGGGCTCTACAAAGCCTGGAGACCCTCAAAAACTGGCTAAAATGTTGCTGGGGCAGGGAATGATTCTCCATGGGCCAAAACTGAGGGTCCCCTCTGCTTCCAGCCCAAGGGAATAATGCTTTGCCACTCCCACAATCCCTGCACCATCCTGACTTCACTGGGAGTTTCACAGTTTATGGATTCATTCTTTCTTTCAGGAAGATCAATTCCCTCTATGCCATCCTCTCCTATTTGCACCCCTTTTGGATAAACCTTTGCAGAGCTATAACTGGAAATACAGGAGCATGTGGGCAAAGCCACTTGTGCATCCCTGGCTGCCACAGCCCCCCGAGCAAAGCCCGTCCCTCCTGCTGTGACCTTCAGGTGTTCCAGGCACCTGCAGTGACCTGGCTCTCCTTTGGAAAGCCTTTGGAACCAGGAGCTTTATTTGACCTGGTGCAGAAGGGCCATTATTTAGAAATCCCTAGGAAATATTCATTTCGAAGAATGCAGCGGTGGTGATTAAAGCACTTTGTTGCCTCTGTCAAGGTGATTTTTCAGTCCCGGTGAGGGGTTTAGCCAATTCCGGCAGCGTTTTGCTGAGGAGCGCTTGCAGAAGCGGTGGGCACCTCTAGATGGTGCGTTTTACTCAGGAGAACTTTGTGCCCGGCCCTTTACATAACTTCTGCTCCTTGTCTGAGGCTGCAAACTCTCTCCAACCAAACCACACAGATTTTAGTGTTTCCTTGTTTTCTTAACTTGAGAACCTGGCTGCAGTTGTGCAAAAATAATACAAATATAGGGCTTAGATACTTAAAAAAGGTGTATTATATGGCACATTTGGTTGGACCTCTGCGGTATCTGCCATGTGGAGTGTCTGCTACATAACTGTTGGCATTCCCTGTCTTCTGGGTTCATTCCTGTGCTAATTAAATTAAAATTAATCTAACTTTTTTTTAAAATACAAAACTCTGCTCTTGTACTTGAATGCAAAGAAAGAGGGAAGGACCAAAGATGGGTAATACCACAGAGATAAAATGATGGTGGTGTTGCAATAGCTTACTCCCTCTATGGTATTCATACTTCTTTTCTCTGGACAGCATTTCCCTGCTTGAAGGAACCACACAAGTAATTTAACTGGCCCAGTTTTGGTCGCTTTAGAAAAGCCATGAAGAGGACATAGAAAATTAATATCACTAATTTGGGGCTGGGGATAAAGGCCATTTGGTTTTCCTACTTTTTGTTGTGGGTTATTTTATTTTATTTTTTAAGAAACTGAAAGAACATGCAGTTGTCTTCAGCATTCTTAGGCATAGGAATGGTACACTTAAATTATCCAGGAGCAGAAAAGACACCAAACTTCTAGCATTGTCCAGCCCTACAGACAGTAATCAAAATGGAATAAATGATAAAAAAATAAATTAGGTCAAAAAATCTGCTGGGCTTTTATAAGCTAAGGTGTTCTTCATAAGACAGGTAAGGAAATTGATGGTTCTTTTTCAATTGGTCCAAGATTTTCTCCATGATTTCTCACCTGAAATTGCTGCTTTTAGAAGCTTATGAAAAGGCCACGTATGGAATAAACTCTTCCAGTGCATTATGAGTAATTTCTACTGCTCCTGTTTTACATCTCAGCCTAGCGACAGAACTTCCCTGTAAATAAGGGTTATTTCCACTGAAAGGCTATTATGAAGTTATCTTTGATGCCGAGGCTACAGTCTCAGCTCCCAAGCGTAAAAGAACACTTTAGGATATAAATAGCTTTGTTCCGGCTGCCTAAATTCCCTGTTTTGTGCAGGAGCAGCGCGGGGAGGAGCGGGGACACAGCCGGGGCTGCTGCTGCCCCATTCCCGGCACAGGGCAGCGGCAGGACCCGGCCTCGCACGTGGTTATCGCAGGGTGTTGCTGCAGGGCTCGCTGGGCTTTTACGAGGAGATTGCTGCTCCCGATAGCCCCGAGGCCCATAAATGCCATCAGGAGGCCTCTCCGGTTTTGTTTGATGTCAGCGGGGCTGGGCAGCCTGCTGCTGGGTCCTGAGATAATGTGATGCTCTCCTTCACTGGTTTTGGATGCTGGAGGTGGGAGCTGAGATTCATTCTTACACCATTTTAGATTTTTCCCTTTTTTTTTTTTTTTTTTTGCTGGTTTATCTCCCCCAGTTTCAGCATGGATGACAGTTATTCCTTGCTTCAACACAGGAGCCACTGGGAAAAGATGGAACTTGGAGCCTTCTTGGAGGACAGCTCTGTTGCCATCCCATTTCTTCTTGGTCTTCTGTTCTTCTTCAGCCTCCCATCCTCTGCTAGTGTCTCACTCCTCCCAGCCTCCCATCCCACTTTTGGGTGTCCCATTCCCTCTCCTTGGAACCCCAGCCCCTCCTGGTCTCCAATTCTTTTGCAAGCTCCCACTGTCTCCAGGCCTCTCACTGGATTTTGGCCTCCCACCCATCTTTGCACCCCGTCCCTTTCTGGCCTCCCATCCCACTATTCATCCTCCAACCCCTTTTATGCTTCACAACCCTTCCTCAACTCCCACTCCTCTTTTTGGCCTGACACCCTCATTTTTGGCTGGACACCCCCTTTTACAGCTGGACACTCCTCTTATAACCCTTTTTGAACCTCCCATCATTTTGAACCTCCCTCCCCTTTCCTTCTGGGACTGCAGTCCTGTTTTCCTTTTGCTGTCTTTTTTTTTTTTTTTTTTTTTTTTTTTTTTTGCTCTGCCTGCAGCCCTGTTTTCAGCCTGGCACCCCATTTCATCTGTTTTTCATCCTCTCACCCCTTTTTAGCCCTCTACACTGTTTTGGCCTCCAGCCTCCTCCTGCTGTCCTCCCACCCATGTTTTGGCTGCCCCAGTTTGGGGGCTGCTGAAGGGCAGCACTGCATCTGGGCTATTTTAGATTCTGGAAAACACACCTGAGAGGCTGTTGATCACATTTTTTAACAGCAGGTTGTTTGCAAGGAAACTGCTGAGAGCATTTGCACTCAGAATTTAATCAGTCCCAAAATATTCAGAGGAGCCTCAGCAACAGCGCTGTTCTTCTGCTGTCTGTCAGTGTGTGCAGGGAGAGATGGCAGATCTGCTCACACAGATGCACCACCTCTGACTTCAGCTGCATCATCCTGTTTTCCTCTGTGTCCACAGCCTTTTGGCTGTGTCTGACCATCAGCTGCAATTGTTATTTAAGGTTAAAAGCCCCTGTACTCTTGGAGAGGCTGGTGGCTCTGAGGTGGTGGTCCTGCCTCAGCTGGGCAGTGGCACAGGGACAGGAGAGCCTGGTTAGACCAGCAGGAGCCAGGCTGGTCTCTCATCTCCTCTTAGCCTTGGTAGCTTGTGTTAAACCTCCAAAATGGGAGTTTCCAGACTGTGTGTTGATACAACATCTTCCCCAAAGTTTCCACACCCTGTTTCACTCTCTGTGTCATTCTGGTTGGGAACACACTGGCTGCTCCCACATAGGAGATACATTTTAAGGTTCTTCACATGCATAAACAAATGCATTTCTCAAGCTATGTAATGATTTTCAGTGTTTTGTAAAGCAGTGGTGGGACAGACCTTTTCAAATTTATCCCAGTTTTATCTCAGAGTTGCCTAAACTTCAAGCAATTGGATTGGCAGGACAAATCTTAGCTCTTCTTCTCCCATGCCCTTGCCCATTTTGATGGTCAGCTAAGGGGGATGAGTTTGATTTGTTATTCCAGTCATACTGACCATTAACCCATCCTCATTTAGGACAATATTTAATCACAAGCTCAAAAAGCCTTGAAAGGAGTAATTTTTATAAATTATAGTCTGAGCCATTTGTCCTGCTGAAGGCCTGGAGGGTTAACAACAGGAACATCTGCAAGGCAGTTATTGTGGCAATCAATCCCAAAATACAAATAACTCAATAATTTATAACAGACCCCCACCATTAAATTGTACTGTGCTATTTTCATTTATCTCAGTGCTTATTATGGTGTTACATTGATTTTTAATAATCTCCCTGGCCTTTTCATTTGCCTGCTGGTGCTTGTCAGATTTAGCTCTGGTTTGGTATTGGAGAGCCTGTGAGCCAGGCTGGATCTACCATTTTAATTATTCCAATTCACTGGATGAAACAAGTCTGAATTAGGAAGTAACATTTAGCCATGTCAGAGTGATGAATTCCTGTCATTCAGAGGAACAAATACATGCACTTATTTTGTCTTTTCAGGGTTCAGTGATCCAGTCCAAATTTTAACTTTTGCCCCCATTTTGCCCCTCATTAAGTCTGTCTCAGAGAGTAAAGTCACCTGGTCCTTACCTCACCTTTGCCATCACCTCTGAAGCAGCACTTTTTTGGTACATTCAGAACCAAAACAATGATCTGGTTCCTGCTCTGAGATGTTTTATAACACCAAAGCTCTCAACACTCCTGTGGCCTGGACACATCCCGAGCTCTCAGGTGAGAGCTCCAGCTCTGTGGTTGGAGGGTGCAGAAATGGAAACCCAGAAATTCAGCCCTGTGTGAGGATAAGCAGACAGGAAAGAGGCACAAAGATACTGTGATTTTTGGGCATTGATGCAGCTCCTCTACAGCCTGAGGGCATCTGCATCCTTAGTCATGCAGCAGAGGTGGCTTGTGCAGGGAATGTGCTTCCTGTATTTCCCTGTGTTGGGCTTCAGTCAGGTTTTCCTCGCTAGACAACATCAAAACGAGACAGGCGTAGGGTGAAAGCCCTGGGACAGGCGTGTGAGTGGTGCCAGAGGTTTCTCAGGTGTTATTTGAGTGAGAGCAGAGGCGGTGTTGGGAAGGGCGTTGGGTTATGCTGGCTGGGGTGAGTTGGGAAAACGAGGTCACTGGGGATGTTGTGCAGCACCGGGAAGGCTTTACAGCAGCAGCCTCGCCTGGGATTTCTGGTTCCTGCAGCTTAAGGAGCTCCATGCAAACCATCATTTCCCAGAGGATCAGGTGCTTGCTCAGGAGGATGCAGTGATTGGGTTTTTAGACATCTTTCACCACAGAGTTACACAACTCTATATTTCAGAAGGGAGGTCTTTCCACAGCCAGAGCTGCTCACGCTGTTCTCAGATGGTTTCCACCTCCCAGCAGCCAAGGCTGTGCTCCTGCTCCCTTGGCATTTGGGAGGGTGGGCTGATCCCCGCCGCTGTTCGCGCAGAGGGCTGCGCTCCAGTCCCCATGGAAACAATTTGGAGAGTTTTCCAGCTTGTGTAGCATCGCTGAGCTGTGTTTTGCCTTCCTTTTCATTTCCATCGGGAGGGCGGCAAAGCTTTAACTCATTCGTGTTTGAAAAGCGCTTTAAGGTGCTTGAGGAAGGTGCTACAGAGGAGAGAAGTGTTGTTACCCAGATGAACTGTTTCTGTTTTTCCCGGAGTCACAGCTGTGAGTGTTGCTGTGCCCGGTGGCAGCAGGATGGGGCACTGGGGTCACCGTGTCCCCATTGGGGCCCTCTGGACAGCTCCTCTGCAGAGTCACCTCGACACCAAGGCAAGGCTGAGAAGGACTCCCACAGCTGCAGTCAGGCAAGGGAAAGCTCAGTGGCCTGATTTGCACAGGCAAAATGGAGGGAATTCTCCACAAGGAATGGCTCTACACATGTGTCAGGTGCAGCAGGAGCACAAGGCAGGCAAGAGCTCATGGTGAGGGGAGCTGGGGATCCAGTGCTGCCTTGGATGTGAGGCCCCCCCAAAGCTCTGTGAGGAGACACTGTTTGTGCTGTAAAATACCTGTGTCAGGGGTGTTTATCCACTCAGGCTCTGCAGTTGGGCCAGCTCCTGCTCCTGACTGTGAGTGCAGAGCGCTCCCAGACTGCTCTGAGCAGGCTGCGCCCCGATGCTGTGGCAGGGCAAAACCACACACTTGTCTGGAGCTCAGGAATGTAACACGCTGGGGCCTAAGGGATTTTACATTTCTATTCCCTACCGAGTGCCTCAGCACCTTCCAGACACACCTGAGCTCTGCTAACCCATCTGTACTTGGGAATCACTGCACAGCTCTGGCCACTGCGGCGCTGAGGAATTGGGCTCCGGTTCCCCCATCCCTCATTCCTCCACCTGCTTCCCACAGGGTGGGCCTCCTGCAAAATCCCTTCCAGTTTCTAGGTACACTGGTTTTCTCTATAAGAAAGCTTACTCTATAAGAGCAGCCTGGAGCTGATGACAAGGGTTTCTGAGGATCCTGCCAAAGGTATTTTGTCTGGACTGCCTTTTTCCTACTCTCCTTCAATTCTGTTTTCATTTGATTTTGTCATTTTTTGCAGGGGGATTGGTGGTTGTTTGCATTTTTCTAAATTATTTTTATAAACTTATTACTTGTAACTTTCTGAAAAAGAAGATTGTTAACAAACACCAGCTGAATCTGCACTGCCTGCCTTGCTAAGGGCACAGTGAGCTGGGACCACATTACCCCATCTCTGCTCTTAGTTCCAGCAACATTTTTTAAATCCAGTTATAAACCACTTGTTTTAACATTTGAAACAAATCTTTTCCCCTATATGCTCTCTCTCCAGTTCAGTGTGACCAGCTGAAAACAAACAGTACCAAAAAATGAAGGGACTGATTTCCATCTGTCAGGTCCTCACCTGCCAGGCTGCCCAAACCCTCAGAAGGGAGAGGCCATGGGACACACAGAGTCATTCCAGCCAGAAGAGGCCCTTTCTGTCACAGCAAGCTTTAGTCAGCTCCAGCCACCCACAAGTACACCCTCACTTTATCCTCATCCTGCCTGGAAAGGCCCAAAGGCCCTGGCCCCTTCCAGCCTCTCCTCAGCAGTGCCAGCTGCTCCCTCGGCCTGACCTGCCTCAGTTCCCCTTCCCCCTTCCATACGTCCTCCCTGTGCTGTAGCTGTGATTCATTAACGCCTCAGAGACACCAGTCTGAGTGGAAAAAACCCAAGCAAGCACCAGGTTGTGCCTCTCTGTACATTTTCTATAGTGACTCACAAGCCTGACCAGGTAACTCCCCTTCCCTCTCACTTAGTCACTCTCTCCCTCCCGGATAGGCCGCTCTGACTCCTCACTTCACTTATTGCTCTTGTTTTCTTTGCTCTTCCCTCCCCAGCCCTACGTGTGAGCTCGAGGATGGGAAGTTCTCCCTCGCTGACCCGTGGCACACAATGAAGAGCAAAGGAAAACACTGACTGCAGCAACTTTGCCTATGGAGAGAGCACAGGGCAGAGCTGCCCCCCTTTTCCCGCTCGGGCCACGCACAAATTACTTTGTCATTGTGGAGAAACAAATAAGGCTTCGTTCTCATTACCATCCTGATGGGAGTAAACAAGTTTATTTACACTTGAGCACTGCTGAAGAATAAAGTCATAGAGAAAAGTTCAGGGTAGGTGGCCTGTCTTTGTCATTAGGGCCAGCTTTTACAAAATCCCTGCCCGCTCGGCCAGACAGGCTGCTATTCAGGCAGGCCCGGGTTAATGAAAGTACGGGGTGTGCTTGTTAAAAGGAGGACTACAACACTTGTAATCATGGGTGGTCACATTTTTATTTAATGATACGTGTCTTTCCTTTCTCCAGCCCTTCCCTCGTAACCCTTTGCCTCCCACTCAGCCATCCTTCTGCAGTGACTAATTGTGAGTCCTCAACTAATTATGAGTCCTCAGCTAAAATCTGATAGCAGGGCCACAACCAGCTAAACCCACTAAACAAATGATTTTTATTTTAAAATAATCTGTTCATTAACAGCCCTGGGATTCTGTCAGACCAAAAAGCCCTCAAAGCATGAGGGGCCCCACATGTGTAATCGCTGGAGCTAAGATAATAATAAAAGGACAACTGCAAACAAACTTTGGAGAAGAAAGGGCTGTGGAACAGAACTGCTTCCTCTCTTTCAAGGCCTTCGTGTGGCCCTGGTGATAAATCTGTTGGGACAAGGATACTTCAAAGCCAGAGGTCGAACTCTGCTCTCATTTGTGCAAGTCTCACAACTCGTGTCAATGGAGTTTCACCCAGGCAGGAGGCTCAGGCCTGCTGTTCTGCTCTCATGAATGCAGTGAAAGGCAAAGCCAGCCATGATGGGGGAAAATATCTATTTATCTGTGACATGACCTTGCTGAAGTGCTGAGTACAATCAAGCTACACTAGCAAACTTCCCAATGTCTCCCAACTTTCCAGCTATTTCTAAAGACTAACCAGTCTGAAGTGCTCATGTCTGGGCTGAGGAGAAGTTCAAGCTCAAATGTATTTTTTTGGCATGTCCTGGGTGTATTAAGGATTCTCACAGAAGGATGTGCTCACACAGAGGCATCACTCACCCACCATTTTCACCTGCCTGTTGCAGGCTGTTACTTCTTTCTGTGGTCACGAATGGAAGGTTTGTCTGTGCATACCCCACAGTCATTCTTGAACTTCACAGTCATTTTTGACAGAGGAGCAGAGATGTGAGGACACAAAATCTTTCCAATTTTTAGAAAACCCACAGCTTTGTGAGAAGCTGATGCTCTGGTACATGTAAATTATCACTGTCACTGGGGTATCTTATTCACAAGCATTTTCCACTGTCACTTAGGAATTTAAACCCAATTACAGGCAGTTTTGGGAGTGGAGAAGGGCCCCTTCTCATTGAGACTTCCCATCTGCTGATCACCCCATCCATTGAGGACAGGGAGAGCAAAACACTTAAGACAATGTGTGGTGCAATGATATTACTTAGTTACACTCTTTGTTTCTTTATGAGGTTGGAAAAGACCTCACCTTGGGTGTTCCTGCCCTACCTCGTGCTTCCCTCACCCAGCAGGGCCCAAAAATGTCAGTCCTACATCCCATCCGAGGCCTGGGGCAGCACTCAGCAGGAAGAGCTGCCTCTGATACTGAGCAGAGAAGGGAAAAGGAGCAACACCAACGTGTCACTGCCTGCCCCAGTGCTCCCAGCACTCCCTGGCCCTGTTTTCACCTCTGTTTCAAGGCATATTTATTATTTCAGAGGAAACAGCCTGTTGGCTCTATGAGTTATGGTGAGACTGAAGGAAGGACTTCCAAACTTGGGTCAGCCCGAGCTTCAGCCTGTTTCAGGTTCAGCAAGGAAATCCCAGGTGGCTGAAGGTACAATTCAGCAGTACTTGCCACAAATCAGTGGGAATTCACTCCATCAAGGCTCCCAGTACATTCTGAAGTGCTCAGGAGCACTGCTGGTGATGAGCATCACCAAGGGCTTTGGTTTGCTGGGGTGCTGAGGCCTCTCCCAGGCAGGAGGGGCAGGGAGAGCGTGGCTGAGGCTGCCGGTGGCAAACAGGGCAGCGTGGCCTCCGAAGCAGTGCAGACTGATCCATGTATTAAATAAACATGCTGAGGTAACTGGCAGTGCTAAACAATGTGCATAACTAATACTCATGGCTTGAAAATCATCAACCTCCCCAAGCGCTTTGCACATATTAGTGAGCAACCCGCGGAGCACGGCTGCTCTCCCCAGTGGGAGGCAAACTGAGATCCAGAGGGTGAGGGATTCCAATCCCTGGTGATGTGCCTCAGTTTGGGAGCCCAATGTGAGCCCCTCTAAACTCAAGGGAATTCTTTGAAAAGGGGAGATGAGAACGAGGGGGTTATTGCAGAATGGCAGGGGCTGTATCTCTGTATTTGCAGCAGAGATTAATTTGGGTGAAGAAATTTCAAACTGATAATGTGAAGCTCTTCCTTTATTTACTGCTTCATGCTCAGAGGCAGAAACAAACCTGAGCAGGGAATCAGAAGTAGCCAAGCCAAGGCCAGGCTGGATGGGGCTTTGGGCACCCTGGTCTTGTGGAATGTGAACCTGCCCATGGCAGGGGTGTGGAACGAGGTGATCTTTACAGTCCCTCCCATCCCAACCAATCTAGAATTCCAGGATTCCAGGATTCAAAGGCCTCCCCTGAGCTCTGCAGCTACCAAAGGCACCTCTGAGTGTTTTCCTTCACCTTTTCCTCTTTTTTTCCTGGCTCCTTCCCCATCATTTACAGAAAGCATCATTGGTGGTGTGAGGGTTAATGAACACCTTGCTCCAGCAAGGCACAAACTCATGAGTCTTCATGTTGTCACGAAGGTGTTGCTGAGCTTACGCTGCATGAAATATCCCAGAACTCCTGCAAACTGTGGGATTTAAATTCACAGGCTATAATTACAGAGTCTCCAGCACCCTCCCACACTTTGCAATGCCTTCACAAGTGGGAGCAGCAGGAACACCTGTCCCGGGCTCCTGTGGGCTTGTAGGTCCTTGCCTGCAGGCAGGCAGGGCTTGCTGCCTGGCAGGAGGCTCCCAGCAGAGCTGGGATGATGGGCTGGGAGTCTGGGCTCTCCTGGCTGTGCTCAGCAAACAGCCCAAGGCAGAGTCAGCACGGTCACGTTTGCAAACAGGTGCTCACAGCCAGGTTAATTGGGTGCCATTTCACAGTCAGCTTGATGACAGCCTTGAACACAAGGTTTGGAGGATTTAGAGGAGCAAGGGAATGAAAAGAACTTTCCTTTCAAAAAGGGATTGCTCCTTTCTGAGGGAGCCTGGGGAACATCACAAGTGTGAACCCCAGCAATGCTCCTGAGACTCTTGGGGCTCCCCCAGATCAGCATCAGCACATCAGACCTGGTGCTACCCTGGTTCCCAGGGTGGGGACCAGCTCTGATCATGGATGCTGTGGTGCAAATCGGGTGCACATAGAAGGGGCAGGGGGTGAGGGAATGGTTAAATTGGTATAAAATCCAAAAATGCCATCCTGGGGTGATCTTAGCCTTAGTTTGGCCAGTACTGCATGAGGTGAGGATCGCCTTCATGCATCTCCAGTGCCCTGGCAGGGTCCCAGGGGCTCTGGGGACAGAGCAGAGTCCCCAGAGGTTCCAGGCTGTCTGGATCCACCCCAGGCAGGGCAGGTTCCTCCATGGCACACAGCAGGGTCTCCTCGGAGCGTTTGGAGCTGCTTGGGAGCTGATGTCATGAGGGCTGTGCCCAGACTGGCACAGGCAGGCTCTGCACAGAGGCGCTTCTCTCTGCCTCCAGGGCACTTTCTGGAGAGTCTTCCACAGCATCCTCCCCTCCCTGCCCCTGCAGCTGAGCAGCAAGGCAAGGAGAAGGAGAAGGAGGAGAAGGAGGAGAACTTCCCAGGGCCACCTCAGGAACGTGGCTGCAGCCTTACCCCACAAATTCTCCTGCCAAGTGGGTAAATGTAGAGGCTGGAGCTGCCAAGGATATCCACAGCCACCAGCCAAAATGCAGCAGCAGCTCTGGTGGTGGTGGAGCCCTGGGTTGTGTGGGGACAGGGACACCCCCATTGCGTGGGGTAAGTGCATTCCTGCTGGAAAAGCTCCTCAGCTCCTTCTCTATCCTTATGTGCTTCATTTTTTTTTATCCTGTGCTGGTGCTTATCTCATCTCATAGTGGTACAGGAGGGTATTTCTCTCCATAATGAGTTGGAAAATTAATATTGGGTCCTCCTTCATGGCAGGAGCTGCATTTAGTGCAGCCTTGCTGCAATGCCTGTTCCTGTATTTGTGTTTGCCTTCCCCTGCACCCCTTGGCCCTGCTGCAAGAGAGAACCCCACAGCTGGGATGAGCCTGTGGCTCTTTCAGCCCCATTGGCTCTCCCACCCCCTGGCTGCTCCAGCAGCGAGTCCTGGAGCTGCAGGAAGGACCCTCACAGCCCCTCTGGCATCCCAGTGCACAAACATCCTCCATCCCAGAGGAGCAGGGGGACGTGGAGCCCCTCAGGGGGAGCAAGGGCCCTCTGTGGCCTCTGCTCCAGCCTGTCCTGCTGGGTCACCAGAGGGGCCAGCTGGAGCCCTGAGCAGCTCCTGCAGCCTGTGCTGGCATGACCCTGCCCGACCTTCGCAGCACTTGTGTCTCTGACTCCTCTCTGCCTGGACTGGGCTGACATGGAGCACCCCAAACTCTCATTTACTGGCAGCCATTATCACTGGGGCTTTAATAGCCCTTAGCAGTTGCTCCTCTGTGGTCTCGCTCCGAGGTGGCTGATGCAGAATCTGATAAAGGGCGCCTGATATCACTGTGAATAGCTGATGTAAACTTAGCAGACAGTCCTGTGACACATCATGTGGGCAAATTAATAAACCCCTTCCCAATAAATTCAGCATATGTCCTATAATCCCAGTTCAAGGGCATCTCTTATGTCAACATCACTAAGTTAGCTACTCTGCTCCCCTGGGAATGCAGCACCAGGACTGTTCTGGTCAGAGGAATTCCCCCTCTCGTGACCACAGAACAGCAGCTCTGGCTCTGTGGGAGTCAGCTTTGTGACATCCATCAGCTCAGGACAGAGCAGCTCCAGCCCCGGGCTCTGGTTCCTGCAGGGTCACAGGCTGACACCCCAATGTGGGACAGCAGGGTCTCCACCTGACAGTGGGGTGTCCAGGGCAATGGCACCATTGGGGACCAGCATTTCCCTCTGGTTTCTCACCCCCACTGCTGGGGTTCCCTCCTGCAGGGCTCCCGTGCTGCTGCTGAGGCGGATGAGCCCCCAATGACCTCAAGTGCTCTGGGGGTGTCCCAGCAGGATCCCTGCTTGGCCTGGGCTCTGCTGCTGCAGGAGGGTGCCCCCAGCCCCACGGCACTGCTCAGGGTCTGCTCTGTGCTTTTCTGTGGGAATAATCCCAATCCCATGGGTGCTGGAGCAATGGGCAGCATCCCTCCCATGCCAGACACCAGACACCCCTTCTAAAAAGGCCCCTTCTGCCCCCAGATTCCCACTGGGATCAGCACATTGTGGCTCCTCAAATGAGCTGTTTCAGTGATTATTTTGCCCTTGCCCAAACAAAAAAGCAATCAGGGGGATATGAGAAAGGCAGCAATAGCATTTTGTTTTTCAGAGTCCCCAAATGATCTGACTGAGGAACCAAAACATTTACAGGAGGACTCAGACCCTTTTGCTTGGCTCTGCGTGTCTCACAGGACCCAGTCGTTTGTCACACTGCTCCAAATCACCCTCCCATCAGCCAGCAGCTCTCTGGAGATCTGCACAAGCCATCAGCATCAGGGCAGCCCCTCGGGGGCCCAGGGCCACCCAGGGAGCCCCAGCGGCTGAGCCAGCCCTGGGTGACCCATCCAGGCTCCTTCAGGAGCAGCTCTGAGGCCCAAGGCTCCCTGCAGAGCCACCAGCGTGCTCCCTGCTCAGCCTCACACCCTCTGTGCTCTGTGGGATGCCCTCAGCCCTGTGTGCTCTCCAGGAGCTGCCGCTGTCCCCACAGCCCCACCTTCCCTCCCCGCACACTCGGCTCGCTCCCGGCATTGTTCCCCAGCGGGTTTTTATTTGAAGGGTTTCATTAAATTATCGCACAACATCACTTGGTACACAACTACAAATTAATTTAGTCAGTTTGCATTTGGCTGACCTAATATTCATTATATTCCAGTCAAGTGGATGTGTTTGCTGTTTGACGGGCTGCTCCTCGATAAGATACGTGGTCCAAAGTACCGTACTTAGAACTAGAGGTAATATTTACAGACACTCCATGCAAATACTGCAATTACCTGATTAATTATAGCCCTTCTGTTTGGTTCTGCAGATCACACTCTTATCCTTCCCTTCCCCATTTCCATATTTGTCTATAATACGTGGGAATAGCCTTTAGATCTATACAAAGCAAAGCTGGATGTTTTTTAAACACTCTGTGGTCACTCAGAGCCCTCCTCTCCCCAGGCTGTGCCTGCCTGCAGAGGTTTGTTGTGCCTGGGATGCATGGAGCATTACCAGCGCTGCATTTTAATAACAATCTCAGGCCAGGAGATTGGAAATTGGAATCTAAACATAGCCCTGAAGAAGGACGAAAAAGGAAGTCAAGAGGGACTTGGAAATAGTGTTAAATGTGCAGGAGGGCTGTAACTGCAGTTCCCCTTAACTGCAGGAGTAAGCATACTCAGACAGACATATAGACAGACAGACAGATGGACAAAGAAATCCTACTGTTATACAGCACTTTTCATCCTGGGATCAAAAACACTTTAAAAACTCTGTGAAACTGAGCAAAATGCAGCTGCTGTCCCTGCAGTCACCTGTCCCTGCAGCACCAGCACATGTTATCAGCTGGTGCTTCTGCCCATGGTTTACTTTATTTTTTTTTTTTTTTTTAATTTATGGTTAATCAGAGAGAAAGATTCAGGCAGCAACATTTGGCTTCATTCTTGTCTGATGCTGTGTTTTGCCCTTCCAATGTCAATGGAGTAATTTGTGATGGAGTGGAGTCACTCCTCCAGTTTAGGAGGGCTGGAGATGGGTGGTTTTTGCCACCCAAGCAAAGGCAGAGGTGTTTCCTCTGGCTCAGGAGGGAGGATGGCTCTGCCCCACACCCCACTGAAGCTCTCATGGGCAGAGGTGACCCCTCCACCCAGAGGAGGGGCCCAAAGCAGAGCAGAGGATGGGGCTCTGCTGAGCAGCTGCAGTGGCACTTGGCACATCAGCATTCCAGCCACAGCCCCATCCACAGAGCACAGTGTGAGGGACACTGGGGCTGGGCAGAGGGAACCCTGCCTCTGGCTTGGCCACGTTTCCAAACCCTTCCCACGAGGGAGAGCCCCAGCAGCTCTGTGCACTTCCCAAGGGAGATGATGGGGGACTGGGAAGTGCTCCCAGCCTGATGGCATTGGCACAGGAGTGGGATGAACAAAGGAAGCAATGGAAAGGAGCCCTTGAGCTCAAACTGGCCCCATCACCCAGCTCAGCATTTTCTTACCTTTGTAGGATCACCTCATCCTCCCCCTGCCACCTCACCTTTCCCTTGCCCAGCTGGGACTGGGCACCTTTTTAGTCTAAAATAGGTTACTGTTTCTAACTGACAAGTGAATAAGAGCTTGTTCTTTGCCAGTCTTCCTCCTGACTGCTCTTTGATAATCTGAGATACCAGAAACGAATGGGAATGAATGAGTTCTGCAACACCCAGGAACTGTTATTATCTCACCTGCCTGCAGGTACAACTTTCCTGTTCGCTCTTCCCAGTGGTTCCCTGCCCCTGCCAGCCTTCCTGCCCCCTGCCAGGAGCTTTCCTAGGGCCTTCCCTTTGTGCTTAAGCACCTTGCAGTCAGGGACCCTACAGCAATGCAGTCTCATTATCTGCCTGCCAAAGCCATCAATGAGAGGATCTCCAAGGTGAAATAAAACCATGCATTACAAATGAAATGCTCTGCTGCTCTCCTTTGCCTCCTGCCATCACCGGAGATCTTTGTGGTTAGTCTGCAAGACAGCTCTTCCCTGCTAATTAACATTTAAAAATCTTCCTCTCTCACCCTGCCCCCGTGACACAGGGGCTGCTATCGCCCAGGTTGTTCCTTGAAATAATTCATCACTTGGGAAACATCAGAGGCTCATTGTAATCCCACAGACCTGGCCTAAAACCAGAGCTGTCCTCCTGCATTCCATACCGTGGTCTCTGCAAGGACTGGCTCGGGATGTCAACCAGATTTGATTCTCAGAAAACATCTTTCCAAACTGTGTGTGTCTGATTTTGCAAGCAGGATTTTGTTTTTCATGTCAGTAAATAGTCTGAGCAATGGGAACACTCTGTGTGACCGGTGAAAAATCACTGAATACATGTGTGTTTCTACCTCTCTGTGGCAATTTCACCCATTTTTGTAGCTGGGGAGAGAAACTGCCCTTTGCTTTGCATATTTGCAGTGCTTAGTACAAGGGTCTAATTCCTCAAAGCTTTTCTCTTGTCCTAAAAACACATCAAATGTAATTTAGCTACATCTCCAGCTCCCATAGGGGAGCAGAGGAACCTGGGGGACAAAGGCATTGCTGAGTCTCCATTTCCATGGGCTGTGCTGGGCTGTCAGGTCATGCTGTGCATTGCAAAAGGGCCCCCAAACCACCTGGGCATCAACATCAGAGGGATGGTGCTCACCCTGTCCCCATCCTGGCTACAAACCTGCAGTACCAGGGAAAACCCAAACTCTCACCTCTCATATCCAGCCTCAAACCACAATGGCAAATGCTCCTGTTCTCTCTGCTCATGGACTCTTGCAGCACCAATGAACTTTGGAGGTCTTAACAGTTCTGGTCCTGCCTCCTTTTCCTTCCAGTGATATTCCCAGTGCCAGATGGAGAGCAGATTGGTTTTCAGTGTAACTCAGCCATTACCCACCAACTGCTCCTGCCACAGAGCTGGTTGTGCTCAGGCTTTATGCAAACACCTCTGAGGCTTTTATCAGGGATTTTGTAGTTGAACCTGTGCTTCATTTAGCCAGGGAAGAGAAAACAACAGAGTGGATCCCCACAGCACTGGCTCAGCCTCGGAAGGTGGAGGAAAAGTATGAAATCAATGACTGTCAATGTCTCTGGTCTAAAGCAGCAGTTCCCAAGCTCACTTTGCTCAGGGACTATTGACATGACAGCAGGAGTGCTCTGGGGTTTGCTCCAGTTCCTGCAGCTCTGTTGATTTGCCATGGGATGTGATGGGGGATCCGCAGGACCACGCACAGCTCTGACAGAGCAGAGTGTCTGTGCCACAGCCTGTGCCAAGGGTGGGCAAATGTCACCCCAGGAGCAGGCCTGGCAGGGGAGCTTCCCTTGTTTTTATGTTCTTCAGCCTGGTTTTGGTCTTGTGGTGCTGCCCTGCTGCCCTGCAGCAAGAGCCCTCGAAGGCTGTCGGAAATAATCTCATAAATAGAGCAGCACCCTCTGGGAACGTCTGCCTGGCTCCCCTCAGGCACAGAAGTCCCACAGCTGCTTTTATGGGAGGTGTTGCTCCAACCAACAACCCCCTCCATGAAGAAGGATCTTGCATCTACGTGTGCTGTACAGGAGCCAAAATCTGGACTCTCCCACCAGGAGCTGCCTCTCGCTCTCCGTAGAGCACAGGAGAGCCAAGTTTAATCCAAACCAGCTGCACCTGAGAAGATCCTGCTCCTGATACATGATGTGAAGGGCCAAGCCTTGATGATTACTTGGAAACGTGAGCCTCGGAGAAAGAGTCACAGTTTTGGGAGCGGGTGATGACAGAACGGTAAATTACATAATGTCCCATAAAGGGAGCCCGCTCCTAGCCCAATTACCCGTCCCAGCAGCCCCATGCAGTTGATTGCAGCGTTATATAAAGGGCTTTTCATTAGTCAGAGAGTCACAAAGGGAGCTCTTTCCACGTCCTCCTTAGGATTACTTAACCATCACTCTGGACAAGACCAGCAGAGCATTATTGGGATGTGTCAGAACAATACCCACCAACCTTTCCTCAAGCACGTCCTCCCCATCCTCCCGCAGAGGGTACAGGGACGCGGTGGTGGCTTCGAGGCAGGGTTACCCACACACCGTGTCCTGGGCTGGAGGGAGGCCTGCTGTGCCTCTGCCAGGGCATCTCCAGCTTGGAGCACCTGGGCCTCTGGTGTGGGCTGAGCAGGGCAGTGAAACCCACCCAGCACCCAAAATGAGCCCCCGGAGCACTGGTGGGCTGGTGGAGCTCCTCTGCTGCCACAGCCAAACAAATGCAGCGGCAGCACTGTGCAGACATCCCTCCCTCGCTCCTGCAAGCCAGGGATTGACAGGCTTTTCCAATTTCCCCTGACCTGGAGTCCATAATAAAGATGCAGAGCGCTTGTGACAGCGGCGCTGGGTTGGTGATGTCTCACCTCAGTGGAGGATGTGGCCAGGGAAGCAGGTCCTGGTCACGTCCTCATCGCTGCCTGTTGCTGTGACCTTCCCCAAGTTGCCCAATATAGCTCGGCCGCGTTTCCCTCTCCCCGTGGCAGAGATAATAACAGTTCCTGGGTGTTGCAGAACTCATTCATTCCCATTTGTTTCTGGTATCTCAGATTATCAAAGAGCAGTCAGGAGGAAGACTGGCAAAGAACAAGCTCTTATTCACTTGTCAGTTAGAAACAGTAACCTATTTTAGACTAAAATCGGGGGGGAAAAAATAATCCCGATAGAGGTTGTTCCTTGGCTTCTCCTGCTGCTCAATTTAAAATCTCCCCCAGCCTCCACCCTGCCATGGCTGGGGTGAAATGTTGACCATTTCACAGAGCACCAAATTGGTGTCTTCCCTCCCCTGGCAGGAATGACAATGCAAACAAAAATAGATAATGCATTTAAAAAATCTCCAGTGGATCGTCATGGCGATAAATAATTGTAGCATGTTGCCATAGTAACTCTGGCTGTAATAAAGAGAGGCCTATCTGCAGCTTAGCTAAATTTAGTTGTTCCAAACTATTAAAAATATTTTCAAATACTCTGGTAACTCTTTTTAACATTTTCTGGGGTTGGAAGCAAGACTTAATCTTCATTCATGCCTTTGTGTTGTCTCCATATTCCAAATACACTTCATCACTGAAATAATCAATGCCATCCAATTAAAAAGTTGTTAAACTGAGGAAATTGCTGAGGATCTTTCTGTTTCCCACCTCTTGGAGTCTTTTCACCTGGAAGTGTAAAATCTGTCTATGGAAGATTCCCATTTTTCCAGGCCTGGTGGGAGCCCAGGATCCAGCCCCAGCCTGTACTGGTGGGCACTGGGAGATGAGAGGGGAAAGAGCTGTGTGTGGGCTTTTTGGGGGGAATGGATTTGGGGGCCCGAGCCCTCAGCTAACACAGAGCAGTGTGGGGATGCTGTGCAGAACAGATGGGATCTCTCCAGTCCCAAACTGGACTGGGTGTAACTTTCCCAGTTACTTGTCTTGTTTCAAACAAAGCCACATCTAATGACATTTAAACACTGCTCAAAAGTCCCAAATCCCTCCCTGCCTCCCTCAGTTCACTGCCTGTTTGAACTGGCAGCTACATCCTGTCTGGAAACCTCTACCAAATGGGCTTTATTTTCCCAGAAGGAAGCCTTAACACCTGTAATTCCTGATTTTTTTCAGGCTTTGACATAAATTGGTCTCTTCCAGCTATGTCCCTCTGGGAGGAGGAATGGTAGCACACTGGTGGGGGGTAGCACACTGGTGGGGGGTATTCAATTAATTCATTTTCTTGGTGGTGCTCCCTTTGGGCTGAAAAACCCCGAGTTTCCCCTCAGCCCCGTGGTTCTGCTCCTCCTCAGCAGGAAGGAGCTTCACGCTGTCCCCGGGGACAGGGTTTCCAGGTTGCCATCTCTCAAAGGCACTTTCTGCCTGTCTGATTCCCTCCTTGGCTTCACATTTCTGAGCTTATCTGGCTCCACGAGAGCAAAGCTCCCAGAACCAGAGCCTTTAATGCTCAATAAAGGGGCTGTGGTTCCCCAAACCCCCTGGGACCCAGAGCCACGGCTGCAGGGATGGGGCCTCCTGCCCACCTCCCCCAGGACCCTCTGCTGCTGCTGCCTGCAGACTCAGCCTGCTGGAGGTGTCTGAGATTTCCCCATTCCCCAAGGAAAGGTTTCCAGCTGCACTAATGTGGGTTTCTCCTGCAGAAGGTGAATTTAAGCCTCGTGTCTGGGATGGCTGCAAGGCAGCAGGGGAGTCTGTGCCATGGGCTGGGCTCTGTCCTGCAAGCCCTGGCAGCAGCATCAGATCTCCCTCGTTTTGGTGGGACCTGCCCAGGACACCTCTCTGTCCATCCCAGGAAGGTTAAAGTCAGCTCTTGCTGTCTTGCTTGAATTTTATAAGCCACAGAGCAAGAGAATCCCAGAATGGTTTGTGTTAGAAGGGACCTCAAAGCTCATCTCTAACCCCCTGTCACAGGCAGGGACACCTTCCCCTGCACCAGGGTGTTCAAAGCCTCATCCATCCTTGAAACACGTTAAAGTCCTCTTGCACAAGCAAAGCCACGTTTCTAAAAGGCACTTTGCAGTGCTCTAGAATCCTCTGAAAAGAAACAAAAGCAAGTCACTCCATTGTTTCCTTACTGACAAGAGACTGCAGCCTATGGCTCAAAAGCAACACTGCATAAAAACAGGATGAGCAGCTCCGTAGGCAGAAATACTTAAATTCCAAATAACCGCATGATTTAGGAAAAAAAGAAACTGTGCATGCCTGCTTGCCCCGATGCAAAACCAGGGGAAAGCATTTGGAGTGCTCTTAACACACCAGTGCCTGTAATTATGGAAGTTTTCTTCCCTGAGTGTCCTAAAAACCCACTGGAGTCAAGGAGAGGGCAGGAAGGGCAGCCCCAGCCCCAGGCAGGGAGCAGAGCAGGTGATCACAGCCCCAGAGCTTTGCTCAGGTTTATCCTGGACTTTTGGTAGGGCCCTGGGGAAAATCCCGTGCCCTGCACTGCTGCTGCTGCAGGAGGAGGGGAATGCGTTTATTTCCCTCTCACCCTGCGGGGTCAGGGCACCAGGGCTGGGCTGGGCTTTGTTCATCACCAGCCCCGGCTCCAGCCAAGCCTCAGATGCAGTGTAAGGGACAGTCAGTGACAGCTTTTGGTCCTGCTGTCCTGGGCTGTGCAGCAGCATCCTCCTCCCCAGCAGGGCCTGCTGCCCTCAGGCTCTGTTGCCATGGCTGGGATGTGTCTCTGAGCGCTTGGAATTAATAAATGTCCACATTTGCTGCTGCCCCAGCGCTCCTGGGGCTGGAGCCTGCACCCCTCGGCAGGGGTTGCTCATTCCCCCGTGCCCACAGCCCTGGGGAGGCTCCCCGGCAGTGCAGGCTCGTCCCTCCCTCCCAGCCTCTGTGCTATCACTGCATCCCCCTGTCCTTCCTCTCCTCCCATCGTGTGCAGTGACACCCAGCAGTGACACCCCAGCAGTGACACCCAGCAGTGACACCCCAACAGTGACACCCCAACAGTGACACCCAGCAGTGGCACCCAGCAGTGACACCCAGCAGTGGCACCCCAACAGTGACACCCCAGCAATGACACCCAGCAGTGACACCCCAGCAGTGACACCCCAGCAGTGACACCCAGCAGTGGCACCCCAACAGTGACACCCAGCAGTGGCACCCCAACAGTGACACCCCAGCAATGACACCCCAACAATGACACCCAGCAATGACACCCAGCAGTGACACCCAGCAGTGACACCCCAACAGTGACACCCAGCAGTGACACCCAGCAGTGACACCCCAACAGTGACACCCCAACAATGACACCCAGCAGTGGCACCCCAGCAATGACACCCAGCAGTGGCACCCCAACAGTGACACCCCAGCAATGACACCCAGCAGTGGCACCCCAACAGTGACACCCAGCAGTGACACCCCAGCAGTGACACCCCAACAGTGACACCCCAACAGTGACACCCCCAACAATGACACCCCCAACAATGACACCCAGCAGTGACACCCCAACAGTGACACCCCAGCAGTGACACCCCCAACAATGACACCCCAACAGTGACACCCCCAACAATGACATCCAGCAGTGACACCCCAACAGTGACACCCCAGCAATGACATCCCACCCTCCCCTGGCACTGCCAGGAGCTCCCAGGGAGGACCCCAAACCCCCTGGGAGGGAGCAGGAGGGGATGCTCTGCCTTTTCCGTGGGACAAAGTCAAATTCTGGGGACAAACCGACACACAGGGATGTACAGGCTGTGCCCAGGGCAGGACAGGACAATCTGCTGCTGCAGGAGTCACTGGGGGTGACCATGGAGCCACCAGCACTGGGGACAGGACCAAGGCTGGCGCTGCCCCTGCCCAGTGCCCTCATTTCCATGAAAAACCATGGAGAAGGCAGCATAATCCTGCCTCATTCATGCTCTGTTGTGACTGATATTTTGGATACCAGCTCTAAATTAGGTTTTAAAAATAGAGCAGTGGTCTTTTTTTTGTCTTTTTTTTTTTTTTCTTGCTCTAAACAGAAATTGTTCTCTCATGGAAACATTTAACCTCAGATGGGACCTCATCAAATTTTTGCTGTGTTTATTATAGCCTGTGAAATAGGAATGAGCATCACTGAGAGGACTCCAAGTGATTAGGGAGCTGTGATGGGGCAGCTGGAAAAGTCTTGGCTGTTTGGACAAAGAACTGAAAGTTCTGATATCGTCCTGATCTTTATTTGAGTGATCCCAACCCCTGAGGTGTAGAATATTGGCTCAGAAAGCTCTGGGAATTGTCCCTTCTCATGGAATTTTATTGTTTCTGACCCTGGTCGTGGCTGCAATCAGGAAACACAAGAGTCAATGGGAAAAATGCATAGCAGGTTGAAAAGTTACTAATTTGCTTGCAAAAAAAATTTAAAAAATTAAAAAACTTTAGGTTTACACTTTTTTTTTCAAGTTATTAAAAGTTTCACTTATGAAGTGTGTTGGAATTCATATTTCCCTTTTTGATGCAACCCTAAATAATATATTTATTATTATATAATATCAATATTTAATTATTATATTATATACTGACTATATTAAGTACATATAAAATATATAATGTTAAATTGAATGTGTGTCCCTCCCAGCTCAGGATATTCTGTGACTCTGTGAATATGGACAATATATAAAATACATAAAATAAAACCGCAATGAGAAAAAGTTGCCTGATCCTACAGGATGTATAGTTTTGTTTTCCTTTCATTTGAGCCAGTAGTTTTGATATTAAAAAAATAAAATCAAAATAATACTTTAAGCAAATCTTACCAAGCAGCTCCTGAAAACCACCGTGACTTGATCAGGTTGGAGAATTCAGGGATTCTCTTTTGGCTCTGCTCTCCCACTCCTGGGACACTGCAGCACTTTCAGAGCTGGGCTTTCCAGGCTTTATTCTGAGAATCATCGAACCAGGGGCTCCTTTAGGCTGGGAAAGACCTCTCAGATCTTGAATGCCAGTGACCATAACCCCAACCAAGGCTGATGGGGCTGTGCAAGGACAGCACTCAGGTTTCAGAGGGATGGAAGGGAAGTTTTTAGTTTTTTTTAATTTTTAAGACACTTTCAACTTAAAGAAATTTTTCAGACTCCTCACTTACAAATCAATTTATGCAATTGGGGAAAAGAGGGGTGTGTTAATAAAACTATATAAAGTTTGCCACTTTTAAATATTCCTTTAATTTTTTTGAAGTGGAACAGGCACAGACCATAGGATCAGCTGCTCTGGGGGTAGGACAGACCCTGCCACCACGGGAGCCACCACAACTCATATTTTGGTTCCTCCTTGTTCCACGTGTCCCAAATCAGAGATTTTGACCCTGGTTACCCACGGAGGGACACAGAATCTGCCTCCTTTGGAAACAGCCCCAGCAGCACCCAGGGGAAGGTCCCAGGAGCTGGATGGAAATTTGGAGGCTGCAAACAGCAGGGAGGGAGGTTTGAAAAATAAAGGGGTGCAAATTCCAGGGAGTAAATCAGAGAAAATCAAGTTTCCAGTTGGATTGCTGTTAGGAAAAGCTGCATTTCAATGCTCCTCACAGTGATTTTACACAAGCACAGCTCCACTGGGCGCAGCACTTACACCTGATTTACTCTCGTAGTAGGAGGTGAAATTGGATCTATCTCAAGGCAAAGCCTGATCCCTGTTTTCAGATAAATCCCTGTTACACTCAGAGGAAAACTAACTTTGTGAACAATCCATGATTTCCACAAAGCCTCTGCAGAAGCCTGTTGGAAAATGTAATAGGTTTAATTTCACTTATTGGATATTCCCTGAAAAATCCTAAATTGGAAACCTCCAGGATTTTTCTAAAGGAAACAAAGAAATAAAAAATATCCTGTTGGTCTGAAAAAGCAAAAAAAGAATGATCAGTACAGTTCTTGGGTCAATTGACTGGGTACATTCTTTGTAAAGTGGTTTCTGTCTAGAAATTGATTGTAGTGTTTGTAGGTTTTACATTAAGTCTGTGCTTAAAACAATAAACTTTTTAAAAGAAAATATTGAAATAAGTTACTATTATTAAAAATGTTAAAATGGTTACAATTAATGCCTCTTCATGAAATGAACAGATAAATATTTCCATTGAAAATGGCAGAAGTGTCCTGAAGCATAAATGAAATATGGCAAATAAAAGACCAATTATATCGGTCTCTTTCCACTGGAATTTTCCTACTTTTACATATGGTACTTTTGGGGTAGAAATAATGTAACTTAATTTCAGCAATGCATAAAAAAAATTAATTTTGCTTGTGGGCAAGGTGTTTTAATATGAAAATAACTAAATAAAATTATGTTGGGGGTTTTTTTCAAGCAAGACAATAAAACAGTTGAATAATCAAAGAGCTACATATGATGAAAACAGAGATAATTCTGTGGGACATCCTTATTATTAGTTATGTTATTTAAGAATTCTATTGCTTTTTAGGTGCCCAGCATTTAATTTTTGAGTGATATGCTCTCTGCTTAGCTAAACAGAGATTAATTTATATTCTGCAATAAAATGTTATCTACTATCTTGGGTTTTTTTTATTGTCTATTTAAAACCACCCAGAGATGCGAAATCGCTCAGTGTCTCCTGTTCATTTTACACAGTATATAATTTAAAATACATTCAGGGGCTGAGCTGTCTTTGTAGGTTCCCAAATACCCAACACTCATGATTACTCTGAAGTAATAATAATAATAATAATAAAAAATTGCCATTAAGCCATTTGGATGCCAGAATCATCCTGTGAAGGAAATAATTCTCCCCACTCGTGAGGAGGGAGCAGCTTTTGGGGTGACAGTCTCCCCATTGACTCTCCATCCCAGTAATCCCATTTTTGACTCCCCATCCCAATAATCCCATTTTTGACTCTCCATCCCAATAATCCCATTTTTTCCCGGATCTCCCCTATGGTTCCTCGCAGGCTCAGCAGGACCAAGGAGCCGCTGCTGCCTCTCCAGGGAGTGGGGAAGGACAGCAGAGCTTTCAGTTCAGACAGAAAAGGGTTAATGACGAGCCGTGTGTGCTTGATCTTCCTGGCCTCAGAGCCAAAAAAATATTGAAAAGTAAAAAGAAACAGGTTTATGAGCAATTACAGAACCACAGAATTGGTGGAGATCATCAAGTCCAACCATGAAATGCCTCTCAGAGGTACCAGGTCCCCCTGGCCAAACCAGGTGAGCACGTTTTGAGAAGGGCATGAAGGCTGCAAGAACAAAATGTAAAGCACCCACACGGTGTGTGACCGGTCTGTGCTCTGTTAAAATTATAAGTTTAATTTTCTGAGCATCTCAGGCTGCAGAGCTGAGCGGTGCACTGAGGGGCAGAGCTGGGAGAGCAGCTTGGAGAGCCCAGGGATGGAGCTCAGGAACAGGAGCCTCCAGCCCAGCCTCCTCCCATCCACACCAGAGCGCATCCAGGGTGGCTCTGAACGGGCCCTGCACCTCCGGGCTCCTGGAAACCTGCCAGCATCTGTCCTGATGCCAGAAAGTGTGAGTGCTCCATCACAAAAACAACAGAATCATTGAATCCTTAGAGTGATTCAAAGACCTTCAAATCATCAATTCCAGCCTTCAGCCTGGAGCAGGAAGTGATCCAGCCAAAGGAAAATGCAAAAAGAGAGAATGGTGTTTAGATTTTTTTTTTTTTTTTCTCCTCTCAGTCTGGTGCAGAAAACTTTAAGAATCAAACTTTGAGTCACTCCTGGAGAGTTCCAGACGAGAGGAGCTCTGGGTTGTACCGAGCTCCGGCTGATGCTATCGGCAGGGAGGTGAGGAGGAGCACGGGGAGCAGCTGCTCCCTGCAGCCAGTGATAATCAGCGATAAATGCAGTGCTGCCGATCCCCACTCTCATCGGGAGGATCCTGCCCAGCCGGGGAGGCTCAGCTGCACACACAGGGGCTGCCAGGCCGGTGCTCACCAGGCAGGGCTGACGGCCCAGGGCTCAAACATTGCATTGGTGGCGCTTTAATGAAGCAGGAGAGGGAGGCTGGAGCTGCCCCGGGCTCTCCCTGGATGTGCCAAGCGCTGGAGCATTTGCTGACTCGGGGTTGGGGAAGGTGGAGGCACCCAAGGAGCTTCATTGACTCATGATATTTTCCAGCCCGGCTTGTTTGTTTTCATTGTGCGCACAGGTCCTGTTTACCTGGATCAAAGATGGCAAAATCAACAACAACACTGTGCAGACAGGGACTTGCAAAATTCCTACTGAAGGCACAACTGTGCCCAGACCTGCAGCTCCTGCTCTTCCCCCCATGCTCTCCTTCTGCTATCACCCATCCTCTGTTCCTGCCTCACCCAGCCCGGGCTGAGCCCTGCCTGCCAGCCCCCAGCCTCCAGTTGTTTTTCCCAAGGGTGGCACAATGAAATCCAAATTTCCCTGGCAGGACCAGCAGCAGGAGATAGGAGGAAGGAGGTGCACAGGCATTGCAAGCTCCTGCTGCCCTGCTCGTGCTGTACCTGCTCCTCTCACCCCTCTGGATTTTCAGCCCTGCAGCAGCTCCTCCTTGTCATGGTTTATGGAATGAGGCCACTGGGGTGTATTCCCCACACAGCTGGCAGCCTGACCTCCCTGCACTGGGGTCTGCTCAGCCTTTGGGGATCAGGGAGAAGCAGAAAATGAGTTAGGACAGTCCTGGAGTTCTGAGCTCACAGTTGGTCCTGAGCAAGTTCCTGCACGGCCCCAGAGCACAAACCTTTCCTTCACCACCCAGATTAGGATCTTCTGTCTGCTCCAGCCTCCGGAAAGCTTCTGCTCATGCACTCCTTGGAGGAGCCATCCCAGACACCCAGGGCATGGGGTAACAGCAGAATTAAAAGTGGAGAGTTATGCAAAATCCTCCTGCAGCTCATGGCTGTGATGCAATGCTGCAGTCTCGAGCAGCTCTTGCACAGATTTGTGCAGTGCTTGCAATCCCAAGGACCCAACCTTGGGCAGCCTGAGCAGCTCCAAGCAGCTCTGCCAGCCCTCAGAGGGGAGACAGAAGGAAAGAAATGTAATTTTTTTTTTTAATTCTTTGCTCCCTAGGTCCATTTTAATTGTTTAAATTTAAAGGCTGACAATACTTTAGTTCAGGTTCCCTCTGTCCAGGTGAAATCTGTGGCAGCTTCTCCATCTGATCACAAGGATGGTTTTGTATGGGGAAGGCACTGGGGAAAGTTTGCTCATGCTGAGAAAGATGTTGTCAAGGGGATGCCCACTGTGCTCCTGTCTCAAGACTTCACAACTCCAAATAATTCACACCACACACCTTTCATTTTGTTTCCCCTCAGCATCCCAGCTTGGAAGATTTTTTGAATAATCAAAGCAAAAACAAAGGGACCAAGGCAGAGCCCGCTGGCCTCAGCACCCAGGGCAGAGCACTCGGCTGCAATAAATGGGTATAAGATAAGCAGCATCTCTTTGCAGAGGAGCACAGCTGGGTCCTCGGGGTTTTTCCTTCTCTTCGCCCGGGATGAATGAGTTTCCCTGAGAGGCTCCAGGTTCCCCCGGTAGAGTCCGCCCCGTGTCTTGGCGCAAACCCCCGCCCTATGTCATGGGCAAAGTATGCGGCGCCCCAAAACCCGGAGCAGATCTAGTCCGTGGGATCGGGACCGGCGGGAGCAGCTGGGGCACTCCTGGGGCAGGGACCAGGGGAAGCCACCCAGGAGCATCCCAGAATTCCAGTATTCCAGCATCCCAGTGTCCCAGTGCCCCAGCATCCAGCACCCCAGCACCCCAGCACCCCAGCATTCTGGCACCCCAGCACCCCAGCACCCCAGCATCCCAGCACCCCAGTGTCCCAGTGCCCCAGCATCCCAGCATCCAGCATCCCAGTACCCCAGCATCCCAGCATCCAGCATCCCAGTACCCCAGCACCCCAGCGCCCCAGCATCCCAGCGCCCCAGCACCCCAGGATCCCAGCATCCCAGCGTCCCAGCGTCCCAGTATCCAGCATCCCAGCATCCCAGACTCCCAGCATCCCAGTGTCCCAGTGCCCCAGGATCCAGCATCCCAGTATCCCAGGGTCCCAGTGCCCCAGCATCCCGGCATCCGAGTATCCAGTATCCCAGCACCCCAGCACCCCAGCGCCCCGCTCCGCACCGCCTCCCGCAGCCCCCGAGCACCGGCTCGGCCCGGGCTGGGGGTGCCCCAGCGCTCGGGGCTGACACTCTCAGACGGACAGAAAGACAGACAGACACACACAGGAGCAAAATGCTTTCCGTGCCTCCCCCATGGGATGTGGGTGGTCCAGGGGCAGGAATGCAGCAATGCGAGCGGCGGGACCCGCGGAGCCCCGCGCTGGGATGGGACCGACCCCGGAGCATCCCGGCTACAGCGCGCCTTCCGCACGCTTCTGACCAAATTCATCTCTCCCAAAGCCAACATCCCCAAAATCACAACAGAGAGGTGTTTTGGGGTGTTTTTTTGTTTATTTTTTTAATTTTTTTTTTTTTTTTTTTTTTTTTTTTTTTTTACCTCCACACTAACAAAAAAAGACGGGAAGAACAAAGCGTGGCGAAGCCCCCCCGGTGCCTCCCCACGACACAGATTTCCATCTCTGAGTCAGATCTCTGCAGCTCCCTGCATATGGTCCGCATGAGATGCAGTTCCTGGCTAGTGACTCACTCAACGCCGATAGAACGGAGCCGTTTGGAGCGAACATCCCCAATTTTGCCATCTGGGGCTCGGCGGGATGCGGGACACACGGACACACGGACACACGGACACACGGACAGAGCCCGGGCCGGTCCAGCCCGAGCCGGACCCTCCTGGGATGAGCCAGAAGCGGCTCCGCCGGATCCTCTCCCATTCCTTGAAGAGTTTCCCAAAATCGCCTTTCTGCCTGATTTTTGCTGCGGTCAAAACTGATGTCTAGGGTTACAAAAATTGAAAGAGATAAGAAGAACGGGTTTATCTCTTTCTTTGCAAGTTGTTTACTTGGTTCATTCGATATCACTTTGCGGAGAGGGTGTTTGGTTTCAGTGTTTCCACTGTGCGGTCACTCGGGGAGTTTCCTTTTGTTCTTCCTCTGGGGTTTTTTTCATAGTGATGTAAAGAGAGTGAGAGGGAAAAGCCTTTCAAACCCGGTGGTTAAAGCCACAAAAACTGGCAGGTGGACTCACACATGTCAAGTCACAGAAACCAAATCCAATCAGCTACTCATTAATAAAAGAAGAATTTATTGTGGAATTGATTAAATTTCCAGTGGACATTATGCTAGATGAGCTCATGGTCAGATCTGTGGTGTCAGGTTTGCATGACATTTAGACTGCATTTTAATTTTTTTGGGGGGTTAGTTTTGAAATTTTTAAGTCACTTTAAATACATGCAATTCAGCTCTCCTTATAAAAGAAAAATAACCATGGTAGGGAAAATTGCTGAAATCATACATCTAGAATTTTTCACAAAGCTGGTCATCAGAAACCTCACAGAAACTCATCTCTTGATTTTGTGGGCTGTGCTGGGTCCCTGCACTTCTTGCCTTTGTACACTCAAGAATTCCAAATTCAAAACCTGGAAATAATGCTCTGTAACTGAGCAAACAGACTGCAAAAAGTCTCAGGAATCCCAGAATTAATTCATGTAGCTATCTTTAACCTCTCTTCTTTTTATTTAAAAGAGTAATATGAGATCCAAAGCCATTTAATTAATTGGAAATTGTTACACTTAAGCATGTACAAAGGAGGGATCAAAAGAGATGCTACAGCCATTAAATAATCAAATAGCAATACCATTAAGTAAGTGATTAGTGTGTGCAATAAATGGCCAGACTGTGCTAATGAGATTTCCCATATATCCTAAATCAGGTCTGATCCTTTGCACAGGAAAGATCACCTCGTGTGTTGATTCTCTGTTGAGGGATGAGAGCATTTCCTTTCCTTTTCCAGGATATCTCCTACATGTACAAGATCTCCTGTCCAGCCTCAAGTCCCAGCATTTGTATTCTCAGCAGAAAGATTTCCAGAATGTTCCTGGAAATTCTGACTGAGGAGAAAATCTGGATTCTTTTTTCCTGAGAGCACTGAGGGATGAAGCACCACCATCCTCCCTGATGGAATGAATGGTGGGCAGGTGATTCCTGAAAAACAGAACATCCTCACTCCCCTGATGGCTCTTCCACAGCCAAATGGAGGAAAACCCACAGGAATAACAGGCGCTGACAATAAGCAGGTGTGATAGGTTAGAATAAAGGAATATAAAAAGAAAAAAAGATGAGAAGCACAGGATGGTTTTGACCATAAGGTGTGTAGAAGAATTCATGGCAGTGCTAGGAGAGGATGCTTCAAACTGTGCCCAGATGAGATGATCCTGAATCCTCCTCAGAGCTGAATCTCTGTGCTTGTGCCCCCCTGGGCTGCAGCAGCACCTCGGGGTGCCTGGCTCCCCTACAGGAAAGGGCACTGCAGAGCCCAGGACCAGGGAAATAAAGTTTAGAGAGTGTGGGCAAGGACAGGAGAAGTGGCTTGGCTCAGGTTGCCAAACAGGTCAAAAAGGAGCTCAGCAGCAAACCCCAGGACTTGGAAATCCTCCTCTGGAGATGGTTCCTTGTACCACATTGCTTCACATAAGCAGCCCCACATACAGAGGATAAATGGCAATTTTTCATAAAAAGAACCTGGAGTCCACGATAATGAAGGTGCAGCTGTTGGCATTTTGGGCATAACTACATCTTTTGTGCTAACCAGTAAAAAAGCCCTCAGGAAAAGAGATTCAAAAGTAACCCAACTCCTTTTACAAGAGATTTCCTGATCTTGCCTGCTTACAGTCTGCCACCCTGGCTCTGGAAAAGTTAATCCAGGCTATGCACATTCCTGGGAGTGGATCCCACCAGACAATGTAACACTCTAATTAGTACCAAGGCAACTGTTTACAAGTCTGTTCCAAATGCCTCCCTTGCGTTTGCACCCTCCTACCACATCAGCAATATTTAGTAGAAGTGTCCTAGGTAAAGCTCTCCTGGGGCTTATTCACATGTCAGTCAGCTCAGCACAAGAATGCTGGGAAAATGGATGAAAACAAAAGAGGATGAGTTTCTCCCTTCCTTGGGAAGCAGCAGGTTTGTCAGGAGAAGGTTTTGGATGCACCAGTGAACGTTCTCTAGCAGAGGCTCTCAGAAATAAAGCAGGATCCCATCGTGGGGAGGGCTGCCCTGAAGCCTGGATTCAGTGCCCAGGCTGCATTCCCAGTGAATATTCACTGGTGGGATGGAAGCTTTTGCATCCCCGTGCCACCAGCCCCTTCCTGCCACGGCTGCTGGAGGAGGATGGGAAGGCACAGCCACCCTCACTCGTGTTTCCTCCACAGCCATGATGCATCAGCTTTTCTTGCTTTGGAAGTGGGTTCTGCTGAGCTGGGGCTGACACACAGCAGAGGATGGGATGTCTGGGCTGCCCGAGGGACACTGGGAGTGCTCCTGTCACTGCACATCCCGGCAAGGAGGAGGTGGTGAGGGACGGGGAGACAGGAAAATGCTGCTCTGGGAGGCTCGGGGTGTGATGGATGAGGCTCTGCTGTGGCTGCCTGCAATACTCTCCTTTTCATCCACCTCACACCATATGCTCTTGGCAAAATAGCTGTGATATAAAGGAATCACTTCACTTCCATTGAAATGCAGCTGCGTTAGACTACTCAGCTGTAATCAATGGGAGAAAAATACCCGGTGCCTTTTAAGCTGTAAGGGGAATTTACAGAAGCATAATGAAATTATTCAGTGTGAATTCAGCTGGGCTGCGAGTATGGGTAAAACCTTCCTCTTCCAAATCAAGAAGCAAAACTTTACCCAGAAGTTACTTTGCTTTTTTGTGATCACCAGAAGGAAAATGACACTAAAAGGTCACGGATATTTCTGAGCTGATATGACTAGGTCTGACTCAGACCAGTGGAAATTACAGGATATTGTCTTGGAGGGCTCTTGTGAGTTAATATAAAGTTTCCTGGAATGATTTACAAATCTGAATTGCACAAAGGGATACAATGAAGGGAAATGGGGAAACTCAGGTTACACAAAGCGTTGCAGAACATTTGTGAAAGTCATTTTCTAACAGTCATGAGTAAAGAGTGGATGTCTACGAGTTCCTGGCACTTTGTACACTGCTAAGTACTTATTTACCCTAATATGTAACATTTCATTATTAAAATAAGTAGTTTCACCTCTCAAGTTTGTTTTGTTCAGTTTTTTTTTTTTTTAAGGAGCTTTCTTGAGTGTGTTTCCTATTGAACCAGCTTGTGCTTCATAGTCAGGCTGGTGCATTCCTTTAGAAAAGAGGCTTGGATTAGAACTGCAGGCTCGCCTTGAAAATAAGTTGACCTTCAAACACTTGTTTGGGTAAGGCATGGAATAGCTGAGGAGGTAATGGAGGGCTGGAAGAAAAGCCTGGTTGGTAGAATCTTCAAGGGACAACTGAATAATGATCCTAACATCTGGCTTGCCACTCTAATGCAAACAGCATGACAATAAAACCTGCCATGAGGTTTTTACAATGGAATATCCAGGAAGATCATCAGACAGGTGACTCCAGTGGGTGTCTGATGGGTTATGCCAGCTGGGGAGCTCCTCTCCCTGCAGCACAGAGGGGTTTGTGATTGTGCAGGTGTGGAGGGTGGGCAGCAGTCCCAGCCAGGGGCACCAGCAGTGGGAAATGAGTTTATGTCTCTGTGCATGGGAAAGGAAGGAGCAGGGGGTGCTTCTCTCCAGGACCAGAACATGAGGAGTACAGGGGACATCTAAAGTGACAATTCTTGGCTCAGAGTGAGTGTGAACGGCAGCTGAGGGCACAGAGGTTGGCAATGATGGGGCAGGATGCCATGGTGGGGCAGGGCTGGCAGGTTACACTAAGCTGCACTTTTCCCCAGCATGTCTGCAATTATTTTATTTTGTTTTCCTTCCCACTTGAGGCCCCTGAGCTCAGCTCAGGCTCTGGCCCCTGAAAGCTGCTGTTGGGCTGTACCAGCGAGGTTTCACTGGGAGGAACTGGGCTCGTGGAGTTTCCTGTGGCTGAAATGGCCTCCAAGTCTCCTGCTACCTCCTGTGGATTTGGGAAGGTGTATCCCAGCTGTTCACTCAATCTCTACAGAGGACTCGTGTGTGTTTTCTTCTCCTTTTCTAATCACTCAAATTCAAATAGCAGTCAGATAATAGCTGTAAAATATTAACCTGTTATACAACACATTGTGTGGCAGACAGTCCTGGTATGAAGGGAATTTCTTCAGTGTTGCACACTGGTGAGAAATGCCAGGCTTACAATTAGGAGGAAAAAAAGACTGAAAGAATGGAGTAACACAGCTGGATATTCCCCTTCTTATTTAGAAGTAGGCAGCTAACATTGGACTATTCAGGATTCTGGCATTACTGCAGAAAAGCCCTAATTAATATGCATGGAAGTTTTTTCATGGGTTTGTGGTGACAAATTTATATAAGTTTATCTAGAAGATTTCTAAAACTAATAGCATTTGTCGTATGAATATTATACAATTAATGTCTAGCTGAAATACCAGCAGTCTACTATTAATTTTAACATAAGAATGGAAACGTTAACATTATCTGAATTCCAATTAGTGTGGGAAGGAGCAAAATACCACTAATGGGGAAAAAACCTGGTCTCTACTATTCCCTTCTGTCCTGTGCTCACTGCTCAGGTGCTGGGACATTTCTGATGCTGGGGAGTTGTTTCAAGGCTCTGGGAACTCAAAATGAAAAAGATTTTCTGAGCAAGATGCTCTCAATTTGAAAATGTGATGACATTTGGTGTATCACAGACTTAATTTGTGTTAGCCCTGCATATGTGACAGTTTATTACCAGCACCCAAATTTTCCAAAGTGGCAAGGCATTGTACAAACACTGTTCCTGTCATTTTCCACTGCTGTTCACATACCTCTCACTGATGGCAAATAAGGGATGCATTGCAGTCACAGTGCTGCTTCTTGCTCAGTCATCCTTCCAAAAAAAAAAAAAAAATCTGGGAAAAAGAGTAATTTAACCCCTCCTTTTCCTAAGTGCAGGAGCATCCCATAAAACCACACAGGCAATGCAAGCTGAGCTTGATCCTACCCACCAACAGTGACCTCAGGAACCTTCTCCAGCTGATTTTTGGAGGGATTCCTTAGTTTTGGGTGTTTCTAGATTGGTTTCGGGTTTTGGTTTCTCTTTTTTTTGGTGAGTCCTTCCACAGGAATGTAATGTGGAAAATATTTCAGGCACACCAGCCTGTGATCAGCTGCTAAGGCTTGTGTAGTGCCAGGAGGCTGCTCTAGGCATGATGCTCCTGTGACTCCTGTAGAGAGGCAGAGGAAAGTAAAGCCCAAAGGCAAGGCAGTTTTTAACCTTAATTTCCAGCTATTTTCAGAGAGCAGATGGGAAGATGGAGACAAGTTCTGCTCTCTGGACCCTCACAAGAATCTGGAGGCTGCAGCAGTGCCAAATGCCAGAGCTGAGAAGAGCATCATCCATGTTAAGTTAAGTGAGGAGAGGGTTGTAATGTAGCTCAAATCTTGATTATTCCCTTGCAGGAACAAGGACAAGCTGATTTTGAGGAGTGGTCTCATTGGGGAAGATGGAAAATAAGTTCTCAAAATGTTGATTTGATCGGGGGTGTTGGGTACACACTGTGGGATGTGCCACTATGGAGGTGGCCTTGAGTCCTGGCTTGGGGTTAAAGTGTGGAGGAGAGCTTGTTCTTAGAGAAAAAACCTGGATGGTTGCCATGAGCAAAGAAAACTTATTCTCCCTTTGAAAATGTCTCTGCTACTGCAATGTAGGTCATCCCTAGCAGCAAATAAGCCAAATTCCCATCTTCGGCTACACCTGCACCACTGCAGAAAGCTCCCCCTCAGCCTCCCTGACAGCACTGCAATCCTGAGCAGCTCTGCCCAGCTCCCCCTGGAGAGGATGACACTGATCCTGGGGACTGGCAGTGATGGAAATCACCCCTGCTGTGCCAGAATCCAGGGGCAGCAGCCCTGCTCGATATCTGATATTGACAGTGTGATCTGAAGAGGCCACTGCCGCCTTTGGGCTCTGAAGTTATACAGCACCTCTGGGCTGCTAAACACATAAAAACCCATAAAAACCTCATATTACCCTCTAAGACCTTGATTGTCTTCAGTTTACTGTGCCTGCTCCACAGTGCTGGGCTTTACAAGGGACAATATTCCAGCACATGGGATAAAACTCCTGTATCATCACTGCAGCCAGAGTGGCTCGTGCTGTGCCCCGTGGGGACATGGAGAAACCAGGAGGTTTCAGTGTTTAAATGCCAGGATGAATACCTGGGGTCCAGGAGGAAAAAGGTGACTATATAGACCCGTTCTTGTTCTGCAGGAGCAATGACAACCCCCAGCCCCAAAAGCTGATATTCTTCAAAGCCTTTTCCTGAGGTGTTTCAGACTTGGAAAAATCAGAAAATGCTTTTCACAGTAATACATGAAATACTTTTCTCCCCATTTCAGACTCTGCACAAATATTTCTAGTGAGGAAAATCTTTGGTTTGAACTGATGCAGGATGATGTTTAGGACCATGAGCAGAAAGTTTGAAAGGCTCCTTTTACAGACCACATCTCCTAGCATTGCCTGCTCGATCTTCTGACTCAGAAATCTCACAATTTTTTTCCCTGGGCATTTTGTTCATGGTTCCTCTGGGTTTGTTGAAGAAGTTGATATTTCTTTAATACATTTTATGAGTTATATGGTGTATTTGAGGTGCATGATGCACCAAGTGGCAATGCTGAGTTACAGTCCTGCCCTCTGGCTCCTGGGAGGAAAGTGCTTTGTAGAAATCCTTTCTCCTGCTCTCCAAACCTTTGCCTTGATTTCCCCTCAACACACTGGACAGGGGGGCAACTTCCACACATTTGCTCATGGCCCTTGAACTACAGAGCTAATGTGCTACACCAGAAATCTGCTCTGAGGGGTCTACCTATAAATGACAATAATCTGGATTAAAAGCAATTTAGAAGATCCCACAATTATAGCATGGTTTTATAGCTGCTACTGGGAGTATTTGGGGTGAAGGAAAAGCCACCACCTAGAAAGAAAATGAAGGGAGAAAACACCTTGAATCTCCCTAGCACCCCTGCCATGCATCTCTCTCTGATGGAACTGCCCTGCTGCCTCCTCAGGAAAATTCCTGCAGGTTTGCTTGTTGGAAAGTGAAAATAACATTTCATAAACGTCCACGGGCAGATTTCTGCCAGCTAGAAGCCTACGAGAGGATTTTTCAAAAGCTTGTTTGACAGTGAGTGTGGTGGCACTAAATGATGGGAGGAACATTTTGACAACTGCGCTCGAGCAGGTGAGGACGTGGCCTCGTCTCGGTTATTTCTATCTGCATTGAGAAGGTGGAGAAAGTAGCCAGGCATCCTCCTATCTCACTCAGCAGTTTATCTCGAATTTACATAAACTAATCTATGCCAAACTCCTGTGAGAACAGCCCTGCCTGATAAGAACCTGCCCCTACGATGATGGACATCCCCCTGAAAAATCTGCTCTCACCAGATTTCGCTGACGAATCGGAATCTCATGCCTTAACCCACACATCATTTTGCCTGGAGATTATAATGCTATTTTAATTTTTCTACACTTGCTGTTGCAAATACTACAAAATGCAAATCCTCTGGTATGAAGATACAGTTATGTAAGACCTCATTCAAAGGGTCTTATTTAAGAATGTACTTAAGCATATGTTCAGTTTCAGCGACACATCCCAAAATGTGAGGGTCTTAAAAATGCACCTGAGAGTTTTCCCTTCCCTCACAGGGATTTAAATAAAATGCTATCTGGTGCTATTTTCCTCTGTAGGATGACTTAGCAGAAAGAACATTTCTTCAGACAAAATCATGCTCCTTTTCAGGAGAGATTCTTTCTGAAATTATTTGCATTAGAAGGTTTTTACAGTGATGTTTAAAATTCATTGCATAAGAAATACTGTGTCATGATGAAAAAAAAAAATAGACAAAATGAATTCTGCCTTTTAAGCCTCAGTTAAAAAAGAAAAGGTATTTCTTGGACAGACCATCTTTAGACAAGGGGAAGTGTGAGTCCAAGAGAACGTGTCAGATGCTCACACTGGGGCACAATGGCAAAAGCAGCCCTACAAGACTGGCAGGTATTTTTTTCTGCACAGTCTGTTGAAAAGACAGACTGATTCCTTTCCTAGGGACAGCAGAGAAGTGTATTAAGCTTTGCTTCATTCCCAGCACTCAGTGAAGAGAGTTTTTGGGAAAGGTGCCAGATACTATGGACCAAGTTCAGCTCCAGCCCAAGCAGACAGAATTCCCACTGAAATCAATGGGGGTTGCACCTGCTGACTTTGGAGTTGAATATGGCCCAATATGTGGATACTATAAAGGTCCTGTTTCCAAAGTTTCTTCTGGCTTGTTTTGTGGGAATGCAGACCTGGCGCCAGGAACGTCAGAAGACCAATAAATTCACTATGGGAACTTCCAGACAAATGACAACTCTCCCGCACAAAACAAATCCAGAAGCTCACACGATGCTGAAGGACAAATTGTCAGTGTTCCCCCAGTTCATTTGCATGAACACCAGTTCCAGAAAGGCTGTGAGAGAAGAAAATGGGGAGTGTGTGGCTGGGAGAGATACGAGGGGAAATGCTTTGATTGGTTAGTCCAAATTATTTGGATAAATATTTAAATGATTCCAAATGTTTGTTAACTTGCAGGAAAAGTGGTCCTAAGTCACTAAGGAGGGAATATTATATTTATACAAACTATTTGATGGCTGGTCCCAAGAGCTGCTATTCTACATCTTCCCAATTTGGATGGGATTTAAGCTGTGACTGTCTCCAGGGGCAGAATAAAAGTCCAGACAGGCTAGAGGAGTCCATCCAGAAAAAAAAAAGCAGTAGCTTGAATGTATCCACGTGGCACTGAATACAGAGGAGTTAACAAAGGCATTATGTAAAGGAGCCAGTTTGTCTCTGTTGGGGTTATAATTGGCTGGTAACTGGGATTTAAACAAGTGAGATTCAAAGTCCATTTTTTGAGTAATTGCTGTATAATGGCACCAGTCTCCTCGGAAAGCACACGTGTTCTTGGCAAGTGGTTTGGAGGTAGTGGAAGTACAGGAAGAGAAAGTTAAGAGCTCAACACAAGAAACAATCTTGGAGGCCCTGCATTACAAAACTAGTCAGTTTTATTTCTTTTAAAATTCTAAATAAAACCAGCGTTTGATTCAAAGCTTGTATTCTGATTTAGTCTAAAGTTTGAAAGCATTTAAAATTCATATTTCTAGTTCATTTCCTTGATACACAAACCAAGAACTTTCTGTATTTGAGTAATTTATTTAAATGCAGTAGTTTTCTAAACAAGGAGTGGAGAAGGAGACACTTCATTTCATGGGCATTGTGCTCACTCTGAACACTCACACACCGAAAAAGGCAATGAGTGCTCAGGTGCTGATCTGATGGAAACCCATCTTTCAAAGGAATATTGTAACTTCTTGTAGTTGGCATGTCCTGGAAAAAAAAACTGTTTTAAGATTTCTTTTCCAAGCTGCTTATGATTAACAACTTTCTTTCCATGTCCTCCATCTCCAGCCCAATATTCTTCCTTCTTCTACCACTAAACCCATATGAGTCATCCCTTTTAAAATCCGTGGTGGTCACACAGAGCACTCACACACACATACAGAGCAAATTAGGGGAAAATTGATGTCAAGACCTATCAAGTATGAAGGGCCTTTTAAAACCAGCCTTCAGAATGTGCTAATATTTACACATTCCCAAACCACCTGGAAATATGTTCCAACAGCTTTAAAGCATTTGCAATATGATTTAGATGTATATGCAACCATTCAGGTTTGCACATTAATTTACCCTAAAATCCAATTTGATCCAATCCATAATTTGATGTCTTTGAAAAAATACCTGCCCAGCCCTGGATTTTGTAGGAAGTCAAAAATCTTATTTCAGCCAAGAAGGAGTCAGGGTTTTTTTCTTGAACAATTTTCAGAAACTTTTTTTTTTTTTTCTTTTTATGCTAGAGATACAATTTATTAGTCTTAAGGCTGTGCTTTTTCATAATGTTTTTGAATAAATGTTTTGTTTCTTCTTGTAAATGTGAGATAGTTTGGAGTTCCTTAGATTTGAAGGAGTTTTGATGATAGCACGTAATTGAAGTGATGGAAATGTGGATAAATAAAACCATGTATTTTTGTATATACTGTGCTTTTATAATGTTTAGGTCCTTTTATTCTGTATAGAACTCTATCAAATATTTGATATAAATTAATACCTACAGCCTATAATGCCATTATTTAATCCTACTTAATCCCCTGTTTACTTTATTTTGGGTTCCATTTATATGTTCTGCCAAACTAGAACAAATAATCTTAACTTTCATATATTCAGCTCCATCTGGAGTCAGCTGCAAATGTAGAGACAAACAAGAATTTTTTTTTAAATCTGTCATAAATAAATTATTGTATATGTAAGGTTTAAAAAAAAAAATTGCTCCCCCCAAAAAATAGAAGCAGGTTGGGCTCTTTTAATTCTCCTGCAGGTAACAGGAGTGAGCTTAAAGTCACTGGAGTAAATTCTGCACCTGTGTTGCCTTCTTCATAGCAGCAATAATTATTCTCCTTACAAATGAACTGTGACATTTAATTGCCTATAAACACATTATAAGATCTAGTGATGATGTTACTAATCAATTGGAAAATGCAGCAAGTTTCTTCCAGGTATTGATAGGAGCACGTCCCTCTCACTGCTGTGGGTCAGCACCACTTCATCCCTGGGCCTGGTTCACAGAATCCTGGAATGGTTTGGGTTGGAAGGGGCTTTAAACATCATCTCTTTCCAGCCCCTTTGCCATGGGCTGTGATACCTTCTGCTAGACCAGGTTGCTTCATGTTCCATGTATGTCCACATTTAAGATGTGAAAACCCAAAGTGGTCAATGCAAATATCACCTAATACAGTAGGGACAAACCCTTGCTGCACAGTACATGGGGTAAAAATCAGATCCCTCTCCTCGTTAGCTTGGTGAAATCCTTGCTGGTGATGCTAAAGTTCACACACACGTTGCTTTGAAAGAGTTAATAATACAAGATTAATAGCTGTTATAAGCACGTTGCAGACATTGGGAGTTTGTGCTATAAAATGTAATAAGCACACCAACAGATGGCCTGGTGGGTGCTCATAAGCCACGGTTACAAGCACGCAATTGACCTGTTGGACTCTGCACCAATCTCCACAACTGACTGGCCACGTCTCCCCACACCTCCCAGGCACTCATTAACTCTTTGTAAACTATTTACACACACACCATTAATATGCAGCGTGATCACCTCAACACTGCCTGCAACAGGAGCAGGATAGAGCCCTAATTACTTGCAACAGTTTATTAATTCAATCCATTAACAGGAGGCAGGTTCTGACAGCCGGAGTGGGGAGCCAGCAGGCGCTGGGAGCAGCTGGTCCCCTGCACCTCTGGCTCACTCTGCTCACCTTTGAGGTGCCTTTTGTCACAGATTTCTCACTCACAGAAGCACAGGAGGGGACACAGGCACAGGGTCTGGTAGGGAAGGGGTTTGGCTGCTGCTGTGCTGTGCCACAAAGGCTCAGAGTGGTTGCAGAGTGCACTGACAGCCCTTTAAAACCCTGTCAAAAAGGCACAAACATCAGCATAATTTATCGGTGGCTATTTTAGGCAGGTGCACGGAAACTCTAAATATATGGCATTCACCGCTTGCTGCAGTTGCTATGGATATGATATCTCAGGCCTGTAACTAGGGTTATAAATGCTGTTGTGTGCTTATTATTGTTGTTGTTATTAAAACATGAATTTTATAGTTATTCCTACTCAGCTGCTGCCCTTAAATCATCCATGTAACTGCATATCCCTGGTTTGAAGGAGGGATGTGTATGGAAAGAGGTAATAAACAGTACCCTTTCTTCCTTCTGCTTTTTCTTTGCTCCAGAAGGGAACAATCTTCAGCTCCTGCTTGCAGTAGTTTTAGGGCCAGGAGAAATAGAAATCACTCAGAGCCAAAGAAATATCCTTCATTTGTGTCTATCTGATTAGCTCTTTGGTAGTTAAATCTTTCACACATCAAACGTGTCCAATTGCTGGAGGTTTTTTTTCCCTTCTCTTTGTCCTAAGAGGTTGTTCTGCAGCTGCAGGATTCTGCACAGCCCTCTCAATGTTACAATGAGATGTTCACTTCAACCCATTCCTGCAGGTCTGAAAAGAGAGGGTGGTCAGAAGCCAGAGAGGTTCTACAGACAGAGGAGTTAATAATGCCAACCTGCCCAGCCAGCATCCATCTGAGGAGCGCTGTGCTTCTGTCCCTGTGCAGGGAGGAGACTGAGCATCCTCCTGCAGTCGGGAGCCTGTGAAGGTCATTGGTACAGGGTGTGACTCAAGACAGAGCAAAAACTGGCAAAAAGTGAAAAACGTGGTAGAAAGGGGCAACCCACATTTTGCGTGGCTTGTTATGAGTCCATAAAATGCTGTTTATAAGGGGAGATTTGGAAAGGGGAAAGAGTGAATTCCCAGAAAGAAGGATTTCTGTTTGTCTTTCAGGTGTACAAAACCCATTCAGCCGGGCTGTGTAAAAGATTTATCACTCACCAGGCACATTTCCCACCTGGAACTCTTACCTGCCCCCACCTCCCCACAGGGAGAACGTTCACCCTGGAGCAGAGGCTGAGCAAGGTGAGCTGGCAGCACCAGCAGCTCCTGGAGCTGCCGTGGGCGCTCTCAGCTGCTGGCCCATGGCAAGGGCCATGCCAGGAGCTGCAGAGACCCTCCAAAAAGCAGCCCCTGGAGCAGACACAGGCAGTGCTCTGGGATGGCTGACCTTCATCCCGGGGAGCTGACACGGTTGGAGAAGGCAGGAGAATAAATTTCAGCACTCCCTTCTGCCGGTAATACAAAATGTTCAGATGCATAAAGGTTATGACAAGCGAGCGTCTGGTAAAGAGGTCAGGCTGCCCTGAAAGTGCTGCAGAAGCCAAAATAAAGTCTAGCCAGGCCTATAAGGAGTCCGAGCACTGAGGCAGGGGAGTGAGTGAGGCCTCTTCCTCCCCAGTGGTGGCCCCAGAAAGCAGTGGTGAGGCTGCTGTTAAAACAAAAGTATGGCTGAGCATGAGGATATTTGCCTTGGGCAGATATATGTTTTGAGAGACTGGGGTCAGTGGCTGTTTTAACCACGTTGTTTCATCCCCACTGCCACATTTCCTGAGTTTTCCACTTAAGTGGCATTTTAAACAGGACACAGGTATGCTGGTGGCATTCAGCATCACGCTCTAGACGGTAAAATGTGTGTGTGTAACCAGGTGTTTCTTTCTGCCCATCTATCCCAGGGACCACAAAGCAGCAGTGGACAAAGGGGGAGCACAAAGTGCAAACAGAGAGGAGGAATGATTGTAGAACCAACAGGACAGAGAAGAGGAGCCATCATTTTATGATTTCATCATGAAGCAC
This sequence comes from Melospiza melodia melodia, assembly GCF_035770615.1. Classification (NCBI taxonomy): domain Eukaryota; kingdom Metazoa; phylum Chordata; class Aves; order Passeriformes; family Passerellidae; genus Melospiza; species Melospiza melodia. The sequence continues at coordinate 17,229,950 of NC_086208.1, read as the reverse complement.
ATTGTTATGAAAATTCACTTAAATTTGTCCAAATTATAACTTTAATTTTGCACATGGTACAGGTACAGTGTGCTTGAGGTTTTCATCACCAAGGATATGACCATGGTGTGGTTGCACAGGTTGAAAAATCCTGATTTAAATATCTCCACTGAAAAGACCAGGACCCTCCTGGAGAAAGATGCCAATGTACAGGAGCCAGATCTGATTAACAGGGTTCACTAAAGCTGAGCATGTGCAAATTTATGGCTAGCACTGGAAGCTGCTGAACATGGGAAGCATGAGGAAAGCTGGACATTGCGCACAGCTCTCCTCTAAAGAGGTCAAGAGAACAGAGCTATGGGCAGCTGGGCATTCACAGAAAAAGGGATTCCTCCCTCATACCTCCACAGAATAAAAGGTAAAGACATCCTGGCAGAATACAGCCAGATAATTACAAATTATGAATTTCACATCAGCAGCTCAGGAGGATGGAGAGCACTGCAAACGCCTCCTGTTCAACAATGTGCAGTTAATTTTTTTTTAACTTTTTAAAAGAATCCAACAGATTCCAGAAACAAACTACATTACAACACCTACAGGACTGTGCTTATGTGAGACTGGAAACTCTTTGGGGGCACAGCATTTCTTTCTGCTTTATGCCTGTACATCACCCAGTACAACAGGCTTGTCCATGACATACCCTATTTGCCAAAGTAAGAAAGAAAGGCTATTTGACAAAAATAAAAGTTCTTTATGACAGCAGAATGATGAAGGACAGACATGCAGTTCCCACTTCAGCTCTGCCTTTACACAACAATACATTAATTGGTAAATAAGACATTACAATTTATGCTGCATCAATGCCATGACAAACACAGAAAGGACACTTGTTCTGCTCAGAACCAGCTCCCGTAGCAGCCACAGCTGTACCCAGCAGCAGTAAAAATTTATGGCACATGAAGATCTCTGTGGTTCAATTTGAGGACATGAGAGCCTGTGTGTGGTTGATAAAATCTATGGTAGACACACACATGGCAGTCCAGGATGGTTTCAGGTGAAAATGCCTGATTTTCCCACAGGGAATCTCGGGAGGGTTGCTGCACATAGTTTTGAGTTATTCTTGAATTACTGACAGAATTCTGCATAGGTGTGCTCGTGTGGCGATCCTGGCCCTGTTGTACTCAGTGATGATCTTCCCTTCAATTTCTGTGACACAGAATAGAACCTTTCCATCTTTCCTAAGGGGTACGAGTTGATGAGTAACTCAGACCACAGGACCATTCTCACAAGGCAAACAGTAGAAGAATAGATGGAAAAACTACAAGAAGAAAAACATGTAAAGTACAAGGTTGTTGGAAATTATGGGGTAGCATCACCGAAGGATATTGTAATACAAGATGCTCAAGAAGAATTCAGGTTTAAATGTAAAAACTTAATTTTGACATTTGCATTAATAATGTGACATTTGCAAATTTCTTAATGTACTTCTTAAAGAAAAACAAAAACCAACCAGCCTAGAATATAGCTAATGCTCGCAGATGTCTGCTTTCTTATACTCTAGCATCATTTTGCTATCTCCCCATGCCAAAGTATTGCAACAAATCTGTGATTACTCAGGACACCCATATGCCGCGCAGCATGGCTACTACGAGCTCCGGTGAAACAGCGGGAACACGGCCCACGTCTTCCGATTCCGAAAAGCCAAAACCTCTCCTGCTTCAACTCAGCCCAAGTCCCCTCATTTGGGGCCAGGTGTCCAATGTCATTGAGGGATACGAGCTGAGAAATGGATGACAATGTTGGAGCCTTGGATGGGGACGGTGAGCGCGCAAGGGGAGGATGGTGAGTGTGCATGGGGATGTGTCTCACCATGGTTTGTCCCCTGCACTGGGCCAAGCCTTGGCATCCCTGTCCCTCGCTCCTGACCCACATCCCTGGGAGCAGCACCCCGGGGTCGTCCCTTGGCCCTGCTCTCAGTATGAAACACAGGAGCAGCTTCCATTAAATGCCGTAAATAAATAAACATGCCGTGTAAAAATCACAGCTACGGCTTTCTCCTTCCTCCTAACTCTATCCCTGCCTTTTTTCATATGTTTTATTTAATTAATTAATTACTTAATTAATTTGTCAGGAACACAGCAGCATTTCCACTGGCAAGGCTCGCTCGTGGGCTGTCCCGCCGCCCTGCAGGGTGCTCGCTGCACATCCACCACCAGCTCTCCTTCCCCCGTTAGGGAAGGCTGGGGCAGAGGCAGGAGCAGCGGCGGCTCCGCAGCATCCCGAGGTGCAGCATCTTCCCGCTCCCGCTCCGCTCCGGGTTTTTCTCGGCGCTCGCTCGCGCCGCCGCCGCCTCCGCGCGCGCCGCCGGCGCCGCCGCCTGGGCGAGGGGAGCCCGAGGGGGGGGGCAGCGGGAGCGCGCGCGGAAGGGAAGGGAAGGGAAGGGAAGGGAAGGGAAGGGAAGGGAAGGGAAGGGAAGGGAAGGGAAGGGGGGCGCGACCCCCGTCCCCGCGCGGCCGCAGAGCGGAGAAGCGCCGGCGGAGCGACGCCGAGCTCTTGTTTACCAGCGCTCACTCTTCGTCGTGCCCAGGGAGGCAGCGCGGAGGAGAAGGAGGAGGAGGATTGGAGGGGGGGGGGAGGCAGACGCGGCAGCAGAGCGCTGCGAACCCTGCTGCAAGCGAGCGGCGAATTAATCGGGAGGAGCAGCAGAGCAGCAGACCCTTCCCCCCGTCTCCCTCCCCGCCCCGTTCACTCCCCGGAGGAATTACAGACCCTTCGCAACAAGCTCCTGGGGTTTGACCTTCAGCAAACCGGATCGCCTTGCTCGCCCCCCGCAGCCCCCCCTGCTCACGCTCACACTCTCACACACACACACACACACACACACACACACACACACCTCTCCCGGATCCCCCTCCCCCTGCCTTGGGCTGGGCAGCGCCGGGGGAAGGTTCGCAGCGCGCGCGCACCCAGAGGAGGAGGGAAAAGAGGAGGAAAGGAAAAAAAAAAAAAAAAAAAAAAAAAAAAGGAAAAGGATTTACAAATTCGCTGGGTGGTTTTTGTTGTTGTTGTTGTTGTCGTCGTCCTCCTCCCCCCCGCCCCCGCCGCGATGGCAAGGCGGCTCGGAGGGATGCGAAGAGGAGAGCTGCGGGGGGAGGAGGCGGGGTGCTGAGCGCTCCGCTCGCCCCGCTGCTGCTGCTGCTGCTGCCGCTGCTGCTGCTTTGTGTGTGTGTCCTGGATTCGGCTTTTTTTTTTTCCTTTTTTTTTTTTTTTTTTTTTTTTTTTTTTTTTTTTTGGAGAAGGAGCTTGTGGCAGCCGCGCCGAGGAGAGGAAGAGGAGGAGTAGGGGGGAAGCCTTTTTAATTCATTTTCGACCCAAATTCTGCATTTCGAGCCTCTGCAGGCAGCCGGACTCGTGGTGGCGGCGGCGGTGTTGTTGTGGGTGGTGGTTGTGCGTGGGGTGTCCCCCCCACCCTCCCTGGCGGAGCGGGGAGCGGAGCCGCGGGGATCCCGCCGGGGCAGCCCCGTCCCCGCGCGGGGGGACGGCGGAGCTGTTGTTGTTTTGTAATAGGATTGTCTGGGTCGCGCCCCCCCCCTTCCCCTCCCTCCGCGGCCCTCCCAGTTTTTGTGTCTCTGTGTGTGTGCGTGTGTGCGGTGTTTGAAAATGGAGGTTGAAGATGCCGACTGCCAGCCCCGATGTGCCTCGTGTTTGCGGCTCCTGTGCACGATGTACCACCGCAGCCAGCGCTGAGGGGAGACGGCGGCGCCCCCCGCCCGCCGCCCCGAGCCCGCCCCGCCGCCCCGGAGACAGCGTCGCCCCGGGGCTTCCATGCCTTGTTGTTGTTGCCGTTAATACATCGTGAATATCTGTGTATTTTTGGTGTGCTTGCTCCGGAAGATCAACACCCAGGGACCTCAACAACCCTCCGGTTTGCCGCTCCGAAGGGTCGTGTTTTTTTTTTTTTTTCCCTTCATTTCTTGAGGCAACGTGGATTTATTTACCCTGCCCCGCTGCTCCTCCGCCGCTCGTTATTTTTAGAGGACGGGGAGAGGAAAGAAAGCGAACAATTTTGGACTTCTTTTTGCTTTGTTTTGTTTTCGGAAAGGGGGATTTTGTCCAATTAAAGAAAGAGGAATGAAGTCTGGCGCTGGAGGAGGGTCCCTCGCCGTCGTCTGGGGGTTCCTGCTCGTCTTCGCCGCACTTTGTCTGTGGCCAACAAATGGGGAAAGTGAGTACAGTGCGTGCCCGGGGATGCGGCAGGGACCCCGCGGTGAGGGAGCCCCCGAGTGAGGGGCTGCTGGGGAGGGGGCGAGGGCGGCGGCTGCCTATGTGTGTGCTTGGGGGGGTGTGAGGGGGTCCCTGTGATTGTGTGGGGTGTTATTCTGTGAATGTGCGCGTGTGTGTTTATGTGGGTGTTGTGCGTGTATGTGAGGGGGGGTCCCTGTATGAATGTGTGTGAGTGGGCTGGTGATGGGGGGCCTCGCTGCGTGTGTGGATGCGTGAGGGGCTCCCTGTGTTTGGGTGTGTGTGTGAGGGGGCTGCCGGAGGGGTTCCCTGTGTGTGTGAGGGGGTTCCCTGTGCGAGGGGCTCCCTCTCCGCGTGTGTGTGTGCGTGAGGGGCTTCCCTGCGTGTCTGGGCTGTGTGCGAGGGGCTCCCTGCCCTTGGGGGGGTTGTGAGGGCTCCCTGTTCGTACCGGGCTCCGTGTGAGGGGCTCCCTGCCCGTGGCTCTGAGGGGGGCTCCCGCCGTTTCCCGCCGCGGCGCCGAGCGGGTCTCGCCCCTGCCCGCGGGGCTCTGCGTGTTTTCCTCCTGTTACGCGTCTGCTCCTCGAGCACGTTTAACAACCCGGGGCTGCGAGTCTCCCTGCCTGCCATGCCCGCCTTCCTTCCTGGGAGGCGGCTGCCTGCTTGTACACTCGGGTCGGCAGCGCCGCAGCCCCGAGCCCGGCGGAGGGGGCCGTGCCCCTCCTTTGTGTCACCCCCGAGCGCGGGGCAGCGCTCAGACGCCGCATCCAGGGCTGCGAGCTGCGTAGTAAACACTCGCAGGGCTGGGAAGGACTCCGCTCGCTTTCCCCGCATGGAAGGAGCTTGATCTCTGTCAATATTTAGAGGCTGTATGCAATAACCTGCCGTAGTGAGTGAGGAATTCCTGGAAATGAACGCCTTGCCTTTTATTGCCGCTTTACCGCCGAGGAGGGGTTCCACTCGCTGTGCGCCGGCTGCGGAATTACGGCGGCATCCCGCAATCTAAAGGTCACAGGCTGCCGTTAATTAAAAAAAAAAAAAAAAAATGAATTCGCACATCGACGCTTTACGTTTGCGGTTAAATAGAAACGTTTGATGGCCGAACGGGCTGCGATCTTAGGGGTGATGCATTTTTGTGAGCGGCCGTGTTGCACGCAGCGCCGGGGCTGGAGCAGCGTGCGAGCCGCTTCCCCGGGAACACCGGGAGAACGCGGATCGGGATCGCGGTGCGGGGCCCGGCTCCCTCCTGCCGCGGATCCTCGGCCCATCCCCGCGGCCGCCCGCCTCGCTCGGGAGCTGCCAGAGCCCCGACTTTGTTTTTGTGCGTTTCCAACCTGTGATTGTGTTGCAGTGCCCGCCCCTCTCGGGCGCAGGGGGAATCGAGGGGGCAGGGAGGGCTGCGCTGCCATTGATTACACTGCAATCATCGCCGGATTAATCCCGGGGCTGATCGGTTTTCTCCTGGTATGTCGGGCTCACGCTGGATTGAGGATCCCTTGCATGAAATTAGCCTTCCCTTGTTTCCTGGAGTATCTCTGTAGACGGAGAGATGGTAAATGTGCCTTTGAGCCCAACCATTTTAAACAGTGCTCCCTCTCCTTCAGCGTCTGCAGAAGCAGGGATGTTCCTGTACTGCATCCTGATGCTTTAATTTCTTCTGCCGTGTGTTTTTCAATGCACTTCTGGAGCTGTTGTTGTGTGCCTCTCCCTTTCAGAAAGATACGCGTTGTTGGAGGGAAGGAACGAGGAGATCAAATTTCTCCATTTTAAATGTAAAGGGAAAGAATTCAGGAGGCAGGAGGGCTTTTCTAAAAGTAGTGGTTTCAGATTGAAAAGAAAGGGAAGTTCTTTGGATGCACTGGCAGTGAGGCTAAGCACACAAAAAAAGATAAGTGAGCAAGAAGCACATAGATGGAGCCTGTAATGCATGTTGAGTAATAATTATGTTTCGTTAGGCAGTAAATGCCTGTTAACTCCTTTCAAATTAAGGCCCAGTTTAGGCTTTTGGGCCATCCAGGGCTGGAGAGCTGCAATCTTACCTCCATGAGCTGAACTTCTTGGCTAGAGCTGTTTTCAAGAGGGAAGATTAATCTTTAAGTTTAAAAACAAAACCCCCGTGCCCTTCTTCAGGGAAGGGCTTACAAAGGATCCAGTAGCGTGGAGAAACAGAGCAGGGGGAGGAGGAGATTTGGTGCATTCTTAAACTGCTAGGATACACACTCAGAATTGTTTTCCTTGTCTTACCTGGTACAAAGTACCTTGAAATAAAAATGCTCACCCAGCTCTGGCAATGAGCTAATGCAGGAAGAGTATGTTAGGATTTTAGGTTCTAGTCCTCTGAAGTGTTTGTGGTTACCACTTACCTAAAATGAACATCCTGAATGAAATATCTTCTGAAGAAGATCCAGGCATTTAAATATGGGAAGATATGCTGAAAAACTTGTCTTAGCTGAATACTGCCTCTAATCGATTGTCTTTGTAGTTTGCAGTTTAATAGCTTTTGTTTTCACGAGTTATTGCTGAAAGAATTTTGCTGTTAGGGGGAAAAATGATCTCCAGAGCAGATGTTTTACATCTCTTCATATTCTTCTCTCTCCCCACAATAGTGGAAGGAAGATTAATCTTAATTTTTATTTGTTTTTCATATATACTGTGTCATAGCTAAAAGGCACTTCCATTTTCGGTCAAACAAGCAAGGCATTCCTAAATAGGAATACAAAGGAGTTACAACTGGAGGGGAGAGACCCATCCCTTTAATGCTAAGTTATATAAAATGTGTGTGTAGTTATGTGACAGAAACCTCTTTAAAATGCAGGTAACTTCAGTGGAGAGCTTCTGATTCAGAAAAAGTCATTTAAAAATGCCAGGAATTCCCTGAGATTGTGTTAGAACGGCACAAAAATGGAAATGAGGAGACCTTTCATTAAGCTGGAGTTTGTGGTGCTGTACCCGTGCGTTTGATGTGTAAAGCTACAATTGTTGGAGGCTGTTTGATGCTGGGGGTGGGTTTAGGATGAGGCATAAACACGGCGTTTTCTTCCTTTTCTCCCTAGAGCATAATGGGGGTTTTGATTTTCAGCCTTCCGTGTATTTACAGAGGGAATGTCTAGGAGGGAAAGGGTTAAACACTTAGAAGGGAAATAATAGTTTTAGGTGTGATAATACTTCAGATTGATGGATATCTTGATGGGTCTGCTCATGTTAGCGCTGAGCTTTTGTTTGTCTATCCAGGCTGGATGTTGTGTTCCTGATAATGAGCAGTAGCTCTTGCTGATGCTTAATCTCTCTCCCAGGTTGCTTAGTAAAGCCCTCATGACCTGCTGAGTGCCGGCGTTACACACACCTCGCTTTTGCATCAGCGTTTTCCCCTACACCCAGTGGTTAGGGAGTGTTGGTAGCTGGGAGTTGGGTAATTCCTGCTCCAATTGAGGCTGCGAGGGGAAAATGCCAGAGCCAGCGAGGAATTGGCATCAGGGGGTGCAGCAGAAAGGGGAGTGAGGGTGCCTGGAGTCCGGGGCAGGGAGAGCGAGCCAGGCAGAACTTGGACCATTTCTTGATTGTCTTGGGTTGGACTTCTGGTTTGCAAACCAGAACTGGAGCAAAGGCTCGTGTGAGTCAGAAACTGAGAGGGTTAGGAAATGGAAGGGACTTAGCTAATATCAGGCAAAATGTGTTGAACGTGAGGAAGCAGAGGGATGGGTGTGGAAAAAGGGTGTGTTGGAAGTTTCAGTGTTGAACCAGCATTCGAGGGAGGAACACTGGGGGGTT